>NC_058026.1:19771813-20104313 GCF_019176455.1 Solea senegalensis
AATGTGTCTTCATAGTAATTGATGTGAATAAACATTGTAACTGGAAGCTCTTCCTGCTTGTTAGACATCCAGCTCAATATGGAAGGGGAAATCATACTCTGGAGACGACTTCTGCATTATTCTAACAGGCCAGAAAAAAAATATATATATATATATATATACCTAATAAAACTTGATAACCCCAACTTATCTGCTACACCTAACCAAAAAGTTGGTGACCCATTTACGTCACAAGAGATCCAGTGATTACTTTAAATTCATGTCAATGTGTTCAAACTCAAAAGTGTCAAAAAAACAAACATCCATCCTGTTTTAGAAATGAACCGGCTTCTAACGTAAGTACCTCTGACAAATATGACTGAGAGCAACAAACAAACTCATGTTTATGAGCCAAACACATATGCAAATGCATTCTCTGCCAAGTCGAGTCGAGTTTACAGACTTTAAAGGGTCAGCTTAGCTCAAAGATTACCTGATATGACCAAGAAATAATTTGGTTCAAAAAGAACATCAACAGCACTGAGTCTGTCACTATAGAAGGTATTGCAACTTCAGACTGAAAGAAGAGTTTTAAACAAGGCCTGAGTATTTCATCATCCCATAAAGCATCAGTTTAGTTGATAAACCATATTTCAAGAAGAGCCACCCAGTCAGACCAAATCATGACACAGGAAGCACGACCAAACACCTTCCAGTTACTTTAACTGTGACAAAAGAACGGAGATGGCACACTAAATGTATGAATCAAAGATGTATGTGCAACTTTAAAAAAAGCTCCAGTCTGCATAAAATTTCACCCAGTCAAAGACTATACAAATGTATTGTACATTATAACAAGTTAGATTACAGGTCAGGTTTTCTTTTGTACAAGTCCATACGTACACCTTCCTTTTAGCTTTTAAGGTCTGTACATCTTGGTTACAAAAAATACATGCCATTCTTTTTAAAATCTATGAACATAGAAACAAAAGATGTTTAATTTAAGGTGATAGAAAAGGTTAAGAACCAAGTCTATTCGAAGTAAGTAATTATATAATGTGTAGCAGAGATGCCAGCTTCATCTGCCAAGAAACAAATATACACTCAGGCTGATCCAGACCTAAATCAAAATGCAGACAGTAGGATGACAGTGCTCCTAGTGTCAGACTAGAACTGAAGCTAGAAAATGACTAACCAAAGAACAGAATACTGACATAGATGAAAGAATAGTAATTAATATTTATATGTGTGAGTGACCGCTCAATGACGTCTCATTTTGACTTTGCGCCCTGAACTCTCCCGGTGTTTGTCATAGTCCTGACCACGCCCCCAGTTGTTCTCTGAGCTGCTGCTGTGACGTCGATGATGGGAAAGTGAAGGATGTCTGTTCTCCTCTTTGTCCATCTCCAGAACCCTCGGCCTGGTGGAAGAGGAAGAGACAGAGTCATTAAATCAAATTTGGATCACCCTTATTACATGTTTACTGACTCTACTCTGCTTCATTTGTTTTTGCATCCATGTCCTTGTGATCAATGATGATCAATGATAATATTTTGTAAATTATATAATGCCTTAAACCATACTGGACTTTTGTTTGTACAGATTAAAAGCCAGACTAAGAAAAGCAGTGTGAAGGTAAGATGTGTAGATGGTCGAGTCCTAAAGTCTGAGACCATTTTCGTCAGACTTCAGGGACAAATCTGCAGCATCAGTGAACCGTAAAAAATAAAAAAGAAGAGAAAAATCAATTTAATTCCATCCCAACACAGCCACCCACCTCCACCCCAAGCTGTCCCCAGTGGATAAGTTCAGTGCTGAGTTTCTGTTCAAGTCTGACTCCAGATCTTTCTGAGGTTCACTTATGTTTCGCCTCACTTACTATGACTCTCCATCTTTGGCTCTATTTTCCCTTTTGATAAGTTGTTTTCATTCCACTACACAGGGAAAGCCACTGGGAAAAACAAAAGCCACTACCCATTCTGTTTTGTTTGCAAAAAGGTGTGTGTGTGTGTGTGTGTGCGTGCGTATCTATATATATATATATTATATAATATTTATATATATATATATATTTATATATAAAGATATATATATATATATATATACATACAATATAACTTAGTTAATTATGTTTCCACCTTAGGTAAAAATTGGATCATATGAAGAGTTTCATTGCATCTGTAGACGTGTATACCTGTGTGCAGCACCAGGGTCTGTTTTGCGATGAGAGCGTTTGGCTTTCAGAGGAGCGGGTCTCTCTACAGGACACAAGCTTAAATGGCTGTCAGAGCTCAGACGAGGAGCATCAGGTCTGGTCCTGGCAAATGGAAGAGGAACACAAGGATCAGTGTAAGATTTCAAAAAACATAACTGACATAAAATCCTGGGTTTCACCACAAACTTTCAGAACTGAAGAAGTGTCTTAGATGAGAGGAGAGACACCTTCAAGAAATCCAGTTGCTACTGATTCAGTGATTTTTGTACCATTGACATATTTGGGGTTCAAGTATGATGACTCACTTCCTAAGGATGATGACTGCACGCCGTTCCTTGATGTCTTGGGGCCGAATGCAATGGGTGATATCATCTGCAGCATAGCCACTGAGGAAATGATAAAGAAAATCAAGTGTGAAAAACTACAGAACATCCAGTAAGTCAACGAACACATGATGACAACAACAAGTAAAGAGTCACCTGAGTACTGTGACACTGCCTCTCTTCACAGGCAACACAAACACTGGCTCGGACACTCTTATGGGTTTGAACTGGAAGCGGCAGCCGAAGCAGAGAGCACTGTCACTGAAGAAGGACACCGAAACAATTGGCCGTGCAAAGATGTGCAGAGGATCCACGTGTGACACGATGCAGCCACCCGGCTGATAATCATTGATGACTGCACTGTTGACAAACCCTTCAGGGATCAATCCATCGGACACCAGTCGCTTAATCACCAGCTCATGCACCCAACCCGGGATCTCATCCACCTCTCCTTTGCGGTACAGCCTCTCCTGGCCCGGTCCACGCTTCTCCAGCTGGGCTCCATACGTGTAGCCCTCCCCGAAGAAGTACTTGTTACGGAGCGGGGCCCTGTCCACAGTGTGCTCTCGGTACAAACCAGCCTCTGCTTTGGTGACCACCTCGTCGATCTTCTCCTCAATCAGGGCGCACTCCTCGGGTGTGAAGATGTTCCTCTGCTGGATGCTGCTCTTCACCCGGCGGGCCTCCTGCTCACGGACCTCCGCGCTGTCATCGCTGTGCTCACACTCCTCGTCGTCAGACTCCCGGTATTTTCGTTTTCGACCTTTCCCGCTGCCGTTACTCGTGCTGTCCACGTATTTATTTTTGTACTCGTCTCTGTGTGGCGTCGTGGATTTCAGCTTCTCCCTCAGGTCAGAGTATCCGCTGGCTGCCATGTCAGCCAAACAATATGCCTGGTGTGTGCGACGTGTGCTCTTAACCAAAAGACAGCACGTATCAGCGCTGCATTTCAGCACCGGTTTAACTGACTGGTTAAGGTCAACGGACTGGTTGTCAAACTGAATGTTGGATAACGGTAGCTCAAAGGGGCATTAGCTCGCTCTCACACAGGGTCCATATGTAGCTAGCATAAGCCAAGCTGCTCCGTGGCACTAAACAGCAGACACGTTTGAAACTTTAGAGCTTTAAGATTGTATTACAAGACAAAGAGTGACCAGCGGAGCTGCGATAAAGGCTGCGTCGATAATACAACACACTCAGCCAGCAGGGAGGCTAACGGAAACTAGCCGAGCTGCTAGTTAGCCACGCTAGCCAGGCTTGGTCTGTTCGTCGCCGCCTGGAAATACGGACAAACCACGCAGCAACATTTCACATGTCACACAAATTCCACACCGCGGGACACCAGAAACGTGGTTTCCACTCGGCTCTGGAGCGTCCTGAAGACACAGTATTGTTAGTAACGAGGTTTGAAACTACCACGGTCAGTTTACACCATCAATGCCCGTCTAAAATAAACTCGTGTAACCTGCCCCGTATCTGCGCATGCTCAGTCGTGATCTCCCAGTTTGGGGCGTGGCTATCAAATGTCTTGCACGTCCATAGGAGGACACAGAAACCGAGATTGGCAGCCCAGACTACTGCTAATATTGTCTCACTAATAACTTATTTACTTCAGTAACAATAATAATAATAATACAAATAATAATAATAAAATAATGATGATAATAATAATAATGACATTGATGAATATTAAAAGTAAATACAATAAATGTAATAGCATTGATTATTTTAGAGCATTTAGTTATGCAATTTCATTCTTATACATTCTTATAGCTCCAGCCCGGTATCTCTATTCTCCTGTGTGGACTAATGAGTAATTACCAAAACACTGTCAGGCAGTTGTTTAGGGGAACACTGTTGGTTGGGCATGTATTTTCAGTAATGGGTGTTAGTGTTAGTGAAGCCAGGAATCAAAGCCACAACCTTTCAGTTGACTCGCTGTACTACTACTAAACATCCAGGTGTATTTTCAGCAGAAGAATCCACTTCTGAAACTTTTCACGAGTGATTCTTGATGTTTTCAGCCATGTGGAGCCCATGGGCTTAATCAACGCTATGCGACTTCATATGACAATGATTAAAATGTAATTTTTTTTTTTTTATATATTAAAAGTTGCGCACTACAGCATTAAAATAATATTGCCACATTGATTTTATTGTTGATTAATGATTTAACTATAACTGTTGACAAAACAAACAAAAACAAAGCAGAAGTGCTCATATTGCTTTCAAGTTTTCTTTAAAAAAATAAGCACATTAACATTGGTTGAATACAACAATGGTTTACACTAATCAAGTTTTACAGTCAAGCATATTGATAAAAAAAATAAAAATAAACATGTGAGTTATAAAACACTGTAATGAGAAGGCACAGGACTGTGATGCTTATTATTATTAATCCTATTAAAACCCTTTGATACAGACGAACCACATTTAATGTAAAATACATGAAAACAGTAGTAAGTGCAATTATCAAGGTGTCGACCTGAAAAATAAGACACAAATGTGTTCAGTCATTGCAGTTAAATAACAAAACACATGCATATGTGTTCACATGAGTGCCTGTGTGTGTGAGCTTCACACATCACACACCTGAAAGTAAGAAGAGGTAGTTTTCACATACACTACCATGCAAATATGTCTTGGGGCCATGATTGCCAAACTGTGGTACGTGTACCAACAGTGGTACATCACCTTCCTTCCTCTGGTGGTACTATTAGCAATACTGTTCTACTGTACAAACCAGGGTATGTGATTGGAGTGGAGCTGAGGAATTTTGACTGCATAGAAAATGAAACAAATAAAAATAAATAATAATGAGAGTCACCTTATCACTCGCTCGATCTTAATTAATTTCACTATACCAGTGTGTGAAGTATTATGTGAGGAAAGGGGAGGATGATGAGAGAGCAAATGATATTATTGAGAATAAATCTGCCTCCTGTGAAAGGCTATAGCTAACTTTGCTCGACCTATTTACACCACTGTAGTTTAACGTTGACGATAATGGTGTTATTTTGTGGGGTCAATATTATCTCAACTGGTACTTGGTATGCAAATTTGAGAGCCAATGTCTTAGGGCACCACCAGTTTTGTTGTTTTTTTTGTCTGTCAAATTCTGTGATCTTTGGCATGTGCATTGGATAGAGGTGGGAATCTCCCTCCTCACAATACGATACAACGATTCTGTGATAATCAACATATTGTAAGACAGTTGCATAGCGATATCTGTCTGACTGAAGAAAACAAATATCCGTGAAAAGTTAAAAGTGCAGAATTTCTCTATTCACAACATGGAGAACAAAGTGCATAAAGTCTACGTATGATTAATGTAGCTTTCTCCGCCATCATCCTGTAACTTCCACCCAAGTTTCCCTCATTCAGTTGCACAGCGCCACCATGAGGAGACATGAAGTAGTGATGCCCGACTAGAGAAACAGGCAGGGACTGTCTACTTTAGAGCGCCTTTATTTATTCATAAAAATATCGATATTTGCCCTGGTGTATGGAGGATCATCGCATTGCACGGGGAAGGATGACAATATATCACCAAATGGATATTTTGACTTACCCCAAGTATTGCAATGATTTTGACAACACATGTATATATAGACCTTTTTTGACATGAAATAGTAGAACAAAAAAGGTTTCTACCGATGACATTAATTAGTGTTTTACTCCAGTTTTATGAGAACCAAGGCCGTTCTATTGTTAAAGGTATAAGGGTAGGTCACACTAAATACTTGACATTTTCACCTGTAGATGCTGAAAAATTTGTTATTTTGCTTCTCTTGTAACCCATATTTTCTGGATGTGTTCCAATAAGGTGATTGATAAAATATTATACTGTTATGACATTATGTGTATGTTTATACACGGTAAGGCAGACATGTGTGTGTGTGTGTGTCTTATAACATGGTGATTTCACTGGGCGGTAGAGTGAGCCTCTTCTCCCGCACCAACATCATGTTTTCCACCTGCATGGCGATGACTCGGCACAACTCCAGGCCCTGTGGACAAACACAACTGGCATTAGCATGGACGCTGACACACAGCAACTACAACAACTACTGAATCTGATTGTCGGCATGTGTCAGCCTTTTAAATGTCTCCTTGTGTGTGTGTGTTGTTTGTGTAATACCTGCTCCAACTGCAACTGAATGACCCGCTGCGTGTTCATGTCCCCCAAGGTGAGATCTACGTACGGATAGCTGGTTCCAGCAGTGGGCCTCTGGGTGCGGCTGGACTGCACCTCCACCAGGGGGACCACTACCATCACCTCCTGCACCACAAACATCACACCACACTTCAGTCTGCTGCAGCTACGTGCATCTACTTCTGGGCTCATGTTTCAGTCACGATAAGCTGAGTCATGTTAGTAGCTGACATTTCTGAGTGTATGCATGTGTTTGTGTCCCCTTACGTGTGTGTTTTTGTGCAGAAAGTGGAGGCCGTGTTGATTGACAGCAACAATACAGGGGGCGTAGAAGGTGGTGGAGCTGCTGCTGTGGATGTAGAAAAACGACGAGCCGAACATGGGGAACGCACTGACCAGGCCTGCACACACACACACACACACACATACAGTCACCTTTTTATTTTATAAGATGCACCTCAGGAGTCAGTTACTAACCCTTTGTAAATTGCTGTGGGAATAATACACAACTCCTTAAATGGACATCCCAGGGGCGTATGTCTTTATAGGTCCCGTTATCAGTCTTTACAAAATGCATTTTTTATGCGTTGTATGATTAATACTGTATTGCATATTTAAAAAACAAAACAAACGGGAGTGGTTGTGCAGATGTCACAAAATATAGTGTTTTTTTTTTTATTTTTGTTCATAGAAACGAGCCAAGCGAACTTTTAAATGTGACGTAATTTCACAAGTTCAATTCGATTTTAACAAATTTGAGTTCTTTTTGCTGAGGTGTGTTTATATAGTTGGTGAAAATGAAAAAAAAAACTATAGATTGTGCTGAAAAAAGGATATAAGACACTCTATATTGCACATTCTAATATCCTCTGTATATACGTTTTAACATAGTAATGGGGAAAAAACAGCCTAAATGCTCTGTGTTCTGAGGGTTAAAGGGACAATCCACTTATTTTACATGTCAAGTTCAGTTTATGCTCCATGAGAACTACTACTCATACCACACAGTCTTACACCAAAATGTTAGTAACCAAATTAATGTAGTTTCAAAAACATGGATAGTGATGTGCCATGAAAAGTGAAATAAAAGACACATTGTTAAGTTAGATTATTGGAGTGCAGGATCAAGTCCTTTTGAGGCTTGACTCATAGTAGAGATTAAAACTCAAAAGGATCTTGAACTGTGGTGCTTTTCGATGAACAGACTCTTATTAAAATCTGTATCATTACATTTATTAAATGTGATGCATATTCTAATTAATCTCGTTAAAGTCAGTTGATTCTTTACCTTGAAAACAAGAGTTAACACAACAGTCTCCCCTAAAAGTTCACATACTCAGATGTTTTAAAGTTTTAACTGTATCACGTCAGTCTGTTTCTAAATGTGGTTTTATGAATTACACGAGTTGCAGGCACTGCTATTTTGTGCTATCTACATATTTACATTAAATTGTTTTCATTTTCCTAAAGTTCATGTTTTCAATTGAAGTTATAATATAATACATTTTCGTTGTTATTTTTCAATATTGTTGTTCAGCAAGTACACTTCACCAGCACGTAAAGTTTGAAATCACATTCAGTCAATTTCATACCCAGAAATTGTGCTCTGGCCTGGTGCGGGTTCAAGGTCTGTACTTGTTGCATGTGCTGCGTCACCATGGTAACCCACTGCTGTGGTTGCTGCTTTTTGAACAGAGGTGTGGCGATGTACTCTGATAGTTCATGTCTGGAGGAGAGGGGAACAGAAACAGACGGTTAGATAAACAGGAGTCGGCTTCGCTCGGTGATTTTGGACATTTTCAACGACTGGGTGAGTCTGCTGCCGGCTCCATGTGGGGGTGGACAGAGACTGAGATGCAAGAAGCAGGAAGCTTTAAAAAGAAAGTGAAATTTTGCATGAAAATATTAGCCCTTTTGTGATTAAATGTTTTTATTATCTCAGCCAGTTTGTCCGTCTGTCAGGATTACTCAAAAACTACTACACTGATGCTTACAAATGTAAAAGAAGTGGGGCATGACTCAAGTTTAGTCTGTGCTTTCTCAGGATTAAAACCTTGCAAATCAGTCACAAAGTGTGCTGTGTCTGTGGTCTCCCACGTTTGAGTACAGTATGTGTAAACACCTTTTATCCACGGATTATTGCATGCAACAGTTTTTAGTTTTTTTTACCCTTTTTTAATTTTCCTTCCATCCATCTACCAATTTATCCTCCCCATGAGGGTCAATCTCAGCTACATAAGGCGTTAGGCGGGGTACACCGTGGACAGTTAACCAGTTCATCACAGGGACACATATAGAGACAAACAACCATCCACTCTCATACTCAAACCTAGGTTCATTTAGAGTGTCCTCATCAAATTTCATAAATTTGACCTTTAAAATCAGAGTTTCAGTTTTCACCTTTGGGATAAATGTAAAGAATATCTCAGTTATTTTCCTTGTCTTTGTTTCCTTACATGCTGGGGATGAAGATGATGTCCTTGGCTCGGTGCTGTAAAGCTGCCAGTTTGGAAATCTGGTGGAACTGTTGTTCGCTGACTTTTCCATGTGGCAGAACGTTTAGCAGACCTTTCCGGTAGTCGGGCAGGATCTACAAAGACAAAAAAAAACAAAAATACATATGGGCACACATGCACCCACACACAGTAGATATGTGTAATATCACCTGTGGTACCTGGTTATAATGCATCGCAACACAAAGCTCATTTTCAAACTTGAGTGGCTGCGTCCAGACGACTCTTCTGAACCAAAAGCTGTAGTTGGTGTCGACTAACTCAGCCTCTGTCGCTACATCCAAGATGTACTCGTTTTTGTTCAGAGGACGCACATTCTGACCTGAACGCACACAGCAAAACACAACGTCATTTACACCAAAGATACAAAACATGTAACAGGTTTTTAATCAGTGAAAATAGTGTCCTGTCTCTTAAAGACTTCATTCTATAATAAACTTACCAGACCATTACTCACACCTTTGTAAATAAAGGTTTTTAAAAGTTTGTATGAGGAAAGGTACAACTTGGTGACATTTTAACTCATCTAAAAATCCACAATTCATTGCAGTGTTTTGGAAAAAATACTCACAGGCGCATAACCTAATGGATGAGACTTTCAATATCTAAAGCTTTTTCTGGCAAAAAAATCACTGACCTTGTCAGGACCAGTCGCCCTCGGGTAAACCAAAACCTGGTCCTAATGAGGCAGAGCCTTATTTCTCTCTGTTAAGATTTGAATTGTGATACGGTAAAAGCTAGGTTTAGGCATTAAATGGTTAAGGTTAGGGATACCGCTCAAAGCAGTGCAAACCTGTGTTTCTGTGTGTGTTCTCCTTAACAGCGCTCAGAATGTTACTGAATTTTACATCATTTAAAATCTCATTTGTAAACATTTAGCGACATTCAAATATGGCTAGGTGGTTAGTAGCATCTGTTCCTGTGGAGTTTTCATTGCTTGATTATAAGCTAGAGCAGCGTGGTTTATTTGTTTGTTTGTGTTTGCAGTTCTTTTATGGATGGACAGTGTACAGTGAAACATAAGGATGCTTAAAGCTATATGTCATAAGGTAAAAACAAAACAAAAAAAACAGAATGAAACCAGCAATGATGTTATGTGAAGTTTAGGTTCAGCTTTTAAATCAGTCACAAAATGCTGTGTCCGACTGCGGCATTACAAAGTGATATGATCACTATTAAAAACCTATTTGAAAAAGAGAAAGACTGTCCCGCTGGATTATCAGTCCAGTACTCAGGACCAGTATCTGGTCGGCTATAGCCAAAAAACCCAAGAGCGCAATAACAGATTCAGACATACGTCATAATCCACGAAAAGTCACGTTAATATTTGTAGAACCACATGCCGAGTGACCTGCTGCGTTTCTGAATAGAATAGAAGTGAAAGCAGATGTCAGCTGTTTTCATGTGGAGCTATTTAATGCTAAGGCAGGAAAAACAAACAACAGAATGCAGAGTGCGCCGTCAGAGCGCCTCAAGGCCTGAAATGAGAAACTTCATGAAGCAGAAAAAAATGAAATGAACTGTATTTTATTTATTAATGCCATTATTTTGTGCATCATTTTATCTAAATATATACATATCGAGAGACTGCACATGAATGGCACATCTATTCGAAAATGGAGAGGAACATGTGTACTGGATTGTTATCGACAGAGACTCAGTGTTTTTCAGTATCAGTATCAGAAATGAGACGCTGCTGCTGTTCTTTTGTTATTTTTCCATGACGACCAGATCAGGAGTCACGAACAAGAGTGACTTTCTCCCACAGCAAGAAACCAGAGAGCAATTTGACATGTGATCTGTGAGTGGAGATGCTTCACTGGCAACAAAGAGTAGATTAACCCCTCTGAAGTAACTCAACATTTAATGTGAGTGTGTGACAGAGAGAGAGAAGTGTGTGAACACACCTCGGTTGGTGACTAAAAATATGGCATATTCCTCCATGGCTTCCAGTCGGTGCAAAGCCATCTCATAACACAGCTCTTCAATCACCTCCAGGGCAACCTGGAAAACACAAGCGCATCAGCATGTGTGTCTATGAGAAGCCAGCAAGTCAGCTTTAGATAGCTTTACTGGTAAACTTCCAACAGTAGTTCAACACATACAGAGCATGTTTTTATCTTCACGTGGCGTTCGATTCCTCCAGGAAAGAGAAAGAGCTGACGTTTTGAACTCCGTCCCGCCTGAGGACACACAAAATCATTCAGTAAACATACGGCACACATACTAGACATGTTGTCCTATGAGTGAGGTGCAACTCCAAGATAATTGTGTAAGATTTTAAGATTAAAAAAGTGTTTATCTTTGATTGTGTTTTGACTTCTTCACAACAATACTGTATATTGCAAGACAATGTTTCTCTGAACTGAACATAAATGAACCATATAGCATTAAATACACTATGGTATATGACCAGACATTTGGACTGTGTTTTGCATTTTGACCTGTGAGCTGCTATGTTCAATATTTGTATCTTATTGTATGTGAGGGGGTTGGTATGACTGATCAGAGCGAACATGAGTGAAGGTAAAGCATTAATACATAAAGGAGTGTCTTTACTCTGTCAGTATCACAAGTTATAATAAAGTAATGGATCTGAATGTTTCCTCCACCACTGACCATCATAGCCTTCAGCTCCATGTTGTTGGGTGGAACAATGCGGCCGCCATACTGGAACGTCTTCTTCAGGTTTTGCTCACATGCTTTGGCTATGCCTGATGCATTTACAGAGAAGGTGACATGTTAGTTGCTATGGTAACACGTAACAGCAAACTTGTCCTTTTTTTGAAATGTGGTTGTGAGTTGAGTTGCCAGCACAACCCCCCCCCCCACATGTGGTGGGGTAGACAGGTGAGGCAGAGCTGCCAGTGTGGACACAACATAACAAACATAACAGATTTAAGTCATTAAAAAATGTAGACTTTCTTCATGAAACCTTAAGACACATTTTGCTACTTTATCTTGTTGTAAGACAGCCTTTTTTGACTGGAAACTGAGTTTCGAGTCCCTTTGTTGACTCACACTCACTCTCCCGCAAAGTCCAAAGAGAAAATCATCAATTTTACATCACAGCACACAGGAGTTGCTGAGCCACTGTTGCCTCCATCAGTAAGTTCAAATGTGTTATTTTGTGACTTTGTTGTTTTAAATCCTTTGTTTAGATTTACCTGAGTGACACCAAGTTACCTCAGCAGTAGACGTGCAGCTTTGGTGTCCTTGCAAGCTAAAGATGCAGATTTTCTCTCTGGACTTTGGTGTGGGAGAGACTTAAACAGGCATAGATTTTATTTGGTGAGATTTTTATTAAGGGCACACTCACACCAGGATAGTCAGGGGGAATACTGAAAACATTCACACCTTCATTTGGTTTGGTTCACTTTCACACGGCATGTTTGTAACAGCTAAATTGTTTTTTTCACAAGAAGCTTCCCAGTATGAGCAGCAGGTGAGGCAATGGGATCTCCCACTGCAAGTGAACTGTACCAGGGTTCACTTACAAGCCAACCGAGACCCACTTTTTAAGGTGAACCACAGTTTGCTTGTTCGGTTGAGCTTTCACACCTGCCGTAATGAAGCATAGTAACTGAGGAAAACTAATTCTGCGCCATTTAAAGTGAAAGTGCCCTAAGTGACCAGCAGGGGGCCAGCAGAGGGTGTGCACAGCTCAGGCAGTTCTGACTATATGTCAGTACCTGGTACAACCAAACTTAAAAAAAACAACTATCACTTAATAGCAAATGTGTGTGTTTTTACCCTGATACTGTGCGCCAGCACTGCGAGAGGCTTGCTGCAGATATTTCAGGAGGAAAGGCTTGAGGACTTCAGAGCTGCGATGATAAGCAGTCAGGATGTACAGCAGCCTCCAGCCTCGTTGGCAACTATCACTGCACAAAACAAGAGAGCACAGACACGCTCAGGATGACAGACTCGGTGAGGAATGAGAAGTGAACAGTGTGTTGGTTTATAGTGTGTGATGTGCAACAGATACACTCACGGTTTGGAGCTGGTGTTAGCCGTGAGCTGTTTGAGGAGCTGGCAGTAAGCCTCGTCCCTCATCAACGTGAACTCTCCTATGAGCTGCGAAGGAAGGACACACACGCACACATCATCATTAAACTATGAAAAAGACGATAGTCTGCATAACAGTCGTGTGTAATTACCTTCAGGAAGGTGCTGACCACTTCCTGTTCTGTCACTCCCCGTAAAGGTGAATCACCCATGAAACGCATCGCCGCTACACAAAATACACAACCAGGCACACACTTTATTTATAGAGAAATTCAAAATTGCCTCCAGAACTCACAAATCATAACATATGACAGGTGGAGAAGGAGAGAACTTACACAAGAAGAGATCAGTGGCTACTCTGTTCATGGCTGCATCACTGAACTCGATCAGAGACTCAGTCAGAGGATTCTGACAAGGAGAAAAACAATCAAGAAAACTGTAACAGACCCAAATACCACACAGAGTCAAGGCACTGAGACGCTGTTTGTTATAGAGAGATGAAAGGCACCTTTGAGAACTTGATCATTTCAACAGGTTCTCTCGAGTCTCTGTTCTTGCTTTTGCTCGTCAGGGAATCACTGTTAAAAAAACAACAAAAAAACACTTAAGATTAAATTCAGATAATTTAGATTAAAAAAAGCTGAAATGCCTTACGAGTTGTTATTATTATTATGCAAGACAACCATTATTATTATTGATGTATAAATAACACATTTTTACTCCATGGTTGTTGATGAAGCTGATTTTAGTTTTAAATATTTTTTTTTTAAATGCATACGTTTATTAATATAAGGGGTGATGGTGGGTGGGAGTAACCTGTTGACCGGTACCCTGGAGTTTTGTGACCTAAACCAGGGTTTCTCGGTCCTGGTCCTGGAGACCCACTACCCTGCATGTTTTAGAGGTTTTCCTGCTCCATCATACCTTGATCTACGCTCATGTAATTAATTAAAACCAAAGCTGTTGATTAAATATAGATAGACCAGAAAGTAACACTAAAATGGAATAGAGTGTGTGTAAATATGCTTCATTGATTTCTACCAGTGGATCTGAACATAGGATTTCTGTGCGTAGATTTTCCTGTGTGTACATCATTTCTTCATCTCACCCTCTCCCACTGGGTCCCTGTCTGAAGTACTTCCTGGCAAACTCCACCATGTCATATTTGCTGTCCAGCAGGGCCTTTTCATCCAGATCTCCTTCAGCAAAGCCATCAAGGGAAACTTTCTGAGAGGCAAAAGTTTGACAGTGAAAAAAACCACCTGACAACTTTGTCAGACGGGGAGATGGCAGACACCTGTGTGTGTGTGCATGCCTCTTTACCTCAATTGTTTGATCTATTTCATGTGCCGCCATGGTGGATGCTACGGCAACAGCGACGGCGGAAGACACAGCAAACTGTCCCGCTCCCCCTCGAGGCTCGGACTTACGGTCCAGCGGCAGTGACAGGAAGTCTGGAGGTGCAACGGGATGGACGCACTCGGCAGGAAATGCACCGGGGCGGCCGAACACAGCGCCAAACTTCCAGCCTGACACATGGACACAGAGAAGAGGGAGGACAAAATGTAGTTAAACAGTAGGTTTTGTTTGTTGTATGACATCCTTTACTGAGTTTTAAAAAAAGGAAATCTCCTGGAAATTACTGCAGTAAATAGTGGACTGTTATTGAACCTTTTTATTTCAAAAGGTCTCTGATTCTCTGACCTGTTTGAAGCTAAGTTTCAATAAAGGACTGGGTGTCATAATCCATAATGTTCTGCAGGACTTCCACCACAGGTTAATCAGTCTTGGGTGTGTATCCTCTGGTTAGTTTTTCCCCTTGGCAGCCCAGGCGTCTCTCCTTTTGACCCAAATCCAGTGGCTGGTCCTCTCAGTGGTGTTGGCTAGGTCTTCTATGTCTCCTAGATTCCTCTGGAGTTTTGCTGTGGAGCTGGCCACAAAGCCCCTATATCCTACCTGCACCTACACTCTCCAGCATCTGTCCTCTGCTTCGGCTGCTAAGTTGGAGTATTGCAGCTTCTTATGCTCAAACGCTTCATCGACTGCATCCTCCCAGGGGACTTAATGAAGTAGGTGAGCTGGCAAGAGTTGGAACAGAGGATGAGTTCTGGTCGCAAGGTAGTGATTGCAATTTCTGTCGAGAAGATGAACTTCTGGTCCAAATGCACCAGCATTTATCAATAGTTGTTGGTGAAAAAATATAAGGACAGTCTACAGCAGTGGTTCTCATGTACCACCTGAGAAAATATTGAGCTCTTGAATATGGGAAACATGTATGCAGTAGCAAAATAACATCCTTTTCAGCTTCTACAGGTTAAAGTGTCAAGTATTTAGGGTGACCTACTCTCATACTTAGGTGGCACAGCCCTGGCTCTCTTAAAACCAACTTTCAGTCAAATCATTCCACATACATAATATGCAAAAGAATTTGGCAGACAAAAAAAACACCAAAGCCGGTGGAGCCCTGAGACAGTGGTTCTTAAACTTTTTAAGCCAAGCACCCCTGAGAAAATATTGAGCTCTTGAACAACAAGTAACACCATTATCACCTACTTAAAATACAGTGGCGTAAATTACTTTTCACAGGAGGCAGATTTATTCCAAATAAGATCATTTGCTCTCTTATTATCCTCCTCTTCGTCACATATACTTCACACACTGGTAGAGTGAAATTAGATTAAGATAGAGCGACAGATAAGCTGACTCATTATTATTGCTGTTCATTTTTTGTTGTTATTTGTTTAATTTCCTATGCACTCTGGTCAAAATTAAGCTCCAATCCAATCACATATGGTGAGCAGAGGAAGGTCTACAGAATCCAGTCATTGGTACACTTCCATATAAAAGGCATTACTCCTACCTACATTTGTACCTTAATTTCACTGAGAAGTGCTGACCCGCACTTTGTCACATTCACAAGATCATTTGTTGCTTCCTGTTCCATATGCATGTACTGATCTGAATAAAAGGGCTTTTGTCCATTCTGCACCTTTTGCATGGAATATGTTGCAGAAAGACTGGAAACTGAGTTAACTTCAGTGAATGCTTTCAAATCCAAACTGAGAGTTCTTGAGGCTGATTCCACAGTATGCACTTGTTTTTCATTATGTGCTTGTAAATTTAATCTGGATTCTTTTGTTTGTTTTCAGTTTGTGTTTTAACTGTGTAAATGTGTAGCTGTCGCAAGTTTCGTATTTGCTGCTGATCTTTTATTCCTGGTTAAATGAAGGTTAAATAAATAAAAACAAAAATCCACAATATATGGCACCAAGAATGACTGCATTTTTCACAAAAAAATGTTTTATGGATTGGTGTGCACTAAAATGACACATTATTTCCCTCTAAATTAACATACTGTCTGTACTATAACACAAGAGAGACGCCACCTCTTGCTACACTTAGTAAAAGTAAAAGTACTTTTTCTTGAGTCGAGTATTTTAGTAGTCTTTCCACCTCAGGTTATACAAACAAACACATTGCACTGCTGGGATTTCCGATACGCTGCTATCAGCAGCAGCAGCAGGTCAGGTTTTCGTTCACATTCAAATCATTATCCGCTAGTTTTCTCTCTCATTTACAAAACTTCCTTCTCCTCCACAGCTACACTGATAACCTTGCACACAATGCACTCATGGGTCCAATTATAGATACTATATGCATGAGTATTTATATCGCTTGTGAGGACAATCAGACTGACTTATATCAATTCCCAGATGAATAACCCGACTTAGCTTTACCCTCCACATATCTCATCTCAGTCTAATACCACTGTGTGGGGAGGTTCCAACCAGTTCTAACCAGAAGGTCAGCAGTTCAATCACTGACTCCTCTAGTCTTGCCAAAGTATAATTGAAAACTGTAGTAGTGTAAATGCTCTGAGTTGTCACCAAGACTAGAAGAGGGCTAAAAAAACAAGCCTCAAAGCTGCAGTTTGTACCTTTAAAACATAAACAAATGTCCACTACATTCAAACCATGGTCATATGAGTTCACACAATTCTAATTAAGCCTCCATCAGCTCCACATGGCTCTCTCTGAAATGTGTTATTGTGTCTATGAAGAGAGAAAACTGTTTTAGTAGAACGCACTGTTTTGGTAATTACTCTCCAGAGGGGTCCAGAGGGGGCGATAGAGGTTCTGTGCTGGAGCTTGAGCTTTAAAATGCAAAGCTGCATTGATTAATATATTTCCATAGTCAGCTACAAGCGGCATGGCCGAGTGATTTATTTGCTGTTGCTCTTTCAGAGTTAGAGTCATGTGAACAGTTTCGGTTACATCATCAGGGGCCATTTGCAGAAAGGTTTTGTAGACTTTGCAGTTTTGTCTCCAGATTTGGAAATTTCAGATCTAAAAAAGTAAGACATTTGTTGATAATTCATTCATTTATTCATTCAATGTCTACTGTTTTATCCTCGACATGAGGGTCACTGGAGCAATCCTATGGTGAACACTTTTCATCCTCGCATTAGTATTGTCAAAATGTGTTCATGTGCCATCATGTTTTCCATCATGATCACAAACCAAATCACAGTATCTGTCAGACGAAATACAAGTAGATAATTTCCTCCAAAGCATTTGACCCCAGTGACAAATTTAGTAAACTCAGAAGATGGTGGAGACCAAAATAAAGCTAAAAGTAGTAGATATACACTCAGAAACACGACTACAAACGAAAGCAATTTTTTTCCTGTGACCATTGGATGTGCAAATTATACACAAAATGTGACAAAGTGTCAGTGTTGTGTTTACAGCACCACCTGCTGGCCCTCGGTGACCTGACGTTACTTATTGCAAAATATGATTTACTGTACAAGTTCAACTATCGTGTCCTTTGAAACGTTGGTTTATGGGAATTACAGGAGTCTACATTTTTGAGTTAAAAGAAAAAACACACAGTAAATTACAAATATATGTGCAGCTGCACTTTCACTGGCGTCTGTGATGTTCGCTATCTGTTTTGACGTGACTTCTTCTCGTGTCAGATACTTTCTCATTTTACTTGTCCTCAAGAGACAACATGAATCGATACTTTACAAATTGCACCGCCATCCGGGAAATTATTTTGTGATATAGTATTGTATTTAAAAAGGGCTGTGGGCAAAGTCAACATGCCTGCACCTGTTTTTCTCCTTGATGTAAAACACCTGTCAAATACCTGCAGGCCACACAGACATAAGCAGGGTTTATGAAGTTCTCAAAGCAGTTTATTTAGTTTATATTTGAACCTCATGCCCTGACTCTGGTGTAATTTGAAATGAGGTCAAATCAGGTCATTGAATCAGGTAATAATAAAATATCATCATGAAAACTCACCAAAGTCTTGAGTGTCTCTCTTCAGCTCCTCCAAAAACACCACCTTCTTCCTCACCACGCAGCCGTAACTGTAGCCTGGAGGACACACACACATGCGCTTGTATCATAGGTTCACTCATATATTAACCACATTTCCACTTCATGTGCACTGTGTCACCTTTCTCCAGTCCGTCCATGACCTGAAGCCTGATGATGTCACCTTTGTGGAAATTGAGCATCGAGCGCTCATCTCTAACAAAGTTACGTTCAGCAATCACATAGTCTGAGTCCTGAGAGGGGAAAAAGTAGAGGAATATTCACACACATTTGTACATGGCACTCTGTTACATTGGAGTTTATCTGCAGTTACCAGATGTTTGGCAGAAAGATGTGCTTTATTTACTTGTGCATGTTTTCTGCTCATTAAAAGAGATATTTGGCTATTTTTAGACAAACTAGACGAACACGAATTTCTGTCGCAGTTTGAATGGAGGTGATACGTGGGCATGTTGTGCAGTTATTCTTAAGCTTTTAAGAAAAACCGTTATAAAGATGTGACATTCACACAATATCCAATTCTTTTCAACAGCTCTTTGGCAAGAACAGGAGTCAAACTCTTCAACTTATGACTGTGCTTGCAATTTCACACACACCACATGACCAGCGAGAATATCACATTTCCTCCAACCTAAAAACTCTATTCTTACCTCCAAGATAAAGGGAAGTATAGGGGGAAGTTCTCTGCAGTGAACTAGCATCCCATCCAGGGGGAGTGGAAATATTCTGACGCGCTTCATGCTATAGAAACCGGAGATAAGCACTGACTGGATGCCTAAATGTTTTCTGATTGTAACCTAATCCACACATGCAAAGAGAAATTGGAGGGATGGCTTTGTCTGACGCTGAACCATCCATCCATTTTCTACTGCTTTATCCTCCACAGGAGGGTCGCGGAGGGTGCTGTGCCAATCTCAGCTGACATAAGGTGACAGGCAGGGTCCACCCTGGACAGTTCGCCAGACCATCACAGGGGCACACATAGAGACAAACAACCATTCACTCTCACAATCACACCCACCTAATTTTGCATAATCCCCATATTGCATGTTTTTGGACTGTGGGAGGAAACCGGAGAACCCAGAGAACACCCACACACACGGGGAGAACATGCAAAAAGAAAAAAATGCAGAAAGGCCTTTGTTCCAACCGAGGCTCAAACCCGAGTCTTCTTGCTACAAAGACAAGAGTGCTAACCACTCAGAACCAATAATACTATAAAAAGACAAATGTCATTTTGAACTGCTCTCATAAGAAATAGAGTGGTAAGATCCTGCTCCCATCAAAGAGCTGGACGTCTCATGGCTAATTGCTTTATTATTTTGTTATTTTTACATATGTACGTATGTGTGTGTGCCAAGGTTATTATAGTTAACGAAAACTAACGAAATAACGACAACTAAAATTGGAAAATCTTATTCATTAACTGAAATAAAAACAAAAACTATAGTTTAAAAAAAAAGATAATAAAGCGAAAGTGAATTGTGTGTTTATAAAACAAACTAAAATCGTAGCATATATGTGCTTATTTTTTGTATGTGTACATTTATTTCATACATAATCCTTTTGGGTTCATATGAAGTGTGTTTATTTTGAAAGGCAATTTTGAAAGATTGTATTCGAGACACAATACTTTAACTTTTTGAAAAACAAAAAAAAAAACGAGCAAACCCACAATTAAAACAAACTAATTTTAAAAACTTAATAAAAACAAAAATGTATGGAAAATCCAAGACTATTATAACCTTGTGTGTGTGTGTGTGTGTTGTACCCTTTTAATCTCACTGATGAAGGTGTCTATGAGGTGTTTGACTTGCAGTGCCTTGGCTGAGAAAAGGATCAGCTTCTCATTGGTCAGGTTGAACTCCAGCATGTTCTCAGATGGGATGGTGACAAACAAGATGTCTGCATAGCTGGAAAAAGAAAACCAAAAAAAAGAAACATGCAGACTTAAAGGCAACAGACACGCGTATACATACACACACACACACCACAATGTAAACACAAACACCAATAGTTGGGCTGTCTTTAAGATAAACACCAATGATGTTGCTCTCATGTAGCTTGGTATCAAACAGACAGGAGTATTTTCTGATAACAGGTACAAAGTGACTCCACACTAAAGGTATACGGGTAATGTCACATTTATACATTTTACGATTGTTAAGTCATGTGAAATTGGTTTGAGAAATGTAATGATTTACGACCCACTGTTATTGCGTGGTATTATTCTGAATTTCTTAATTTACTTAGGACCTTAAATGATAAAGGTGAAATGAAAGCAAATTGAATGAGATTTTGGTCCACAGGTCCACAAAAAATGAAGCAAGAAGGTCACCGGTTTGGCCAAGAGCCTTTCTGTGTGGAGTCTGCACGTTATCCCCATGTCCACACGGTTACTCTGGTCCAAAAACATGCAGATTAGGTAATTCGGACACTCTGAATTGACCGTATAGGTGTGAACACGAGAGTGAATGGTTGTTCGTCTCTGTGTGTTGACCCCGTGATGGACTGGCGATCTGTCCAGCGTGTACTCTCTGTCAGCTGGGACTGGCTCCAGCTCCCCCACAACCCTCATGTGGAGGATCAAGCGTTAGACAATGCATTTGGCTGGATTAACTGCTAATTCTACAAGTTTATTAACACAAATCAATGTAAATATTAAAACTGAAGCAAAAGAAAAACAGTGTGGTGACTTCCTGTGATCGATAACTTTCTCACTGACAGACACAGAAAAAGCAGCACCTACGTGTACGGTCTTAGGACTCTGAAGTAATCTGGAGCGGCAGCGCTGCTTTTCACAGTCTTCAACAGCTTAATTCCACTGTGTGACACTGACAACAACTGCACACCTGTTCCTACACTCCCCTGCAAACAAACACGCACATTAACACATGTAAACACAAAAATCACAAGTAACACATTCTGTAATGATGCTCTTGTCAGGATGTAAGGTGCTCACCGAGGCAGGGAAAAGTCGAGAGAAGTAAATTTCCCAGGTTTCCCTCGCTGCCGTCACAACCGCTTTCTTCACATTCTCCTCCACTGGATCCATATTCTGTTCAATGCTGTGTTTTGCTGTCATTCACACAAACAGACACACACTCATGAAATTCTCTTTTCACATTTGACCTTATGGTCCGAAAAACACGTCTCCAGTAAGAACAGATTTACCGAAAAGAGCTTTCATTTTCTGCCTTTCATCCCGGGTGATGCGAACACACGCCTCTGACAGCGTGTCGTTCACTATCTGCACGAGAGGAGAGAGAGAAGAAGAAGAAGAAATGTTTAAATAAATCATTTAGTTTGATCTGTTTGGTGTCAGGAAAGTACACAATAAATGGGTCTAACGTCAATCCATCCATCCATCCATCGCACCTGTTTGAAAATGAGGTCTAGAACCACAGGATTGTTGAAACTGTCTTTGGGATAGAAAACCTGTAAAAGAAAAAAAAAAAACACTCAAAACAAACATTTTGACAGTGGATTTCTGTGTGTTTGTGTTTGCACACACCTCCTTCCTGAGGTACAGTCTCCAGGGAACGTTGGTGTAAGTGTAGTGCTCCTCGTTGGTGCTCTGATGAAGTTGTGTCTGGATGCTCTCTGTCTCTATCGGGAGCTCTCGAGAAACTGCATTAAAAAACAGATAGCTTCAGTTTCACTCTGCTCAACACACTTATCTTTTTTTTTTTTTTAAAAATGCTGAGTGTTTATTCAATGTAATGAATATGAACTGGTGGGTAATTTGTCTGAAACCGCATTTACACAAAATCCTAGTCAAATAGATACAAAATACAAGAATATGTGAGAAAAAATATTCAGTGGAATAAATAATAAAGGCAATGTGAAAAATCTGCTAAAGAGATGGCAAAGGTTTAATAATCTATGTAGCATTTAAAAGAGGAATTGCAGAAGGGATAAAAGATTTGGAGAAGATGCCGGAAGAGGATGATACACTCTTTGCCAGCAGGAGTTCTTTAGATCTGATCTTTAAAACCTTTGAAAGCTTTTAAATATTTGGATGGTGCACTGAGTTGTAATGGGGAAGAAAGGTTCTATGTAACTTTGGTGAAAGAATAGGATCGTCCTGCGAGAAGTGCTTAACTCAGTGATAATCAGTGTCTACATCTGCCAGAATCAGGCAAAACAAGTCCAACAGTAATGTTAAACTGTGGATTATTTACAAATAATTCATTCAGTGAAGAAAAAGCTAAAAAAGTGAGAGTTTGGTGTGTGACAGAATTACTGGGAACTGATATGGATTCAAGATTCAAGTGTTAATACCAGTGATGAAATTCTTCATGCTCTTTGTCGACTGAACTTTACAGAAGCAGAAAATATAGTGAGTAATGTTATAAAGTATCGGTTTTGTTTTGTGTACATGAGAACAGCTTAACCACTCATAGATCAACAGATTTAATGTCCACTTGTAACTGCAGGGGGCACTGCTGCTCAGCAAAAAAAACCCAGTGACGCTTTAAAGGGGGACGTGGAGGCAAAAAGTACTGTGTGAGGTGAAAGGGACAGATGCATGCAGGTGTTCTAAAACAACAGGAGATTACTTTTAGTTTGCCAACACCATCATCAGCTGCAGCAGCGGTGGCCACGACACACGACTCAAGGTTTGGTTTTTATCAAAGAAATGACATCAAAAATCACACTCAGATGTACTTTTTGAGGATGTCCTTATCGCTAAGACATGTCACATCTAAAAATAATTGAATTTGCTCAAAATTAAAGGCACCTTTGAAAGTAAAATGCTGTTCGTTTTTCACAGATTGGTGTGAGTGCAAAAATCACTCATTCTAATTCTTGTTCCCCGTTATCGCGCATTCAGATCCAGGTCCAGAATGCAGACCTCAGTTTTAGTATCTCTACACTGTCTCACAGTTCACTTTAGGATTAATTTCAAAATCCCAGTTATCTTCCAGGTCTCAGCGATCATGCAGCAAAGGCCTTCACCATGTCCCCTGATCTCAGCTCAGGCAAAAAGGAGATAGAGACTTTGCAGTTGCCACCCCTCGGCTGTGAAATCAGTTGCAACTTGACATTAGACAAGCCCTGATCTTTGTTTTTAAATCTAGGGTCAAAACTCACTTGTTTTCACAGCCTTCCCCTGCTCTGAGTCAGTGTATACTTGTCCCAATTGTTCTTAATTATGTTTGCATATCTATGTATTATGCTTCGCTTTTCTCTTTATCCACTACATACAGTACCTTGGTGGTCAGTATGAGCTGTGTTTATATGTGCTTTAGAAATAAAATGTACTTACTTATTTTGTTTAAACAAGTAGAAGCTTTAAGAATCCAGGCTCAAGTTGCAGGCAGCAGGTTAAAGGTTATATATTGTACTGAATCAGAAAGTGACTGAAAAATGCGATCAGAGTTTGAGGAAACATGTTAATTTAAATGTTAGAGACAATTTATTCACAGTTTAATTTTTAATTTGCAGCCCACAAACTCTGTTATAATATATTTTGGTTTGTTGGTCTGTTGGGCCACCCAATAACATAGCTCATGGTGCTAAAAATCTAATGTTATCAAACCGAAAAAGCCTCACTACCTTTGTGAAAAACAGCAGACATGGCAGTTTTTTTTCCCCTCAATAAGTCGGCAGTTGAGCTTAGCCAAGGTCTCTCTCTCCCTCTGTCTCTCTCATAAATGTTGTCAGTAGCTATCTAACATACTTAATATGTTTACAGCTATCGGTTATTGTCACTTTACTGCCTCCTCTCATCATGTGATCATTTTCCGCTGCTGTGACAATTTCAATCTCCGCCTGTTACTGACACGTGAAAGTGAATTAATCAGATGTGATGTTTATAAAAATCAAACAGATGGTGGGACATTTATGTGTGTGGTATGTGCAGGAATATAGTGGGGGTGGAGTGGCTCAGTGGTTAAGACCCTACCTTGTGTACCAAAGACATCATGGTCGCAAGTTCGATTCCACCCCTAGCTATTTGTACTTGATTCCATTGTAAGTCGCTTTGGATAAAAGCGTCTGCCAAATGACATGTAATGTAATGTGTAACACTGGGTAACAGTGAAGCCTCCTCTGTGAACAAATGCTCTCCAGTGTTTAAACTTGATTACAGTTCACATTTTAAAGCTTATGGCTGCCGTTTTACATATAAACTCACTTTAATTCACTGACTCAATGCAACATTAAACTGTTTCCAGTCCCAAAATAGTTTTCACTAAGTATGAGCTGGGTCCACAATGTGAGAGAATGAAAAAAACATGTCACTATCTCCAAATGTGGCACATTTTAATCCAAAATCTATGTTATAATTGTATGTCAATTTGCCACAAGACAACAAGGAAACACGCATTTGTCAGAGTCAAGGTCATTTGTCACTGTGCCACAAGCCTGCTGTGAGGCTGTCTGTGCGTCCCCCATTTAACTACCTTCTTGACCTTATCTTAATTAATACTCATTGTCCACAAGGAAATCCAATAAAATGAGATCCAGCAGATGAATGTTTGATAACTGGCACATCGTAGAAGAGGTCAGTACACAGGAGACTGGTTAAAGAGGGGTGAGGAGGAGGTGAGAAGGAAGCGTAATGACCCAACAAAATATAAAGACTCTCCCCTTCTCTCGTCAATGGGTGCTTAGCCATAACTGCATTAAATCTAAAGGAACACTTAGCTATTATGAGATATACAGTATATGGTTGTTTTTTTTTTAATAAGTGTCATTTAGTATGTAGTCAGGCAGGTAGTGGTTCATAGAAATGGTAAACACGTAAAATTAACAAAGGCTGTTGGGCAAAGAAACAGATAAAACTTTGCAGGTTTTAATGAGGACAGAAATGGATTCAACATAATTGTTGGGCATTTCAGCTACAAACAATCTATTCCTGTGAAAACTCCACAGGATACATTTAACTCTGTAAAGTGATGTGTGCTGGAATATGTGGATGAGTCGACTGTATACTTGCTGTGAGGATGTGCGTACTTGGAGGAGGTTTGGGGAGAGGTCGATGAGGTGCTTGTGTCTTCGCGCTCTTGGGGGTTTTTACTTCCACCTCTTTGACTGCGGATGCTGAAGGTTTGGGAGCAGCAGGACGTTTGGGCTGGAACACAATCAAGAGCATTTATTTGTGATTTTGCATCTGAAGTCAAGTGGTAAAGACACACTTCCACTCAAACAGCTGGACCTTGACAACAGCCCTCTTCTCTCAGCTGATGAACGAAGCCATGTAGAAAATGACTAAAATCTATTAGTCACGCTCCAATCACAGCCCCCTCACTCATTCCTTGCTACACCAATGCTGCCACACACTGCTTCCACTGGCAAAGATTTGCCCACCTTTCTAGACCAGAGTCGAACAGCCTCAAAGGCCTAAAATATAACTTAATGTCTGACTTTTGTAGAGGGATTCCTGCATTGCATTACCTGTTTGTTTTAGCATACTGCTTGAGCAATCCAGAGAGCATCTAAAGAGCAAAGCCATCAACAACAAGTCTAAATGCCCTGGTATACTTCCACGCTGACCCAACATGCACCATGCGCATGAAATGCTGCGCGTGCAGCCCAGATTTTGGAACTTTACTGTATTTCAATTTGTTGCAATAAATGGCTCATTATGGATTATGGATGATT
Source organism: Solea senegalensis (assembly GCF_019176455.1). Taxonomy (NCBI): domain Eukaryota; kingdom Metazoa; phylum Chordata; class Actinopteri; order Pleuronectiformes; family Soleidae; genus Solea; species Solea senegalensis. The sequence continues at coordinate 19,797,967 of NC_058026.1, forward strand.
CATAATGGATCATTATTTTTTTTTATTATTTATTTCTAATGGGACAGTACATATGAATGAACATATAAATGTATTAAACAATATTATAGCCAAAGTCAATTTCCATCTTTAGTCCTTTGGCAGCCCAAGATTAAAGTGCCGAATAATAAGAGACAATATTATAAAAGAAATATTGTTCATCTCAGACCAGAAAAAAAGTATGAGTCCACAACAATATAAAATGCATTAATGTATAATGAATCAGACAAAAACTAAAAGGAATGTAATCAAACTAAAGTTGACTAAACTGTTATTGTCTTTAATCAGAGGATATTAAACAGCTGACTGAGGCTGATCCTGACACAAATACAAGTTATACAAGCTAATATGTAACATGAATATCATATGTAATGTGAATATTATACAGTGAGTAAAATATAATACATAATGTAAAATGTGATACAATTGTTTATATTAAATATGAATATATATATATATATATATATATATATATATATATACATATATGTATTAAATATAAATGTATCTGTGAAATGCTTTGGCAAGGCCAGCATTTTTTAGCATCTGCTGGATGTGTGTTTACCTGTGGAGCAGGAGGGTTTTCCATCTGTGGTTTGAGGATCTGTAAAGCTTCATCACGAGCAGTTTGCTTCTTCTTGAACTTTCCCTCCAGTCTCCTGAAGACATTCATTCAGTATCAACACAGTTTGTGTTTTTTTTGTGTGTGTAAACACAATCATCCTGGTACTGAGTGCTCACTGTGAGCAATAACAACATCACGACCAGGCGGTTTGCTGTCGTCAAGGCTTTACATTGAGCACAGTTAATTATGTGACCAAAGATAAAATTAGCTGCTCTGCTGTATTTATAAGAAAAACTCAACTGAGCAACCACGCGAATGTGTGTGTGGGGGTGCGTCTCACCTCTTGCCAGGTGGCAGCTGTTCTGCTGGTGGAGGTGGTGAGTTGTATCTTTTGATGATTTCTTTGAAACACAAAGACTTATGTGAGTAAAAAGTGGATAACACACTATCTTCTCAGTCACTGTATTAACTTCAAAATACCAACTAAATGTAACTTTGTTGGCCACATGACGTCCATGCTGTATGAAGAGGTTCAACAAAATTCAACTATACCTTGGATGTCTTGGCTGGGGGTAATGTGATCTGAAGACTTTGAAGAGTACTTCACCACCTCTCCAGCAGCAAGCGGAGGAGACGTCATGACTGGGGCTAAAACGTAAACACATACACATAATCCATCCATTATCTGTTCTATACCACTCATGTTTGGGGGGCAAACATGAGGCTGGGTTCACCCTATTAAGGGCACCAACATATGGTGTTCAACAACCAATAACACTCACATTCACACTATGATTTGGATTGATGATTTTCCTCTCTTGCTTTCTCACTCTCTCTTTCATCTTTCGCATCTTTCTTACCAAACTTCCTGGCTGGTATGTCCTTGTTTATGGGGACGCCCGGAGCCTTCCTGCGAGGAGCGCTGTCCTTACCTGACTGAGCCTGAGAAAGACACACAGACAGATGTTTGCCATACTCTGCAGATATTTGATACAATTTTGCCTCTCGTGATTTTGTTGGCGCAAAGTCGATGTCAGAGCAAATACAAGAGGCAGCACATTTTCATTTTTAACACAGATAATAAAACTGTTAGAAAGACAAACTTGTGGAAGAGATTATCTCCCTCCTGTTGCTTTGTTTGTTGTGTTGTGTCCATGTTGAGCTGAGCTGCATGCTAATGTTCAGGCATTAAAAAAGAATTGTTTGACTAAAACACATTAAATAAATAAAATGCACCTGTATGTAGCTTCATACAAGTGAAAACTAGTCAAGTTAAAATGTTGCCTTGTTTTGCCTAAACAAAAATAATTGCTTCAAGAGTAAAAACCACACAGTCAAATTGTCAAACTCCGACAAACCTAATATTGTAAGATAAATAGATATTGGTGTAAGTAGGCGTTTCTCTTTTTTTTTTTACACAATTCTTTTTTTGACTTGAAATAAATGTTGTATTCTGTCCTTTTTTCAAGGTAAGTGACACCTAGGCGATGACACCAACAACAATCACAACATCTTTCATAAACTCCGCAGTGCTGAATCATTATGCTTCATGTCATGTTGAACTGTTAGCTCATATGTCTCAGAGTCACTGACCTGTGCAGTGGGGTTGGCTTCAGGCGGTGCTGGCTCATTTTGGTAAGTGTTAGCGTTAGTGGAGCTTGGCTGAGGTTTGGGGTTGGCGCTGGCTGCCTGAGGCTGAGCCTGAGCTCTGGGCTGTGTCTGGGGCTCAGCAGGAGCAGGCTGAGCTTGAGGCTGTGGTGCAGTTAGTTCCTGTTGAGCAGCGGGAGGATAGCGGCTTGGCGGGATATCTGCTGCGGCGTAGGGAGTGGGGGTGAAGTTGGCGTAGGGGCTGGGTGGGATGTTAGCATAGGGACTTGGAGGAATGACAGCGTACGGGCTCGGGGCGTACGGGCTCTGAGGATGGTGGAGAAGAGGACTTGAGGGAGGGCTGGTAATCGGGGACATGGGAGGGCTTGACACTGGGCTGGTGACCATAGCCATGGCTTGCATGGTCATCTGCTGGGCCTGAGAGACAAGAACATTATAATCCAAAGCAAGAGCGGTTAATCTGGTTTAACGGGTAATTCCTATGTTTATAAATGTGGGTGTGTAACAGAGGAGTACTTACAAAAACTTTTATAATCGGTCCACTAGATGGTTCTGGCAGCCATTACACAGCAGCAATAGCTGCAATGAAATCCTATGGGGCAACGGCAAAATTTGACTTTATATCCACTAAAAGTGCTTGTGTTCACCAATAATGGCTTAAGATTCTGAGAACATTAGGGGTGATTCACATGCAGTGCCTAAAATGTGGGTTTTAAATTGAGGGGCTTTGGAGTCACAGTCTTTATTAAGCAACCACAACCTGAGATGTTTCGTGATGACTAGCCTCGCTGAAATAATTTACACAAGAAAAATAATCAAATCAAACACAATGGACTGTCAGCACCACATTTCCTTCACAGCAGCTCGCCATGCCTGGTTGCATCCTCTCCTTCACAAACTGATTCAGGAGCTTTGTCTGGAGGTTCAGAGTTTATTTCAGAGTGAACAAAGACCAGTTTGACCTACTTGTTTGTCCCGAGTATAAAAAAGAAGCATTGAAAGTGCTCGCTGCCTTCCCAAAAAAAAAAGATGAGATATTTTCATCACCTGCTTTTTCCAACTGATGCACATTGTTACCGCTATGACTGTGTCGCTCTTGTTTGTGCACACATCAGCTGCATGTAAACAGGTGAAATAGCTGCTGCAAGGATGCAAAGCTCTGGAAAAATGGTGGCGTGACTGTGAGTGCTTTGACCCAATGCACACAGACGGAGAAGACCTATGTTGACAAGAGTGTTGTTGCCTGAAATTAGTGGTTGTGATGTGTCCATAAATCTGTGTACATAAATCTGACAACACCACTTTCAAGAATTTCCTCCCTTGCCTCACTCATGTTTACTGCTTCATCTTCCTGCAAAAACTCTCAAGTCTCATCAGAATTCAGAGCGAGACTTGAGCAAGAGTTAAGTGACACAATTGTGTCAGTGATGTTGTCACACTCTGACAACAACAATTTGAGCCATTTAACAGCAAAAACAAGCACTTTTAGTGTACTTAATGTAGAATGTCACAGTTGCCCAATCGGATTATATTGTAGTTGCTGGCACCGATCTAATGGAGCAATTCTAAAGGTTTCTGTAGGCATTATTCACTTACACACCCACATTTATAAACATAGAGCCCAGGATAAAAAAAATCTGGAATTCCCCTTTAACGGATCGAGATGCAGACAGAGAGTTTACCATGATAACTGCTTGCTGGTTCACAATTGCCTGCTGCTGTTGGGCCAAAACAGCCTGCTGGGCATCTGGTCGAGAGGGAAAGAGAGACAGAGGGATGTTATGCTTGAGTTTTTCTGAACTCGTATTTCTTTCCATATTTTATACGAACCAGGTGTTACAGGTGCCACGGCAACCACAGGAGGCAACATCACACCTCCCACAGGAAGGACTCTCACAGCTGTGGACACAAAAACAAACAAATGTAGAATTTAGCTCTTGCTAATTTATGAACATAGTGAGGTTCTTCTTCAGTGTGTGAATAGTGTGTCTCTGGTTCTCTCCAAAGTGACTCCATCTTCACTATAAAGTTCATTCTATCTGAGGCAAAATGAATAAGGGAGTCATGCACTTGTGTCTGACCTCCAGGTGGAGGTGGGGGACCAGTGGACTGCCCCTGCTGTTGCCAGCCTCCTCCGACTCCCCCTGCCCCCTTCATCCTGCTGGAAAGTCCTGCTGCTGATTCCACTTCCTGTAAGAAGAGACAGACCTCAAAGTGAAAATGTAGACAAAACATGAAAGCAAATGCCAAACAAAAATGAAAGGAATATTCCTCTCAAAATGTCGGTTGTGTCTGTTGCACTGAGATCAGACACTGATCAGTTTGAGTTATTTGCATCCTGTTAAAGGTGAATGTACTACCCATAATGTTTGTACAATTGTGTAACTGCTTTAAAATTAAAATTTTTTGGTTTTCGTCGACTGAGAAGACTTTTTCATGTGATTCTACAAATACGGGCCTTGCTTTATGAAGGGTGTCATATGCAATCAGATAAGAATGACATCCTCTCTGGTATGTAAAGGCCACTATAATTTCCTGATTGTGCTTGGGAAAGGGAGGAGTGAGTTAAGGAGTCCTCCAGTTGCTATAATCTGCAGTCTCACCATAAGATGTCGCCAGTGGCGGCTGCTGGTCTTTGAAACAGGGGAAGCTCATTTCAGGCCCAGTTATTTACGCATACATTCTTACATAAAATTCTGCAAATGAACTAGAACACTGAAACGCGCTAATTATGTAAAACTGAAAATGATGTTTTTATTTACAGTGTATATGTGCAAATAACACACAATAACAAGCTATTTGTCTACAAAATCCACACAGTTTTGAGGAAGAGAAGGCTTCACTGTCCATTGACTCCCAGAGAAGCTGAGCTTCCATGGTAGAGACTTTTTTGTCGCATTTGTCCAATCACCGTCAAGCTCACCTCAGTGAAAAAAACCTTTACTGTGTCGTCCCATAGAGAACAGTTGAAGCTGAGCTTCAAGTGGTTTTAATGCGGAGGCTGCTACGGGAATATGAAGGTAACGTAAGACGTCATCCATGATTAACAGCTGATTCTGAACAAACAAGTAACACGTTTTAATCGTTTTCTAGCACGTGTATAGTATCGAAATATAAATACAAAACAATACACATTTCACGACATTTTAGAGGAAGCTGAGCTTCCCTTGCTGTCTTACAGCAATCGCCACTAGATGTCACTAATTCTTACACACTGGTAAACAAAATTTCTTTGGATAAGGACAAAAGGAGTCAGGTACTTTTTATGTTCAGTGTGCTGCAAAGACAAATGACTCTTCTGTGACTGGTTGTGATGGATTTGCTATTGAAATGTGGAGATACTCTGAATCGTAAAAGACTTTGACCATGAATTAATTTAATATTTGACACTGAAAGGATTTGAGGCACAGTGTTTGTGAAATGACTGTGTAGTTTCAGGCAGAAAGATGACAAGTGTGACTGTTTTTATAATGACTTTAACTCTCTCTTTGGTGAAAACACCCCTCTTGATTATATAGCCACTCCATCAGAAATCAGCCACTGACCCATAAATCCACAGCAGAGTGTTTGTAGGCCATGTCTCATTAAATAGTAAGCCCTTCATTTGCCAGAGTGTCAGTTCCTAGTAAGCAGATACGTGCGTTGCCTGGTTCGGAAATCACCGTGGCGATCTAGTCGCTGTGACAGTTACGGTAACTGGGTAACGTAATAGGTTGCTGGGTGGGAGAGGTCTGTAGGACATCTGATACATGCTAATTCCTGTCAGTCACATCCGATAGCAGAGCTGACAGTCAGCACAGTGTCGTCACAGCTGACACAGGACTGACACAGACACAACATGGCCAGCAGCAGACACTGCAGCGTTCACCCAGATAAATACGACTATCAATCGTCTGCTACTACTCTAACTACAATTATTTTGTAACCGGGGAGGAGTGTAAAATTTATGGTGGAGATAATGCATCCTGAATCAGCCTAAATTAAAGATGCACAATAGGTATTGGGCAATATGAAGATGTTATATCAAGATTATCCTGACCAAAGTGCTTGCGACTCACAATATTTATATTTTTTTTTATCACAATTATTACAGTTAAATGATGCTTTGCACTCTTCCAATGGCTCAAAAACATTCTTAAATCACATTATGGTGAGAACAAGTAGTTTCCTTTTTTTGCATTGAAGATAAGATACATACTTTAAGTGAACATTTTCAAGTGAATAACGAGAATTGTAAATATGATGATTATAAGATGCAAAATCCCCATTGTGGCACTTAACAGTAAATCACTAGGACTGTCTGTGTGTGAGCTGGACAGCATTTTCATGCCATGATTATCCCAAACAGGAAAATTCATCACAATCAACTCATCTTGACACAAATATGTGACAACAAACACTGCACCTCAACTCTGTACACCTCTACTTAGACTTTTACCATTTTATTATTATTATTTATTTAATTTGAATTGTACTATTTTACTGTTGTGTTGTTATTGTTTTATGTTTTATACCTTGTTGCTGTGTCTTCAACACTAAAACACTTAACACTGGTCAGTCCAGATCATTTTTAAATACGCTCTAGAAATAAAGTTGACTTGACTTGACTTGTATGTGCCATGTATCAAATATGAAGTATGAAACCAATATTAAGTTTGGTGGAGCACTGCTAGTGTCCTCTGAAACCACCAGGTGCTCATGATCGAGACATAGAAATTGAAAAAATACAAGTCCATTTACTCAAAAAGGGCTTTTTAAAATTGTGTGAAACCTACTGAGTGCGTGGATTTTCTTTCCTATTTGGAATTTATTTGTCCCAATATTACATTTTTATTTATTTGACCTCATGTCTCATGGACAAAAAAAGTGCTTAGAAATGGTTGTGCTACTGGAAGTTTATCCCATCTTTACACAGTAATTGCAGTGTATATTTAGTACATACATTTTAAAAAGTATGTGATTCATTACTCCATCACTTCTTAGCTCCATGATCCACTTAAATGTTTGAAGTTGGTAATCGGCAGTAAATGGAAGAACAGAGGAGTTTCCCCTCTCATGTGGTTGAGAGTAACTTACCCCAGTTCCATCAGACAGTACAGGGTCAAACAAGCTGTCGAGATAACTATCCATTCCTCTATGAGGCTCCAAGTCTGAGAGAGAAAGAGGAGGAGGAGAAGAAGAGAAATAAAACTCTGTCATCTGCTCATCACTGTGTGTCAGGGCTCAAATGTTTGCTATAATGCGTACCTTGTCCATCAGAGCCAGGTATGGTTATGACATCATTATTTATTTCGAATCCACCACCCAACAGGCTGCTGTAGCACAATGACAAAAAACAACATATAATATAACATGTGATTTATACACACTTTTGTAATTAGCAAATCTGGCAGTGGTGGAAGAAATGCTCTAAAACCTTTACTAAAAACAACAACAATCAACTTTTTTGGCCTTTTAGAGACAACGAAAACAGCTGAGAACATCCCATCATCACTTACATGGCAAACACAAAAACAGTTACTTGTTTTAAAGGTCAGGTGGATAAGAATTAGTGGCATCTAATGAAATACTGAAACAAACAGCTGACTCTGCTGCTTACCACTTCCTTTCCTAAGCACATCAGGGAACTACGGTGGCCTTTGCATACCAGAAAGGATTTCATTCATCTTTCATGGTTTAGTATGTATTCTGTGGCTGGTTTGTCCATTGTACAAAAGACTTGTTCGAATTTTTGATTTAAAATGAAACAGACATATTCCGGTTCTGTTAATAAATTCACTGAAAATGAACACCGGACCTTTACAATACCACACGAGTAAGAATATTTGTTAAGTATTAATAATCTGCTTTACAATTATATTATACATTGATTTCTGTGACTTTTCGTTTTATTAAACGAATAAACCCCCCCCCGTATGTGTTTGTGTGTCTCACATGCTGGCGTTGGCCCGCACTCGGGTGGGTTCCTGTGCAGAGATGATGAAATAGCTGCTGTTTTTGGGGAAGTCAGCGGGAAGCTCAAGGTCCGACATCAAGTCCAGAACGTAGTCGGAGCCTTCCAGCTCCACCCACTGAGCCGGCTCCTTCAGCAGTACTGACCAGCCTCGACGGCCCTCCATTACACCCCTATACACACAATAATACAGACAAATGCTAAATCTTCACACCTGATATCAAACAGGATATCACATTTCCACCTGCTTTAGTTTCTCTCCCCAACAGTTCTTCAGTGACCAATACAATCAATGATTTTAGTGTTCATGTTTTACAGTGAGGTGATACCTGTGTTGTAAGATGTCCTTGGCCATCTCTTCCCCTGTTGTCCACGAGTGCAGAGGACACAGGAAGGAAACAGCTTCAGGAGAAAAAGCACAGACCACAAATTAAAGGATTTGAGTAGAGCCCAACTGATGAGGATTTTTTGGCGCTGATGACAATATTTGTGAGAATAATATTATCTTTACCAATTCATCAGCCATTATATATACAGTATATATCTAAAAGAATTGGCAATGATTGCTAAAATGTTAGTTTCTAGTGAGCCCCAGACACGACATGTGGGGAAGAAGCTCTATTTTGTGGCCACAAAATATTAATTCATGTACACTAATTAATATTTTAGTATAAAATATATAGATATATTTTAGTTTAAAATATATAGAAATTGAATGAGAAAAATCTTTGCAATGTAAATATATTCATAGACCCTGTATTGAGCATTGCACACAAAATTGACATATTCAACAGCCACTGCACTGTATATTCTGTAAAATAAAACCTTTCGTATCCGCACTACTTCTGGGTTAACCCTAACCTTGTGTGCTGTGATACCTGCATGGGTAGTGGACAAAAAGTAATAACAAGCCTTCACTAATTCCACTTTTGTGTTTGTGTGTCTCACCGTCAAAACAGTGAATGTGCAGGACAGTGTGTGCTCTCTTGCGATTGGCGGTCCACTCCAGCAGACACGGCGGGTATGTCCGGACGCACTCTGGCCCGACATTCAGGCGATGCAGAGCCTGAAGCAGACGGGTCTGACACACACAGTCGTAACCCTCGGGCCCATAATCAGACATGAACCTGCAAAAACAACAAGCATTAAGGAAAAGAGTGGAATATATAACGTCTCTTGCTGAAAGGACCTAAATTCAAGTCACACAAACAGAAAACTCGAAGGTCGTTCTGTAAAACACCAGTTTATTTCATTGATTATGACTGTCTTACTTCAGCAGATGTTTGGCCAGTCTTTGAGATGGCAGGAAGGCAGAGAGACAAGATGAGAGAAGGAGCCAACCACGCTCTGAATTCAAAATGTTCGGATTCCTCCACACCTGTCAGAAAAGTAAAAAAAAAAAAAGGAATGTGAGATTGTGTGGAATTCTGGTAAAGTGTTGTCAACTCAGCAGGTTCAGAAAAGGAAAAACAAAAGAATGCTCTCACCTGATTGGCTACCTGAGCCAGGATCTCATCTCGGAGGCTGGGATTGGTCAGTCCTCTTTGAATGATGTAGTTCCCAAACAGATTCTCTTGAGCCCCATTCAGGTTGGGATCACCCATGAATCTAAGTATCTGTCAAAATCACATGAGTGAGGAGACAAGGGACAGTTTTGACCTTTGCCATGTAATGAAAATTCCTTAACAAGAGTCACAAGATCAAGTGTCCCCAGGTTGACGTCCCTCTGACCTTGACCTTTGACCACCAACACCTACAGTAAGTAGTTCAAATTTGAGTCCAGTTTTCCCGTGTTAGTGATTCTGTATTCACAATTCTGTTATCACTTTTACCAGGTGACCTTGATGTTTGATTTTTGACGACCAAAATCATTGAACTTATTCTGTAATTGTGTTCAATAAATAAGAATCTTACGTCCTGTTTTGAAAACTTGAGTTTCAGGATTGATACCGTCACCGTGAGATTTTAAGGATTCAGCTATAACAAATTTACAGACACACGTTTACAACCAAGCTCTGACTAGTCTACACGAGCTGTTGATCACATTGATGTTTATGAAAGTCACATCATGTTCTATTGAAGAAGAGCTGAAACTAGTGATTGAGACCATTCACTCTTCAGGAGAATGTCCACTGACGTAATAATAATCCATTTAAGCAGAGTTATTTCTGCAACCTGTGGAGTTGCCCCCTGGTGGCTATACAACATCTATTTTTACTTCTACATTGTCTTCCTCTGGCAGACTGCAAGATTACGTCCACGTTTTTTTTTTACGGTCTATGTTGGCATTTCTGAAATATCACATTCACAAGGCACAAACTGTATACTGAAGTATATGCCAACCCTTTGTAGCCAATGACATTTCAAACCTATTACTTGTTGCAAACTTAATTAAAATTACGAAATCATGAAATATTACAGTGTTTTGCAGCTCATTTTTAAGGGTTTCCAAAAATATGAAACATGTACCAGAATGAAAATGTTCAGGGATCCTTGCTTGAGCTCCTCATCCAATCGAAGAAGAGAATTCTCGAGTGGGGCTGTCAGCATCCCGAACAATGGCTCCTACAACACATTATACACAACAACAAGCAGAATATTTAGAGGCGATTATACACCGCAAGATCATTTATCTTTTAATGCTGTGTTCATGCAGTTTTACGTGTATGATGTAAAGTATTTTTTGGAGTGTGTTTGTGTGTGTGTGTTCACCCTAAATATGGCCCGTATGTAGTGAGTCATGAGGTAGTTGTTGATATCCAGGGGCAGAGTGAGCTGAGGGTCAACCTGAACCTTTGGAGCCTGGACCACGGCCAGACAGTCAGAGTGCAGCTCCTCGCCACCTTTGAATACACACACACACAACACACACACACACACACACACACACACACCGCAGGGCATGAGCCATCACAGAACTAGGACATTGAATATTGTTGAATCCACCTGGAAACAAGGTGGAACACACAGGTTTGCACATATTCTTCTTAGGACTCTGCATTGACTTCCATTCATTTATTATTGTTTAAACAAGGCATTAACCCTAAACTTAACCACAGCTGGTTAATGCCTACTGGGAACCTTAACCTGACTACAATTCATATTTTACTTTACTTTAGCCTCAGAAATTAAGAAATTCTGCCTCATTAGGACCAGGCTTTGGTCCCTAAGAGGACTTCTGCTCCAGAAAATGTCAGGGTTAGTAGAAGAAACTGGTCCCACAGAAGCAAGAAAAACATGTACACACTGTGTGTCTGTGTGTTCTGGGTAGTACTCATGTTTTGGGACCTTTGGGATCTGTTTATACAGTGACATTGTTTAGCTTTGTCTTCCTTATGGAAATAAGTGGGGCATAAATGGGGCATGACTATTTGACCTTAAAAGGTTAAGATGCTCTGAGAAAGATTAGGGACGTCCACACAACAGCAAAGGATTATTTAAGGGGAACACCTCATTTGTAAGGAACTGATTATATTTAGGCCAAAGATTTGATTTGTGGTTAGGTTAACGTTAGGGTTAGGTAGTAACAGGTTGTGGTTAAGGTTTGGGATAACACTTTGTTTAGGCTGTCCAAATGAATTAATTAAAGTGTGTGTGTGTGTGTGTGTGTGTGTGTGTGTGTGTGTGTGTGTGTGTGTACCTGAGGCCAGGTGCAGCAAGGCAGCCAGCTCAGCAGGGATTGGCAGTGTTGCCACATTCACCACTTCTCTGTTGATGCGATCCTACCGATCAAATCGAATCAATTTTATTTGTATTTCACCAAAGCACAGCATACAGCTTTTCATGGCACTTTGCAAACTAAGACCGAGACCTTACAATGTTACAGAGAGAAAGAGAAATGCAACGGTTCACACGATGAGCAACTAATATCTGACAGACCCAGGCTAAGAGATGTGTTACAGACTTACAGAATATCACAATCAAACATGAGAGTATGTCCCTTCTTCCACCTCCCTCCTCCCTCTCAGACAGTTTATTTTCGTTCCCTCCCTCACTCACCTCCTCTGCCTTCCTTGCAGGCTCTAGCACTGTCTGACAGAAAGACGACAAAAATCACACGTCACACATTTGATCATTATTATTTCTTTCCTTGAGGATAAAGACATAAAATACCCTTAGAAGTTTCCATGTCCACTGAGAGCAAACACTGTCCACATACCCTCATGTAACGTTGGCGGTTGATGATGAGCAGCGCGGCAGAGCGGAACCTGATGAGGTACTTTCTCCTCAGCGTAAACTTTTTTCTGTCCAGGAAACACATTTCGTTGATGGACGATTCAGATGCAGACGGAGAACAGAGAGAAAGAAGATGCAGGAAAATTAAACAGTTAAGCAAGAAATAAAAACATCCACAAGATCAATGACTATCAGGTGCACAGTGTGATTCAAATGGGACAGTGGAATATGTGTAATATGATTTGTGTTAATCACAGTTTAGTCAGGAAAAATGTTTAATTAATTGTGCCAAATGGGAATGCTGTTAGACTTGGCACCGATGCCTCCAGTTTATTAGATAATTGGCCAAGCAGCATGCTTGGAAACACCCGTACAAGACACTGAAAAACATTTTAAACCTTTGAGCCTGTGAGACTCTGATCTAAAAAGGTGGAAACTTGGCTGGTGGCAGCAAAGCAGCAGTGTGAGGCAGCATGCACGTAGCAAGAAATCAATGGTTGAGCACATGGGGGGGTGTTATTTAAATGGACCACCTTGGTGTGAGAGTGACTGTGATCAAAGTGTGATCCATCAGTCAGGCTTCATTAGAGTTATAACTTTATGTTTTTCATCATCTATCAATTCCCAAATTCATCAATCTCTGAAATACATATGTTTAACTTTCAATTTAGTGCCATTGTTGGTGTTTTAATTAAACCAGTTAAGGATCTATTTGAATAAAATCAAACTTGCGTAACATCACCAGGTTTTGCATGACTGGCAATGAGTGGGAAATCTATCACCCCTGATGGATGAGCTTGGCCTGAATCCTGTGGCCTCGTCTCGTCACATCGAGGACAAAAGAAGCAGGTTGCCTGAGATAAGCTTTGACCTATTTAACTCAGTGAAACCAAACACTAAAGTCTAAACAGCCAGACTCAGGACTGAAACTCCAGACTTGAGCGGGACAGTGTACTGAAGAGGCTGCTCATATTGACTCAGGGTTAAAAAAAAGAAAGTTGGTGGAGTTGACGAGGCATCTCTTTTCTTTTTTTTGAATTTATTTCAGGGGCTATGGGACATTAATCCTTAGTGGGCATGGATCTGTGCAACAGATGCACCCTTGGTAAATTGGGAATAATACACAACTCCTTATATGGACATCCTGGGTGTGTGTGTTTATAGGTCACACCTTCAGGCTTTACAAAATGCATTTTTGTCTTCTTATGTGTTGTTGAGTCAAAGTTATCATTCATTTTATATCACTTGCTTTAGCATGTAGCGCTTTGCTCAATTTGAAATTTGAACTGTGACGTATTTCCAAATTTTGAGTACTTTTTGTTTTGGTGTTTTTACATAGTTGATGAAAAAGAAAAATAATAATTTAATCAGATCGCCTATGGGTTGTGCTGAAAAAAAAGATGTAAGTCACTATATATTGTACATTCTTATAGCCTCTGTATATGTGTTTTAACATAGTAATGGGAAAAAGCAGCCTAAATGCTCTTTGTTCTTAAAACTTCGAAGAGACATGAATTCATACTAGCAGCTGACCTCGCAGGTGAATATTACCTGGCCACGTAGCCCTTGCTGCGAGCTTCAAACAGCGTGATGCGGCGCCTGAACTTGAGAAAGTTTTTCCGTACAAAACACATGCGAGTGTATCTCTGCAGTGTCATGGCAGCGAGGTTCAGCACACGGTCGCGCTTCCCCTCCAGCAGCTGATACAACTCCTCCTTCAGGAAAATCTAAAACGCACACACATCTAAATGAAACACTCTTGATATCTAATTGCTTGGTTTATTTTATCACACACATTCTGCACATATGTATGTTGGAGGTTTGGGAGTGAGAGAGCTGCTCACCTTACTGACTCCCACCTGATACGAGCCTTTCTTTACTGGGCCGAGCTTGTGGAGCATGATGATGCAGTTTTCTCCATCTGCTGGTGGCAGCTCCCGCAGGCAGAGCAAGGATTTGTACCTGCGGTGCACATAGAAGACCACACACACACACACACACAGGTTTAATATGTTGAGTCAATTTGAATTTTGAAGCAAATGCAAATAAAGTGAAATCCAGAGCGACATGTTTCTGAACTTTGCGAATCTGGAGACGGTGTCTAACGCTAAGTGAGACTCACTGTACTCTGGGTTTCTGGCAGTTTATTGTGAATTAGCTGTGAATGCTGGACTCTCATATTGGCCCTGTTCAGCCCGAGAGATGTAATCAGATGTGGACAGCTCTAAATTCATCTGTTCAAAACTGGCAGTAAAATTCTTCCTGAATGGACACTCCTCCAATGACCATATCTCACGTCCCCACTCTACATGCAAATGCATGAGAATGGATTTTCGGTTACACATGCAAAAGATTGTGGCCTCATGTGTCCCAGACCTCCAATGTGGTTTGAGTGATCTGTATCTGAAGCCTCATGAATAATGTTAAAGACTCACTAGACTCTGATTTGCCTTATAAACACAATGTGTTACATTAACCCTTGGTGCTCATCAGGTGCACCCATGGTAAATTGCTGTGCGAATAATACACAACTCCTTATATGGACATGGTCACATAAACACAGAGACAGTCTCTGTGTCTCTGTGTCTCTGTGTCACATAAACACAGAGACAGAGAGTCAAAGTTATGATTAATTTTATATCACATTTTTAGTACTGATATAAAGTAGCAATAGTTGTGCAGAAGTCACAAAATAAATATTTTCTTTTGTTTTTGTTCATAAAAACAAGCCAAGCAAACTCTAAATTTCACAAATTCAATCCAATTGTAAACATTTTAAGTAATTCTTCTCAGGTGTGTTTTAAATAGTTGGTAAAAATTAATTTTTTATTCATCAGATTACTGAGGTTGTGCTTAAAAAAAGAATATAAGACACTCTATATTGCACATTGTTATAGCCTCTGTATAAACTGTATGTTTAAACAGTAATGGAAAAAAGCAGCCGAAATGCCATCACCCATTATCCAACTGCATATATACACTGTACTTATTCTTATACTACATAGATGTATGTTGTATATATACACAGTATATATATTTATATACATACATAGTAGTAGTATATGCATTCAGACCTGAACTTAGAGCTGTCCACTTGTAATCAGATCACATTTAGGACAGATGTTAATACCTAGTCTGAATGAGGTCATTATTTCTCAGACTATTTTAGTAATCACCACCAGTGCTGTGAGAGCAATTGGTTTTGACTGCTTCCCTACTGCAAATGATGGCAATTGCCAGACGGCTATTTGAGAATGAAAATAAACGGTGTGTAAATTCCTCCCTTTGAGGAAAAAGCCAATAGTTCAGGCAGTTTGGACAAAGTGAAAGTGGTGTGTGGTAATGAGGAGAGAAAGCTGAACAGGAGGCTGAAATAATATGATTTATATTTTAGGTGGCATGGTGCAACTGGTGTTTACATCTCTTACATTTACTGAGAATTAGCAAAATCGCCAAACCTTGATAGGAAGCTGTGAAAGTGTAATCTGTATGGATAACCCTCCTTTCTGATGAGAATAGTCTCCATGATACCAGAGTAATGCAGTTGAGTGTTGACCAGCTCATTGTCGAACACTCCCGGCTCCTACACACAAACACACACAAAGATGTACATGTGACCCCTAATAATAATAATAATAATAATACTTCATAAATATCAAAATGTAAATGATCACAGCAAACCTGCACACACCATCACACTTGCACATATACCTTGTGATGGTTTGGCTTGATGCATCGCACAAAATAAGGGTTACACCTGTCACAAACAGATGAGAACGAACGGATGGATAAATGAAAAAAAATGAAAGCATGATTTGATAAAGGCTTAGTATAATTTTCCTGAACTGCATGACTCATACAAACGGTTTCAGACTCAGATTTCTCCTGAGGCGCCTCGTTTCATGTGCGATCGGGCTCAAAGCACGCAAAGCAAATTATCTTCCCAGGAGAAATGGCTCCAACAAACAGTAACATCGGTCGGGTTTCACGACATTACCAGAGTTGATCCTTGAACAACACCATGGCAACACAAACTGTTCACATCTTCACTGTCTGTTGTTTTAGCACACGCTCACAACTTGGTAGGTGTCAGAGAGTCTCTGTCACTCCTTCGTCATGATCATGTTTCCTGCAGAACCTCACGGTGAAAATCATACACTCACAGCATGACTCATCATTACAGGCAGGTGCAACGTCACATAAACATAACTCACACGCCTGTCATATCTCGGAGCTATAAATCAGATGGGGGAGGCAGTCGTGGTGTTCAAAAAGAACTTGTGGGTTAGATGTTGCTAGAAGGTCAAGGGTTTGAATCCCTGTTCAACTCAGGGCCTTTTTTGTGTGAAGGTCCGGCTAATCTGGTTTCCCATAGTCCAAAAATATGAAGATTAAGCTAAATGGACACTCTAAATCAACTGGGATTGGCTCCACCCCCCGACCCTCACGAAAAAGCGGTAGCCCACGAGTGACTGAGATGTCACAATGTGAATTGTCCTGTGGATGAAATGAGTAGTGTGTTGTGGAGACCTTTCCATTTTCTCCACCAGCTCCTGCAGGCTGCTCTGAAACTTGGCGCTGACCGTGTTGGCGTGATAACGACGCGCGGCGCTGCTGCGGCGGTCGTTAGACCTCTGCTGTGACACAGACTCTGAGTGCTTCAAGAAGAGGCTGGATACCATCTGTAGACACATGGACAATGATTGAGCAACAGGTCAACTGTAAAATGAACTAAGTGAGGAAATTTCTAATTAATGCTACTAAGCCAGTGGAGACAGAACAGGTGCGATCATAGTCATCTACCATAATAATTAAATGTAATTTAAAAACTTTGCTGAATATAGAGTGCGGTTTTGTGCATCTTACTCTGTTCTTGCTCTGAATGAAGAGGTCTAAAACATCCTGGCGGACCATGTCAAAGTTCTTGTCCAAGAACTTGTTCACCTGCACCACAAATCATCAGAAAATTAGATTCTAACAGAGGACAAGCAGCAGTGTAACAGCCTTGGAGCCATTTATCCAGGGTCGTGAGTTTTATAGAGCAGAAGAAGGATTCATTTGAGGAATATAATATAATGAAATATATAATATATAAACCAGCACTAGCTCATTGCCTGGAGTAAGATACCAAGTATGGCAACATGCTAGTATGAGGAATTTCAATTTAAACCTTGTCATCACCATATTTGTAAAGCTTTCACAAAGCATGGGTTTACAAAGAAGTAGTTCTTCTAAGCAGCCTGCACACAGTGTAGTGTAGTGTAGTGCAGATGCTGCACAGTGCACTGGATAAGAGGCTTAACACAACACCTGTGTTAATCAATAAATCAGTCAATCAATTTTATTTGACTCATGTAATCATGCAATGGCTTGAGTTCAGGGCAGCTGCTCGGCACTGTCCATGGTGCTGATCTGTTATCGCTGTGTCTGAAATAACAACCATTCCACATTAAATCACTCTCTCTTATTCTCATGCCTAAATGCACTATGTTGCTACCATGCCATTGGCTGATTAGATATGTATGTTCATTTTCCTATGATATTTTTTTTATTTTAACTTAACCTTTATTGAACTAGGTGAAAGACCCATTGTTAGATGATGAGATCTCATTTACAAGAGGTCAGTAGCTCACGTCTTAATAAATATCACAAATATAAGAAACAGATTACAAACAATAAAATAAAAGAAAAGAGTGGTTTAAAAGTGCAAATAAGATGACAGCTAAAGAGCAGGGAGTTGTGAACGCAGCAACAATTTTATGAACACAAGCACTGATCAATCAAAGGTCATTTAAGGTGGAGTGAAACGCTTCAAATGTTTTAGTGAAAGAAAAAAAAATGTACCTGATAGGTGACCTTCCCTGCGTAGTGTTTGAGGGTGAACTCTGGCAGTGGCATCTTTGGCCTGGCATACAGCGGGTTGTTTCCATGGTGATAGTGGCACTTCTGAAGGAAGGTGTGGTCTGTTGCCTAGCAATGATTAGAGACAGTTAATGCTTGGCCAGCCATGGAAAGCAAATGTGTACAGCAAAAAAAACACATGTTGCCTGTGCGCATGGAGCTGATTGCCTCAGTCAGTTACTCGTGTAACACGGTGTTCATTTTTCACTTTGAGCATCGGAGACGCTCTATAATGCATTTATCTCAATAAAATCTCAGTCAGCTTGTTACATTAGGAGCCGCAGGAATAATGATTAAAGCAGGTAGGCAATTATGTGTGTTGTGTGGGGGATAGTTGTGTATTGATCTGAACTGGCTATAATATGCTTTAGTCTCCGTCTTTATGAGAAATCCAATCTGGGTGATGTTTCTTTTACCTGAAAACGGAGGCATCAAGTATTTATACCATGAATTGGCTGCTGTTTTTTTTGTTTTTTTTTCACAATAATTAAATCACAAACGATTTGAAAACTTTCTCATATTGTAGTCTAACTTAATTTAAAGGGACATTTCAGCTTTTTTTGAAGTGCGGTTGAATGAGTGAGCTATTGGCACATTATCAACACTGACGTTGTCGAGCCATAAACCAGCAGGAGACCTGGACACTCACTCTCACTGATGACATGGCTGCCAAAAGAGACAGGAAGAAAAGCTTTTATTTTAGCCAATTAACACAAATCATCCAAATTATTGTATCTTCAGGAACAGCGAGTAACAAACTCAAACAGCCAAAGAGCATCTAGTTTGGTCAAGAGTGGACTGGTTTAAAAAAATGGTTCAGCAGGGGCTGAAATAATAAGCCAATATACCCATTCACATCATTTGAAAGTAAAGGTGTTTGTTTTAATTGTGGTTGATGTACAGTTTGCAATAATAAAAGACATATTAATAACACCTTCTGTATATATGTGTAGTCTATGTATGTGTGTGTGCAATTAAAGTTGAATGTGATATTTGTTTGTCAAGTTTATTTCTTATTAAGTTATTATTAGTTACTTATTAAGTTAAGTATTTTTTATCAAAATTAAACATATAAAACAAATCTTTTTCTAACGTAAATACCAATATCAAAAAAAAGGAGCAGAAAGAAGACAAAATATTATAAAATCTGCAGCTCTTTTACCGTGTGTCAGTGGACAATACACTAAGCATACATTTTTTTTATATAAAAAAGAGAAGAAAAAACAATATACAACTAAAATAAGAAATGACATCATATGTGTTCAAGATGTGAATATAAATTATTATTATTTTTTTGCCAAGTAATACATTTAATAGTGTGATAAAATCACTAAATCTGATATCAGAAAGAGGTAAATCCAATCCTATACCATCCAAAATTTTAGCTGAGTCATGTTTTGGGTTAGAGTTTATGGGAGCAGTGTCATTGTTACACAGTTGGAGAATAAAATTGTTACAATTTCTTGAAATGGCTTCATAGTTTAAAATGATTGTATTTTACAACTGACTGTTGTCCGTGTGTGTACTTTATGTCTAAACTGTATCTGTATGATTTGTTTTGTATTTGTATTTTGTAGCAGAGCGTCCTATGAACTGCAAAATGAGTTTCAGTGGAAACGGATAATAAAGTTGTATTGTATTGTATCGTATATCATGAGGCCTGTGCATATGGCCTGTGGGCAGCAAGTTTGAGACGTCTGTCTTAAATTTATCTAACCATGCGACAGACTTTTCAGCAGGAAAATAAAGACTGTAAACCACACACACTATCCTTCACTAGAGGCAGCAGTGGATATTAATAAATCTTGTGTGCTACGATGTAAAATTGCAGATTTTTGTCTATGGACATTGGTGAGGGGAATTTCAATGAGCCTTTTCTTAATGTGGTTAAAATCTGTTTTTCTTTCCGTCCCTGCTGGCAGCCATGTAAATATGACAGCTGTGTGCTCAGTGAGGTCAGTGCTGATAATGTGTCAACACTTCATAGAGCTTCACGTAGGAAAAAGCCCCCTCAACTTTCCCTTTAACTTCCACAGGAGTCTTATGTGTGCGCCGTGCATTTACATCATTTCTGAATTTAATGGTAATACCTGAGGGAAACCGCACTGGTCGTCCAGTATGCGAAGTATCCCATGAGGCTTAGCAGCAATGAGGTCCAGGCAGGCTTGGTTGAGGCTGAAAGGTTGCTGCTGCCACTCGATCTGCTCCCGCATGTACTCCTCCTACACACGCAGCACAGACGTTCATCAGGTTAAGCTCTTACAACTCCACTGTCCACAATCACAGTGTCCTTCTGATTTCATTGAAGCTTCTCTGAAATGAAGTAAATCTTTGGTTCTGAGAGTCAGAGATGTTGAGATCCTCAGTGCGTAAGTGCTCATTTGGTCTTTTAGACCATATGTCTACAGGTCAGGACATTTCGGTGAAGCCATTCAAACTTATTATGAAATCCTACCCTAGAAAATATCCCTTGTAATTCCCACAGTTTCCAACCTACAGAGGCAATTGATACATCAAAATGTGTAAAAATGTGTATTCTCTCACCCAGTCTTGCTCTCGTTGTCAGAGTCCCAGACTCCCAGATTTTTTTATTAAATCGTCTGGGAGCACAGCGATCACTGACAACTACTCTGATTAACTCCCATCTTAAAGTCGACTCTGAAAGTCTTGTCAGAAACAGAGTTGATGGCATTTCTAAACTGGAAACTGATTCCACACCATAAACTGCAGCTTGTGACATTTGTGGTGAGGGAAATCTGTTGTTTGTGGCAAGTTTTGGTTTATAAACCACTGTTTATCTGAGAGCAACACCATGTGTCTGCACACCAACTTCTCAGGTATTCACACTGAAACCAGTAATAAGACTTTCTGTTGATACAAACTACCAAACATCTAACAGCATATTATATGAACCATTAAGCAGGCACATGTCAAACTGTTCTAGAAATGCAAACCACATTTCAACACAAGAAAACATGTTACCAAGAGACATCAGGTTACTCACAAAGTCCGACCTGTAACTGCTCACATGGCAGGTTATGAATAAGAGGCATCTTCTTTTATATAGAGTGCACAGCTTCTCCCCACAGCACTAATTTGTCTAGATTTTACAAATAATTGAATGCTGAGCGACAGAAACAGACGTATTTAGACTTACTGAAGCTGCTTACTCTTAGCTGAGCTCTGAATGAAATTAATCTTGACTAAAGGGATAAACCGCTGCTTGTAATGACCTTTCCTTCATCTCAACGCTCTGCTGTCTGCTTTCTCTGGCTGGTTTAAAAAGATTAAAAACTATCTGACATATGTATATAAAGTTCATGGTCAGAATGCTGAACAACTGTATTTGAATTTATTCTGAATATACAGTATTTTGATACATAAATCACCCAATAATTAAGTACGTGTGGTGTAAAAAGGGTTAGTTATTTTTGCTGACCTGCTCCTCCTGGAAGATGACTCTGTTAAAGAAAAACTGCAAAGTTTCATTGGCGTAGTTGATGCACAACTGCTCAAAGCTGTTCACCTGTAGCTCCTGAAAGACACAGAGAAAAGATGTTGGGGGCATGATGAGTTATTAAACACAGGTCAGCTCTGACGCCTCAGTGTTATTGATGTTATTGAGCGAGATGGCATTTCAGTCTGACCTCAAATCCATATATGTCCAGGATGGAGATGGAGAGGGCTTCGTTGCGAGGGTAGACCCGTCCATTGACGCGCTCTGTCAGCCAACTAAACAGTAGCGAATACAGGATCTTGGCAACAGCATCTCTATGAAGAACACACATACAATAAGGTTACTATGGAAACAGAAAACCCGGTTCCTATGGAAACAGAGGACGTTTGAAAATCGTCCTTTGTCCTCACATGCCTCCGCCAAAGATTGTACAATTTCTGTAGTTGTCTACAGGTGCCGCTCAAGCAAGGAGTAAAAAAAACAAAGAAAACTAAACAATCTCATGAAAGACTTTCAGAGTGGCTTTTAATTCAGGTTGATCTCAGCAGAAGAGATGCACTCGGGCTTAAATTCACCTGGCATCCACAGCACTTTCCACCGTGAGCGGAGAGTAGATCTTCTCTCGCACTGTGTCCTAGGAGTCACACACACATCTGTTATCAAATAACATCTCTTTAACTGTTGTAATACAATTCCTTATTCCTGTAATATATTAATCACTCTTATGTAAAGTGTGTTTCCCTCACTGTCAGTTTGAAGGTGATGGACTTCTGCAGGCCGTCAGGCGAGACCTGCAGCAACTCAGCGACAACCCTGATCTCCTGTGCACTCACCACTGACACGGCCTCCTGACCCTCAGCCTGTAAACACACACACACAGATTCAAACACATGACCATCATCGATCAACATCATTACCATTCTCATTTTAAATCAATTAACGTGTGTGTTTGCGTGCATGTGTGTGAGAGACAGAGACAGACCTGGTGTGGCTGGAAGTAGACGTTGCCCAGATGAAGGACAGAGGACAACAGTCTGTAGATGCCATTTTGCTCCTCTGGGGTGAAACACAGGATGTCCATAGCGTTCAGAAGACGCCTGAAGTCCTCCCCATCATCCTTACCCTCTATGGTACAGTCTCCTCCCTGTAAACAAACACACACACACACACACCTGTTTTTATATCTTAGTGAGGATACATCATAGACATAAAACATTCCCTAGCCCCTTACCCTAACCTTAACCATCACAATTAAGTGCCTAACCTTAACCTTTACCCTAACCCTAAAACCAAGTCTTAATCCTGAAAAGGCCCAGAGAAAATGTCACCACAAGGAAAAACTTGTGTATTAGGGGCACATTGAGATTTTTTTTTTCAAAGACTTGGGGAATAAAGTCTTAATTTACGAGATTAAAGTTGTTAATTTACGAGATTAAAGTTGTTAATTTACGAGAATAGAGTTGTAAATTTACATGAATAAAGTCTAAATTTACGTGAATAAAGAACCTGTTGTTTTAGAAGAGGAGAATTGTTAAAATGAGGGCTGTGGAGCATCTGGTGGAATTGTACTTTACAAACAAGGAGATACTTAATCTGGCACATCAGCATCACATTGTCAGTATCACGACTATAAAAAGTATATACAAGAAAATGCATCTTTTACACAGAAAGAACCAGGCGGACTTGGAGGAAATCGCTGCTTTTGTGGAGGGGGGACTGGTTTTGTGGTTTATCGTATGAATCCGTATGTCTCCTCTGAATGGCCTGCTGATGCATCCACGATAACCCTGCAGTCGACAAGTTTCAGCTATTTCCCCCTCCACAAAAGCAGCGATTTCCTCCAAGTCCAACTCTCCTCTTCTAAAACAACAGGTTAGAATGTTGCGACTTTATTTTTGTAAGTTTATAAATTTACAAAAATATTAATTTGTAAATTAAGACTTTATTCTCGAAGTCTGTGAATTTTTTTCCCTAATACTCCGTCGTACCCCACAAAGATAGGTTTTTGAAAAATGTTTTGGGCCTCTCAAAAATATAAATACAGGTACACACACAGAGAGAGACACACCCTCTTATCAGCAACAACATTCTCACCCTGAGCCCATTTAAACCACTGCTCTAATTTAACAGTGAGTTTAATTAGGTTCTGCCTCATTAGGACCAGGTTTTGGTCTCCATAAGGACTACTGATCCTGACAAGGTCAGTGTTTATGCCAGAAAAGTTAACATATAAGCCGTAACATATACAAGTATTCACACACGCACATGATAGGAAACCTAATTTTAGAGACTTTTTTTAATTGAACTGTGACATAGTTTCCTGTGGAGTATCAAGTCAGTCAGAGAGGATATTTGTTGTTGCTTTACGTGCACTTTGAAATAATTTTTAGTTTAATTTGTATCTAAAACAAGGAGTCTTTTTTTCTTCATCTTTATCCATTTATTTATGTATTATTTATTTTTTTCTCTACAGCTTAAAAAAAAAAACTCACATAAAACAACCCAACCTGATAATGTCTTTATTTTGTCTGTAACTTCTTTTAATCCTCCTGTTATATGTATTGCTTATACGACTTAAAAATCGGACTGTGAAGTGGAAGTGGAAAAGACATGTGTGCCTGGCATCGCTCAAAAAACTACCTAACATGCTAAGAACCGCCTGCAGTTGTTACCTGATATGAATTTCTGTGAAACAACAACTTTAATGATCGTGCTGTTAATCACACTGTAGAATAAATGTTACAATTTAAAAAAACTGACATCTCATTTGTTAATGTGACTGTGAAATTGATTACAGTGACCACTCCTTATGTACCCTGTGTGTGTGTGTGTGTGTAGCTTCTTTTGTACAAGCACCTGATTCAGATAGTAGTAAGTCTCAGCCTCCTGCAGATACAGTGAGCTCTTCTCATGAGGAGGAAGACCAGCCAACATCTCATAGAAGATGTGGTAGTTCCTCTCCGATTTGGCCTGTGGTTGAACGCACACAAGGACAAAATGCAAACACAAATTAAAATCACCACAGATATTCACACACGCACGCACACACACACACACAATTAGAAAATCTCTGTGGTGGGAGATAGACAACATGTTTGATAACACTCATGCAGTCAGCTTCTACAATGTCCTCTTTCTCACGGTGACTCAGATGTAAGAGGATTCCACCTGATCTACTATGTGTGTGTGTGTTTGTTTGTTTTCACCTGAAAGACAATGCGGGACTTCTCCAACAGGTACTGAGACGTTATGGCACCGCTGATTACACCACTGTTAAATGACACGCACGCATATGCACAGACACACACACAGAGCCGTCTGAGTTAACAGGTCATGAATGTGTAATGTATTCAGGTCTCTGTCACAGTTCCAACAGAGGATTAGCTGAGTAACTAAGACGTGTTAGTAAATTCTGCACTCAGTCGTGTGTGTGTGTGTATACACTACTACTACACAAATGTGTGTTTATCTTAGAGACACAGCAGAAAATCTATGCATTTCATAATCATCGCAAAAGCATTCTGAGAGTCATTAGTAGTGTGATACATGGCATTAAAAGATATGAAAACTTGACTTTCACAATTTTCCGAGTGAAAACAACAATGAAAAGAAAAAAAACAAACACCTTCATTGTTCCAGTGCATATCATGCATTACAAATTATGACAATGACAATAGTCAGCCTTAAAAATATTTCTCCTTTTTTTTCCATTTGGTAACTCTGTAATTCTGATTTATAAAGGAGGAATCTTTATAAATGAAGATTTGACTTCTTGTTAGAATGACTCACTCCTCCATGAAGATCTGTGTGTATTTGCCAAAGCGTGAAGAGTTGTCATTGCGCACTGTTTTGGCATTCCCAAAGGACTCCAACAGGGGCATGGCCTCCAGGATCTGACCAATTACCGAAGACAAGAAGTTACCACGGTTACCTTTGATAGTTTGTTATGAGGGCTAAACAAAAAAAAGGCACACTTTACCTCTATCTGATGTTGAAGTGGCAGAAAACATGCAAGACGAAAATAAAAACACATAAAAATGTGATTAAAAGTTAATGGTTTTTGTATTTACACAAACAGTTCATAAAATAACTTGTATCTCACCTGTTGTGAGATGTTGCGTTTATGATGTATGGCTGTCAGGTAACGCAGGATCAGTTTTGTAGCTTCGGTCTTTCCTGACCCACTTTCTCCACTGTAACAAAAACATTATTATTCATTAAAACAGTAACTTGTGAACATAGAAATAAAAAGGGAAAGAAAATTAAACTGGAGCAAAAAGAAGGTCAAACTGCATTTCACTGCTTTTTAGTTTTCCTCCCTCTGCTGTTTGTTTGCTTGTGCTGGAAATGCAAGGCCTTATCCATACAAATGAAAGAAATTAGGAAAACTTTCCTACCTGATCACAACACACTGGTCCTTTTTGGCATCCATCATGGTGGTATATGCGATATTAGCAATGGCAAAAAGATGACTGAAACACAATGAGACATTTTTAATTAAGAAATGCAACCTGTGTGTGTTCTTGTATGGGTATCTTTGTGAGGACTGACAAACGTATGAACCATAGGGAGTGTGGACATTTGGCTGGTCCTCACATTCAGTCAATTCTTAAAATGGCTTTTTATGCATTATGTCCATGAGTGTCCTCACAATGAATGCTGTGCTGTGTGTATGGATGTGAAGTGCTGGTGAAATCCATAACCAAACCCTAACCATCCCTTGGCAACCGATCCACAGCAGTGAAATAGGAGCCTCTTACTATAACACCTGAGAGTGCTGGCATTTACACCTCTGTTTACCACCTTGCTGTACCGCAGAGCAGAGCTTACGACACATGTAGACAGATGTAGTCCAACAGTATAATCACAGGAACGAAGGTTTCAGTTAAAGGTTAGAGAGTTAAGTTTATCTTCTGTGTTCAGAGGTAGAAAGCACTCGGGGAGCTCATAAATCTTCCAATGCTGCTCAGTCTGGATTTGTTCATTTAATGAGAAAAAGGACTTTAAAATATTCATGTACTTTTCTTTCTTTCTTTTTGAAAAAAACAGGTAGTGTTAGCCCAAATAATATAAAACTAATATTCAAGTGGTTGCAGCAGTCCATGGAAAGTAAGGAAATCTTGCAAAATTTAAATAATTTCGAGAAAGTTATTCCTCACAAGTTTGTCCAGTTGTCCTTGTCAGGATACTACATTCAACTTCCATTCATTTTAAACCTTAACCATAAGCATTTACTGCCGAACTTTGGGCTTAACTTAAAGCTGTAGTGTGTAACTTTTAACTTTAAACAAATGTATGTGATATTGAAACCACTGTCAAATGAGTTCACACAATGCTGATTAAGCCTATCAGCTCATCAGTACAGCAGAGCGGAGGCAGTTGAGGTCAAATGGAACCATCACAGAAACTACTGCTCGGACATGAGCAATTGCCTACTAAAGTGAGACGGGTGCAAACAAGTTGGAGAATGAGTGAAAACATAAAGCAGTGTCCTTAAAAAGTTTCAGAAGTGACTTCTACTGGTGGAAAAAAACCTGGCGATTCAGCTGTTTGATGGGATAAAATCATCTCTTAACTCTCCGAGTGCCCCATCACTGCCGGTGCATACGCACAAATTCTCCCTCAATCGGGTCTAATAGTATTCCTTGACAAAGCACATTTTCAGTTGAAGGACGCAGCATACATGCAGAGGCGGAATGATTACATCAAAAACAACAACATAGTTCCCATGAGGACTTGTAGAGGACCTGATTATTGTCATTTTTTCCTACTGGAAAGGTACTTAAAGAAGTTAAAGAACCCTCAAAAAGTTCTACTACCTGCTTAAACGCAAACTTAAACCATGTCTTCACCTTGAAACTCATGTTAAAGGGACTTTCCGTGCATGTAAGACATAACATAATAATTTCACTGGGCAAAAAGATTTATCACCAAATCATGCAATTAATTACTTGTCACACACACACACACACACACAGATCTTACGGAGGATTTTCACCCAGGCCGTGGCCTTCATACTGAAGCACCATGTCTGTGCCGTAAGTGTTGAGCAACTTGTATGGATTCACAGACACGAGGATGCTGCCTATGTAGGTCTGTGAGATCACAAAAGACAGAGAGACACAAGGGGAATGGAGAGTGCATGAGTTGATGTACAATAGGTGACAATGTCAATGACATTTGATTAGCATATTAGAAATTGGGCATACATAGACAAGTTCCTGGTCGTAGCGCTTCTTCAGGTTCATCAGAACTGTGGTCTCATTCAGCTCACTGAAGTCAAACACAGAGGAAATTAAACACACTCTTGAGAACCAAAATGAATTAACCCTCAATGACATTAAATTACTTTTTTTTCTGTGAAAACTGGTAAAATTATGTGTCATCAAAATCATAAAGCTTATACTTGATGAGCATGTCAAAGAACAACTGCGGAAGTAATTCTTACTAATAAATGATAAAGAAACACAAATATTTAATTCAAGGTTTCTACAGTGAAAATCGATGGACAGAGATCTACTTGAGACTTGCATTTTAATAAAAAAAAAAAAACGACATACTTAACAAAATTTCACTCCATACTCCCAAACTTTTCAAGGATTTTCAAAGCCTGTAGGCAGACTAGGACAAGCACACACTGTAAATCGTTGCTTGCAGAAACTAAATGGATATGCACTGAAATGAACTGCTCAACAGTACAGCAAATAAATAGATAAAGAGCATGTGTGACATGATTGAAAGAGCTGTGAGGCTGTTTGCAAATACTGGGTTGTGCTTACGGCAGCTGTGTCATGTCCTCCATTCCCTCGGCCCAGCGTTTCACCCTGTGGCCTGCTGTGGGCATGCTTAGGATAGAGTAGATCTGGACACACACAAATAACAGTAAGAAAATGTTTCAACTCTGTCATGCAACATTGTCAAAGCTGGAAGCATATGGTCACTGCTTGACACTCACTTGAAGTGAAACATGCTGAATGTTTGTGCTTGTGAACTCTGGAAAATATTTATCTGGGAAAGTTACAGCATATTTAATGACTAGATGACACTCATTTCTATTCCAATTTCTATTCCAAAAATCAGCTGTCAATAAAGATTATGTATAAAAAAAAACCCCCACTGTAGTTACCTTGTCATACCAGTTTTGACCAGGTGCTCTATCTCTGTCAGGAGTCCAGTCTGGGTCATGAGGTCCATCAACAAAATGGGATGTGGGATAGTATCCTTCTAACACGCCATCCTCTCTGTACATGGACCACTTTGTCAGATTCTGGACTGTTCCATGAGGTAAAACCTTCTCAGCTGCCCAAAAATCCTCCCCTCCTTCACCTCCTCCTCCTCGGGCATTCCTGGCCCAGTGGCCTGAGCGAGGCCCGTAGGGGGGCACCACAGCGTAGCAGTTATCCTCACCCTGCAGGCCTGTTGGCACCCTGTATGAGGCATAGCGGAGATGCTGGTTTTGGATGGCATCAGACAGCTTGGGGTTGTGGAACCGACGTGTGAGTGGAGACTTATCAGGCAGCCTGTGGGGCAAACAGTGGTTCTCATAAATAAAAACATGTGACACAGGGTTAAATAACACTGACAAAGGTTTTTGTATTACTTTAGTGCTTATCTACTCTTGATG
Organism: Solea senegalensis; assembly: GCF_019176455.1. NCBI lineage: Eukaryota > Metazoa > Chordata > Actinopteri > Pleuronectiformes > Soleidae > Solea > Solea senegalensis. The sequence continues at coordinate 19,827,269 of NC_058026.1, forward strand.
ATCACTCAAAGCTCTTTACACTACAGTTTAGCCCTTCACCTATTCACACCCTTTTACGCACATTCATACAGTGCATTCATACAGTTTAAAACTTTCTGTAAAACGTAATAAAATAAACATGCAATTTCTGATGAGGAATAAATTAGGACACCCCCACATTTTTCCCAGTTAAAATGGCTGATATCACACACAGGTGTATCACATCAAGTGCACATGATTAGAACATTGTTACTCAACATTTTGAAGGAGGCTTGCCCTATTTAAACCTCAGACATTCAGTTTGGTGTGCTCCTGACTGTTGACGTGAGCGTGAACACCATTGTGAGATCGAAAGACCTGTCTGAGGCCTTCAGAAAGAAGATTGTTGCAACATATGAGTCTGGTAAGGGATTTAAAAAGATCTCAAAAGAGTTTGAAATCAGCCATTCCACTGTCCGGAAAATAGTGTACAAGTGGAGGACATTCAAAACAACTGCCAACATGCCCAGGTCTGGCTGTCCAAGCAAGTTCACCCCGAGAGCAGACCGCAAGATGCTAAAAGAAGTCTCCAAAACTCCTAAAATGTCATCATGGGACCTACAGCAGGGTCTGGCGACTGTTGATGTGAAAGTGCATGCTTCTACAATCAGAAAGAGACTGCACAAGTTTAATTTTCACGGGAGGTGTGCAAGGAGGAAACCTTTACTCTCCAAGAGAAACATTAAGGCCAGACTGAAGTTTGCCAGAGAGAACGTAGACAAAGAACAGGACTTCTGGAATAATGTCCTTTGGACAGATGAGTCTAAAATTTAATTATTTGGACAACAGAACAGAGGACATGTTTGGTGCACACCAAATACAACGTTCCTGGAAAAGAACCTCATACCAACTGTGAAGCATGGAGGTGGAAGTGTCATGGTTTGGGGAGTGTATCAGAGGGTGCTTGAGCAACTTGTGAGACCATCTGTAAGAAAAGCTAAAGCGGAACTGGACCCTGCAAGATGACAATGACCCTAAACATACCAGTAAATCCACAAAGGACTGGCTGAATACTAAAAAATGGAGAGTCCTGGAATGGCCCAGTCAAAGCCCAGATCTTAATCCCATTGAGATGCTGTGGGGTGACCTGAAACGGGCTGTACATGCAAGAAACCCCTCAAACGTCACACAGGTTAAAGCATTCTGCATTGAGGAGTGGGGCAAACTTTCCTCAGACCGATGTCAGAGACTGGTAGAGGGTTACAAGAAGCGTCTCACTGAAGTTAGGGGGTAACACTAGGTATTAGGGGGTAGGGTGTCCTAACTTTTTCCTCAGTTAGAATATGCATTTATGTTGATGTCTTTTGTTTAATGAGTAAAACAATGTTATTTTTTGCTGTTTACCTGCAATTATATCACTTTCTTTTCCAGAGATAAATAAAAACAAGATTAGACATTGAAATGTGAACATTTCTTAATGAATAACTGAATATTTTATGGGGTGTCCTAATTTTTTCACATGACTGTAATTCACACCTTTTCACATGCTGCTGGCATAGCCATCAGTCATCATCAATTTGGGGTTAGGTGTGTTGTACAGGGACACATCGTCATAGAGATTAGAAGAGCTGGAGATCAAACCCCCACCTTCTTGTTAGAAGATGAACTGCTGACTCACAGCTGCCCTACAGTCAGACAAGTTCTTTTAATACAATCCTATACCATTGTGATATGAATGGCAATATTTGTGACTTTTAAACAAATTCCATCACAGGCCCTCAGGGTACCAAGAACCTTTAGAGGAGGTCAAGAGGTAAACTTGTATTTTATGATGGAAAAGAACCCGCTGCTCCAGGCTAAATGATTTGTCTTGGTGCTACTTCATTCATAGAACAAGGAAATATGATTGACACCAATGACTTCTGAACTGAGTCATCATGGGCTGAATGAGAGAATGGATGGGTAAACATATGAAAAATAAAACAATCTGCAGCTAATTGCAAGTAAACATTTAAGTGTGCTGTTGAGTGGTTGAAGTGATCTGAGTGTTCTGTCCTACTGGAAATAAATGTACAGCTTTCATTCTATGTTTCCTTTCCATTCCATTTCCATTCATAGTTAATGTGATAAAATAGGCTTATCATTAACAATAGTCATCATGATATATTTGTGCATATATGCTGATGTACAAATATACTACTATATTTATCAGTACTATATTTCAATTTCATGTATTTACCACAGTTAACCACACAAAGTGTTCAACATTACATAGTTTTCTCTTTCTAGTCTTTCTCTGTCCTAGTTTCCATTAATAGCATACCGTAGTTGCTTACCTGTAACTGACACTACGGAGTTCTTCATTCCTCATCGCAGACATGAGGTTGGGAGGGGTGGGTTGAGGTATGCCTGACAGTCCTGAGTTTTCTGACAGACGGTAAAGTCCTGCAGAACGAAGAGTCTGATTCTGCCTCAGAGCAGATGAAAGGTTGGGTTTCTGGCCAGGAATAATTAGGCTAGAACCATCAGGGAGCTGGTATGATGCGTTTCGAAGAGCATTATTCAAAAGAGCCTGCAGGTAATTCAAAGTTACAATCACATTTCGTTAAAGTATTCAAATTATTGCCATTTAATTATTTGATTCTTGGCTTTTGAACAATCATGGTAACAGTCAATAAAGACCACGTACTGCAGCAAAGTTAAATTATCAAACAGGTACACACCTGAGACAGGTCAGGACCAACTGGTTTCCATGGATCAATGATGATGGTTCCATCAGACAGGGTATATGACACACCTCTTAGATGGGGGTTTTGCAGGGCAGCTGTTAGACTGGGGCTCTTTGGTTTTCTTGGGTCAACTATAATAGTTCCATCTGGGAGGGTGTATGAAGCTCCTTTTAACGCAGGGTTACCGAGGGCCTAAATAATATAAGAGGGGGTTTTAGTCAAGCATTAGTTTAACAAAAGCCAACAGAAAGATTGCAAATGCTTATTATGTTTGCTTACCAATTTTTATCAGTAAAATGCAAAGAGCTACACCAATTTAAAGAACATATCTTATACATATACGCATACTACATATCTAACCTTAGTCAGATCTGGTGACAGAGGTATATTGGGGTCACGGATTCCTCCTGGTAATGTGAAGGATGAGTCTCGCAGGGAGGAGTTTTGAAGGGCACTGGAAAGGTTTGGAGAGAGAGGTTTCCGTGGATCGATTATGATAGTGCCATCTGGCAGAGAGTATGACGCACTTTTCAGGTAAGGGTTCTGAAGTGCTGCTGTCAGGTTTGGGGACTTGGGTTTCTTGGGGTCTATCACAATGGTCCCGTCAGGAAGAGAGTAGGAGGCTTCACGCAAAGCTGGGTTGGCTAAGGCCTTTGCAAGGTTTGGAGATATTGTATGCTGCACACATAGACATAATAAATATCAGCAAATATAACTGTTATTTTAACAACATTTAAATAAAATGTGAGTTCTATTAAAGTAAGAATCAAATGTAATAGATTACTTGCTGTCTAGGGTCTATAATGGTGCCATCAGGGAGAGTATATGATGCACTTTTGAGATCCTGATTCTGAAGGGCTCTGGAAAGACTAGGAGACATGGGCACACGTGGATCCTGTGTAGGTAAAAGTGTAGAATGACATAGGAGGTTATAATGTACTGTATCAACACAAGGTCACATACTTAGTATTACATTCTATAATGTAATGTAATTCTTTGATACATACCCTGATCACTGATCCATCAGGCAACGTGTATGAGGCTCCACGGATTTGTTGGTTTTGCAAGGCGTGGCCAAGCATAGGGGAGGAACGTGAATTGCCATATGGTGACATCAAGGTTCCTTCTGGCAGCCGGTATGATGCCTGCATCAGCTGTGAGTTTTGCAGGGCATTTCCTAACATTGGTGAAGATGGTGGTGGAGGCCCATAAGGCGACCTTAATTGCATGGGTGACTGGAAAGATGCTTGTCGAAGGTTAGGGTTCTGCTGTAATGCACTGTGAAGCTGAGGTCCAGCCGGTGCATAAGGATTACGGCGTAGCATCATTGGTGATTTTAAAGATGAGACATTCTGCAAGCCAGATCGGTTCTGCAGAGCCTCATGGAGCAGTGGTGGTGGGCCAGGTTCAGAGATATAATCATATGGGGTAACAACAGTTGGCCCGTATGGTGAATGCAGCTGTGGAGTATCATAAGTGGTCACACGTCTTAGTGCCTGACCATGTCTCATGGCTCCAGAGAGCATTGGAGATGAAGGCACAGATGGAGCATATGGGGACTGGGGCCTTTGTAGAGGAGACACAAAGGATGCATCTCTCAATGCGCGATTCTGCAGTGCTCCAGACAAAATAGGAGAAGAAGGGGGCATAGGCTGTTCATAAGGAGACATTGGACTTCGTAATGAAGAAGCATAAGATGCATCTCTTATAGCTTGATTCTGCAGCGCTCCAGACAACATAGGGGAAGAAGGGGGCATAGGCTGTTCATAAGGAGACATTGGTCTTCGTAAAGAAGAAGCATAAGATGCATCTCTTATAACTTGATTCTGCAGTGCTCCAGAAAGCAGAGGAGAAGAAGGGGCCATGGGCTGGACATTAGGTGACATTGGTCTCTGCAGTGGGGAAATGTAGGAAGCATCTCGAATGATCTGGTTTTGCATAGCACCAGAAAGGTTAGGGGATTGAAGAGCATAAGGGTCTATATATTCAGTAGCAATCTCACTCATGCCCAGAACCTGGGCCTCTGGGCCAAAGTGTGAAGGCGGAATAACAATCTGATCAGTATGAGGATCAGAATAGAGTCCAGCCACATGGGCCTCTGGTGCATGAGTGAGTGAATAGGCATGTTGAGGAGGCAGAAGAGGGGAGGAATGACGGGACAGTCGAGGAGAGAGGCGTGGGGATGAGGGACGTGGCATTTGTTTCAGAGAGGGCTGTGGAGAAGCAGGAGGCATTCTTCTCATAGATTGCTGAACCATGAGGGGACGTCCTCGAGCTATGGGTCGAGGAGGATATCGGCCAGATTCTCGTCTCCCAAGGGGAGCACGGTGGACCATGTGAGGAGAGTGAAAAGGGGAAGAAAGAAGGGAGGAGTCCACTGTGAGAACAGAAGATCTATTGCTTCTTATAGATGAGGCACGAAATGGACGCACATTCTGGGTGGGTGGGGGCACTGGACGCCCCCTCAGACCCATAGGAGAGGGTCTCACAGTACCTAAAGGGACATTTCCCCCCATCCTGGGCCTCGCCAAGGGAGTGGGGTCCCTAAGCAGTCGAGTTGAACGACGAGATAGGGTGGGAGATGATGGGCCAGGACGGCGCCCAGCAGGTGATAAACTACGGCGAGATGGAGCAGGAGATGGAGACGGTCTTCTACTGAAATGTGGAGAATGAGGGGGAGATACATGACCAGGAGAAAGGGGACGGGAGGGTGACCCATGCATCTTTCTCCCCCCAAATGGGCTATGAGCAGGAGCAGGTGATGGTGGGGGGCTCCGCCTCCTCATGGAAGCACGAGGTGAGGAAGGCGGAGATCTTTGCCTCATTGATGCTCTTGGTGAAGGTGGAGGACTTCGTCTTATAATAGAAGCACGGGGAGAGTGTGGGGGGGAGGGTCGTCGGGCTACAGGAGATGGTGATCGCTGAGGCATTCTACGATGGCCAAGTGGGGACACCATGGGAGACGTAGGAGGGGAGATCTGTCTGGACATAACAGAGGGTTGTCTTTGGGCACCTAAAAAGCTATTCCTCAAGGACGGTTGTGGGGAGGGACCTGGTCTCCGTGCAAGCCTAGGAGAAGGTACTGGGGATGCCATGACAGAGGGATGGCGCTGCAACTGGGGAGAGGGCATGATGACAGAGCGTCGTGATGGAGTTGGAGAGGGTTGCAGACGACGAGCAGGAAGAGGAGACATGTTTGCCTGCTTAATAATCATGGCAGTTGGAGTAGGGACTATGGGTGGGCCATAACCCTGTGGCATCATCATTGGATCTGTCATCATCTGCTGCTGGAGCAACACAACAGAAACAAAATTATATTAGTGAAAATATGGTAGTTCTAAATAAGTATTAAGATTTATGGAAAAAGAAAATTCTGTGAACTTGTAGGTAGTCAACTATAGTTTAAATAATCTACAAACTTTTGTAGACACACATCAATGTTGATTGTGAGTAATTAAAGGCGACATAGACCGGAAGCTCCAAATAACGCTGTGTTTGTGTGTGTGTATCTGCGTCATTTCCTCGTTTATGAAACCCTAAAGTTTCAGAACAACAGTTCAGCCACTGCTGAGAAAATAATGATGTATTGTTTTCCTCGGCTCTGCGAAGTGGATCGGCACTTCCTTAATTTGATGTCGTCATCAGAAATCCTCACCACTCCTCTCACCACGGTAGCGCCTCCTGGTGTGACACTAGTCCGGGCACATCCGGTTGCGTACATTCAACCGCAGAAGAAGAAGAACTACTCTCGTTGTAGCTGCTGAGATGCAGAGCATCCACCCTGCCAGAGGGGGAGCTGTGTATCTGAGAGCTGGCCTAAGTATTATGTCACTTCCAGGTACCTGGCCAATCACAGGACAGTGGGAAAGCTGTCGTTGGCTGACGAGAGCGTCAGTGAGGAGATATTTTGATTGGCTCGTTTGCAGCGACTAGTAGGTTTTTAACCATGAAAACAAGTTAATATATGTAAGTAGACCTCCATAACTAACATATACAAGCATTCGATGTTGCCTTTAAGTTCAAATAAAAAATCAATGATAAATCTCATACTCTAGTTTCACTACCCATTGTTAGTTGTTACAGATGCTTTGGCTCTGAGATGATATTAGGAGACTGTATACCTCAAGCTGGTTTCTTGTAGGGACAGTGAAAAAAGAAACACTAGGAATTTATCCCACATTTCCATAGGTTCACCCAATATCACATTAGAAATCAGGCTACAAGCCCACCTTCAGTGCCCTCTAAGACTAAAGAGTACAGTTATACAAAATCAATACAAAACTTACCTGTGGCAAAATCATCTGCGGAGATATATGTTGCTGTGGTGCCAATATTTGCTGTGGTGCCAATATTTGCTGTGGCATCATTTGTTCTTGCGGTGACATCATCTGCTGCTGTGCAAACATCATTTCTTGCTGTGCTGACATCATCTGTTGTTGTGGTGACATTAGCTGTGGGGTCATCATCTGTTCTTGAGCAGACATCATCATTTGTTGATGTGATGACGCCATTTGTTGTTGTGGTGACATTATCTGTGGGGCCATCGTCATCTGTTCTTGAGCAGACATCATCATTTGTTGATGTGGTGACGTCATTTGTTGTTGTGGTGACATTATCTGTGGGGCCATCATCATCTGTTCTTGAGCAGACATCATCATTTGTTGATGTGGCGACATCACCTGTTGCGGTGACATCTGTGGGGACATCATCATCTGTTCTTGAGCAGACATCATCATTTGTTGATGTGGTGACATAATTTGTTGATGTGGTGACATCATTTGTTGATGTGGTGACAATGCCATTTGTTGATGTGGTAACATAATGTCACCAGGATGACCTGGTGCAAGAGGAATCTGGTCTTCGTATTGGATTTCTGACATGTTTTCAAATTCTGGATCTGGTGGCAAAGTAGGTACAGGTGGCAGGGGCACATCCAGACGTTCTTTCCCAAATAGGCGCACTTGAGGTCTAGGAACTCTGAATGTTATCTCCCCTCCCTGAAGGCCACCTGTATCATCCCCATATTGATTTATATGGTCTGGATATTGGTCCCCATACATGCCCTGTACCTGATCCATCCCCTGTCCATCAAAGCCAAAGTTCTGCTGGCTTCCTGATGGTAATCCCATTGCCTGCTGGGAGCTGTAATCTTGGTAGGAAATGCCAGCATCACTATAATTAAGTTGATAGTCAGGTGAAAGCCCCCCTTGTATTCCCATAGTTGTTGTGTAAGGGTTCTCATAATAACCTGCTAGTCCATTATTGATGTAACCTCCTTGTCCGTCACTGTAGTATACTCCTTGACCATTTTGATCATAATAACCCTGAGCCTGAGGGTCAACAAATCCATCTATGGCTCCCCCATACATATGGTCCTCCCCCATAAGTGCATAATAGTCTAGTTCCTCATCCCCATACATTGCCACTGCCTGTTGTTGCTGGTAACCATATGGATCCTGGTTGTTATAGTAGCCCTGAGAAGATGAATACGGGTTATAGTAGTCTTCCATGCCCTCCTCCTGAAGACCACCTTCATAATATTCTGCATTTGGATCATAAAATCCATCCTCCTCATAGTATCCCAGGTCTTGATGGTCTGCTCCCCCTGCCTCATCATCATAGTAATGAAACTGACCCTGGCCATCATAAGCTGCAGCTACCTCATCTCTATAGTTGCCATAACCATCATAATAATCTTCATAACCTTTCTGTTGAATTGAATATCCCTGGTCATACCCATAAACGTCCTCACCATGTTCATAACCATTATTATGGTAACCATGGAGATAACGCCTTGAGCTGGCTTGTCGGCTATGTGCTCTGCGTCCCCCCCAGCCATGATGTCCAGAATTTTCACGCATTTTAGTTGACAGGAAGCGCTTGGTCAACCAGTTTGTTGCTGCTGCAACCTTACCCAGCAACACACTTCTGTTCTTGAAGTCATCAGAAGGTTCGTCACCATCCTTTTTCCGAAATAAGTTTTTAAAAAAGCCCCCCTTCTTCTCGTTTGCTTCTTTATTTCCTCCCAGACGAAGCAGCATGTAGGTTGGCTTTTTACCATCAGATGCTTTCTCTTTGGCCTCTTTCTCCTTTTTTCCCTTTTTGCTGGCCTTGAACCTCATCATGAATCGAGATGTGTTCTTCAGCATTGACTTTCGGCGTTTCTTCTTAGCAAGTCGAAACTTCCGCTTCCCTAAACCCAGGAACAAGCGTGATGTACTTTTCAGCTTCTTTCTACTGTTCCTGCGCCTCTTGAAACCAGAAAACTTCATGAACATCCTGGACATGTTCTTCAGACCTTTCTTTGGAATTTCCTTGACTGGAAGCTGTGGCGCTTCCTCTTTTTTTCTGCCTTTTTTCTTCTTTGCATCGGCATGAGCTTTTCCTTTGTCTTTGGTCTTTTTTTTGGATTTTCCATAATCATCTTCATCCTCTTCATCTTCTTCTTCATCTTCATCCTCCTCGTCATCTTCATCTGAGTATTCCTCACGTCTAGATCTCCCTCCTTTCTTTCCCTGAGCAGCTTTGCCTCCCCGGCCTTTCCCTTTCCTGTCATATTCTGAGTCATCCTCCTCATCTTCTTCACTTAGCTCTTCATCCTCTTCATCACTCAGAAGCTCATCCTCTTCTTCATCTGACTCGACTTTCTTGCCCTTCCCTTTGTCTTTTCCTTTCTTTCCATCACCCTTCCCCTTGGGTGACTCCTCTTTTCCCTTTTTTCCCCCTTTCTTATCATCCTTTCCCCCTTTCTTGTCATCCTTTCCACCTTTCTTGTCATCCTTGGTGGCTTTCTTGTCATCCTTCCCTTTTTTTTCTTCCTCCTTTTTTTTCTCTGGTTCAGGCTTTCCACCTTTCTTTGTGTCCTTCTTTGTGTCCTTCTTGGTGTCTTTCTTGCCAGGCATTGTGACAAATGGCTAAGAGCATACCATGCCCTCTATTCAGAACTCGATACTGTATACCTTCAAACACACAAAGACAAAGATTTTACATGCACAGTGTAAACTGTAACAGTATGTTTTAGTTTAAAATGAAAAAAATGTGATGTAATATAAGCACATAACCAAGACTCTGACCTGAAGATCTCTTGTCCTAAATATTCCTTTTATACTCTGTGCCAGCACTATATGCAGGTTCACTATCAGCGTGAGGACAGGTCCACCTGGCCAAAGCAGTTCTACATTGTCCAAATGTGGACCCCATGAAGACTCCTGTCCAAACATAAACAGATAAACATCAGAAAAACCTTTTAACCCTTGTTTAATTTTCTCAGTGAATTCAGTTTTTAAACTATAAAATCATTTCCCAGAAATATTACTTTTATATAATATAATATTTGTTATACAAGAGAAAATAAACCAACATATATTTATATTCAAAAAGCTTTTTCAATTTAACATTTTTAAATTGGTAAAATCAAACTCAAACTGATCAAGTAATCTCCCTAGCTGGCTAAATTAATAATCCATTACTAACCATTAATCTTTCCAACATTACAGTGTGTATATACAGTTTATATGGAGAGTAGCAAAAAAAACAATGAAATCTAGTAAAACACACTCCAGTTCAAGCTCTACCCCAGAGTCCAACTTTTCTCCAGCAGAGTTGTAGTTAAAGAAATAATCTTGTGGTGGTGTCAGCACACTCAGTCATCAAGACTATTACCTCCACATTAAATGACACACCCTTCAGAGAAGTAAATGTGGTATTAGCCAGGATCTTTGTGCTCGTCAAATATGTTGTGTCCTTGCTGAAGGTCTATGTTCAAGAAGTTTGAAGAAAAAAGAAAAGCAAATGTCCAGGATGAAGTCTGTGGGTCATACTCCACTACTTCCTCTGACCTACTCCGTCTTCTGTTGCACACAACAACACATTCCCTCACTCAACAAAGCACTGTGGTCACACTGCCCTCCTCAGAGTTTGTGACAGCGAGAGTGTGTGCAAGTAAGTGTGTGTATGTGTGTATGTGTGCGTGAGTTTGTGAATGTGTATGTGTGTGAGAGAGAGAGAAAGAAAGAAGGGCAGATGGGTTGCCAGGATGTGTGTGTGTGTGTGTGTGTGTGTGTGTTCGTTCGTGCATGCACATATACTGTATGTGTGTGTGTGTATGCGTGCATTTGAGGAGTTCCTTGTGACTGCTCATAGAAGGAGTCTTAATTTGTCATCTAGCTCTACAGGTGAAACTTGAGAGTTTGGGGCAGCTGAGGGGGCGGGGCATAAATAATACAAAAGGTCCAGAGAGAGCGAGAAAGAGAGGGAGCGAGAGAGAAAGGAACAGAGACAATCATAGGATGTAGAGCCTGATTGGCAGGAAGAAGTCACCAAGTAAAAAAAAAAAACATCCAGTAAATAAAAACATAAAACATCTCTTCTTTTTTCTGTTGATTGCTTATATATGTAGTTATCATCTCCTGGATTTCTCACCTTTAAAATACTCTTCCTTTTTTGTGATGCATCCCTGAGAAATATCTAAATAGCATAAATGTAAGCAGAGCAGGCAGCCATCAACCTACATGCACATACATAACAGCAGGAGAAGAAGCAGAGGCAGGAGAAACACCCACTTGTTTGATGTATGACATCTTCCCCGCATCAGTAACAGAGGAATGACTCTGTCAGGATAACACACGCACACACATGCACACACACACACATACACACACAGTGAAGGATCAGTAACAGGGCTGTGATTAAAAGTGCCATCAACCAAATTATTCCTCTTCCAAAGGGAAGGGTTCGGATTGCCAGATCTGTCATGTTACAGGGTATAGGTGTTGGGTTGCCAGATCCTGATCTTTTGGTCTTGGTGCGTAAGTCTATCTGATCATTACCAACCAGCAAGGCCCACATGTGTGTGCATGTGTGCACAGACATGCAGAGTTACGTCTCTGAGTGGGTGCATGTGTGCATTAAAAAGACTGAGTGCTTGAGAAAAGATATTTTTTTCCCGTGGTTTGTCTCTAAGCATTCATCTTCCTTTGAAGCAGAATGAAAAGACCCTATCAAATATGGAAAAAACTCTTTAGTTGCAGCCAGTCTTCCTATTCCCAAAGAATTCGCTGCTGGCAGGTGGTCCTTCATCTTTTGATATAATTTGTGGAGAAGAGACAACTTAGAGATACATGCCCTGGAGAGAAAAGCAGACTTATGACAGAGGTGGACTTGATGAGGCTCATCAAAACCCTTCAGGTCCTGAGGCAGAGCAGTAGAGCATCTTTGACACTTTGCGCGCGCACACACACAGTGTGGGCACTCATACATAATCCCTAACGCCTTAACCTTAACCATCACAACTAAATGATTAACCCTAACCCTAACCTTGACCTAATTCTAACCTTAAAACCAGGTTTTAATCCTCAAAAAGCCTGATAAAATTATGTGGACCAGCAAAAATGTCCTCAGAGGGTCAATATGTCCTCACAAACATGGGTTTGCTTGACAATTGGTCGGTAGAGGTAGCAAATACAAGTATACACAGACAGAGAGAGAGAGAGAGAGAGAGAAAGAGAGATACAGCGCTTTCCTTTCATGACTCGATTGACTTCCATTTACCAGTACAGCCTCACCAAAGCCTTATTCCAATAACCAGTTAATAGATAACCGTAACCATAACCTAACCACGATTCAAATATCAGTCCCAAACTTAACAAGTTCCTCAGAAATTAGGTTTAGTCTTTTTGAGACCAGATTTTGGGCTCCATGAGGACTACTGGTCCTGACAAGTTCAATGTTTATGTCAGAAAAGGCCCTAAAGAGGTAACACACACACACACACGTAATCTGCTGCTATCTAGTGGAACAGTATCACACCTGCAGCACTGTTTTTGGTTTGTCAGGTAAGTAAATGCAGGCCTGCAGCAAAGTCTTAGGTTAACCCAACACACTGCAAACATTTCCTGATCAAATAATGGTTTATCCTGAGTGGCAAGGTGATGCAGGAGACAGCATGTTCAGCTTTCAAGGGAGAAAAGAAAAGAAAAGAAGGACCTCGAAATAAACTAGCCATAAGGGCCGCTGCAACAGGGCAGGCAATGCGGGTCCCCATGATAACCCCCCCACCACCACCAAAATGGCTATTTGATTCTATTATTTTTATATGAATGAATTTATGTATTTTTTTAAATCAGACACTTCTCAACTCTGTCATGTTGTTTTTGTAAATGTAATTTGAATTATTTATTGTTTAATTAATAAAAAATAATGAAACCCCACAACCCTGAAGTAGAAGATGGATGGATGGATAAAAAAAATGAATGCCATGTTTCCATTTATAGAATAACTAATACATGTATACATTAAGTTATTAATGAGTATTTTAACTTTTCAATCAAATATGATGAATAAAAAAGTTATTACCATGTCTGTGATTCTAGTTTTCCTCAATACCAATGAAGCCTGATTTATCCTCACTCACACTTTTAGTAATTCTCACTCATTAAAACTTAGCGAGTCATGCAACGTTTTCAGTTAAAGCTTCAGTGGTAGGTCTCAGTCATCTTTCTGTAGCCACACACCTCTTTAGTCAGCTATTTGAGTTGCCACTTGTTATTAAATCATCTAATCAATTCAGTACTGTCAGCTTGTTTATTTGTGTGCCTAACCAGTGTTCCTTTTTCCTCTTTTTGTTAATATAATTGAAGTTTTGAATTTACTTTTACCAGGAGGACAACAGCTCAAGAGACAGAGCTGGTCACTGTGGCAGTTCAACCAATTAAAAGAGCAACAGGGAGGAGACGTAATGGTCCAACAGGTGAAGATGAAACGCCTGAATGAAGACAGTGATGACCAATTATACTGTGAGATAAAATATGATGGGATGTGCAACACAAGAAAAAAGAAAAACGCAGAGCTACACTTTTTCTCTTGCTTCACTCTTGGTTGCTACAGTTTATGACAATTTATATTCAAGACTAATTAAGACTTTTTTAATGCCACTAAGAACAAACTCAAGACCAATTTAACTGTAAATAACATGAAAAAAGCACACAAGTATTTGCAACAAGCTGATCTGAGATGCACTAGTTTTAATCCAAACTTGTTTTGCTTTGACTTATTTGATTGATTGCTGTTTTTTTTGCCACCACAGCCGAGTGTTGTCTAGAGGTCTGTTGCTGCTGTCGCTGGTGTCAATATCAGAGAGAGTGGTGGCAGCACGGTGGGGACAAGAGTAGAAATGAACTAGGAAATACCTGCCATTTGTTGACAGGTTGATTTTGGAGCTTTGTGTTTTTCTGTGTGTAAGTGAGATTCTTCTGTCTCAATTCCCATTGGGCTTTGAGTTTGAAACACTTCTTGCACTTCTTGATTGAAAATCCAATATTTTGAGAAAAGGCTACTTCCCATGTTTTGACTCGGGAAATGGGATTTGAAAGATTAATTTAGGACTTTGTAATGCAAGTTTAAACCTTTTAGCCTGCTGTTTTTTTCTGGTGCAAAGCCCTATTTCTCTGCTTTACGGTATCCATCCATCCATCTTCTACCACTTCATCCTCCACATGAGGGTCACGCGGGGTGCTGTGCCAATGTCAGCTGACATAGGGCTAAAGACGGGGTACATCCTGGACAGATCACCAGTCCATAGTTTTTGAATTTCCTAGATATTACAAACGGTCTAATTACACATGCCAAATCATGTCAGTGATGACAAGTTGGTAACAGAAGGATTAGTAGAAAAAATGGGACAACATTTGTTTGATGTAGCACCCCCACCATAACTCTGTAACATGGGGCCCCCAAAGTCAGTTGAAACGCCCCTGTTAACCGGACAGTAGCTTTATGAAGACAGAAGGAGATGGAGGACAGACACCTACCTTTCCTCCAACACACACCCAACCTAGAAATACGCTCATGTCACTGGAACTTCATAGGCAAGTCTCTTCATCCTCTTCTTGGTGAGTAAGCCCGTTAAAAAAAGAAAGAAGAAGAGTAACAGGTGAAACTGACGCAAAAACACCTTTACATTTTTACGTTTTCTCAATCCTAACTACACTCATATGCTGCTGGCGTCGGTCAGTAGGGAGGGAGAAGTGCCACCGGGAACGAGAGGATGAATATTTAACGACGGCTATTATTCAACGCGCGGTCGGGGGGATGAGATCCACACAGTCCGGTGAGAAGTGATGAGCACCGCGGGAGAGCAGCCCCGGCCAAACACGACGATAATAAACTAGGTGGGTTAAGGAAAGCTTAATTAGTTTAGCTGCATAAAAATAGATGTTGTTAATAAGAGTTTAGTGTTTTCTTCTTTTTCCACTACCTGCCTGTTGTCCACAGTTTGCGCCATAATTGGGTCTCAATATTAAGGTCTGCGTGACAAAACCATAACAGACTGTATATAAACATAGACGCAAACTTCCGGTTCGAAAGGCCAGGAAACAGGATGTAAGCAGCATGTGCTCCAGTACCAGTAATGTCTCCTCAAGGACATGTGAGTAAAACATGGTGTAGAGCGTTTGTACCAAATGATTTCGCTAACAATGGCTAGACCCAGAAAGACAGCTTCCATGACTTTTTCTGACTTCTCGGAAATGCAGTCCAACCAGAGGGGATGTAACTCCCAGTTCCAACCTCCAATAGAGCACAACATTAGCCACCAGGGGGCGACTCTGCTCGTTGCAAAAAGAACTCTGTTAAAATGGAAGTCTATGGGAAAATGAGCTTCAGTAATGGTCTCAATCTCTAGTTTCTGGTCTTCTTCATGTCAAAATTTACATCAGATTACATTCACTTTGGAACAAATTAGACAATAAAGAGTGGCACATCAAACTGGACACCAGTGTGATTGACAGCTGGTATCATCCAGTAGGTGCTGGACACAGGTAAAGTGTGAGAACTTCCGGTTGCAAAAAAACTGTCATGGCGCTGGTCAAATTGTGAAACTCTGTAGCTAGTTTTTGACACCTGAAAGAGAATGTCCCATTTTTAAACAAGGTCTATGGACAAAACCAGTTCAACTGGACAGCCCACCCCAAAAAATAACCCAATACCAGAACTCAAAATATATCAAAGTCCAAAAGCATTACTAATATTTAGAGCTGCAACTAGCAATTTCTGTTAATATGAAAACTATTTTCTCAGTTACATGATTAGTTAAAATAAAATGTCAGACAACGGTGAAAAATGTTGATCGGTGTTGAAATGAAACCTTGAAATGATGATGTTCTCAAATGTCTTGTTTTGTCCACAAATCAAAGTTATTAAGTTTAAATTATTTATGGAATATATTTAATATTTATTTAGGAATTGATTTTTAATCGTTTCAGCACCACTAATATTCTCATTGCAAAATGTGTAGTGACAATCTTACAGTAACTCTTGCATGAAAAGCCTTTATTTAACCAAGGTCCTAAATTGTTTATATTATATTGTATAGTTCAGTGGTTCTTTTTTATACCAAGAACCACAAAGTAACACCATTATCATCAACGTTAAAAATACATTGGTGAAAATAGGCCGAGCAAAGTCAGCTACAGACTTTTCACTGGAGATGATTTGCTCTGTCATCATCCCCATCTTCCTCAAATACTTCACACACTAGTATAGTGTAATTAGAATAAGGGAGTGAAAGTAACTTTAATTCTAATTATTTTTATGTTATTTATTTAGTTTTCTACGTACCACCAGAGGAACCTTGTGCACCACTGATGGTACAGGGACCACAGTTTGAGAACCATGGGCAGTAGGATATATAATATAATTAGACACAGGGTATAATCAGAAGTGGAACACAGTTCGGTGAACATGGTGTTCATGTTACTAATGTTTTTGCTTTCTCTTTTCCTTTTTCCTCCTCCACACTGCCTGCATGACATGAGATTACTGTTCATGTCTAAAGCAGTAACTGTACACAGATCAGCCACAAAAAGATATTTTTCCTGCAGGTCTGGCAACCCTAATTGAGTATTTCCTCTCACCTGAGCTGATGGGGATGATGGGAATCGGAGTCATGATGAGGTGGTTCAGTGGAGTGAAATGAAAATAAAGGAGATGCATCCAGAAAATGAATCATTCTTAACGTCTCCACATGAGCAGTGCTGCTGTTCCCCACCAGATGGACCCGCTTGACAGCAAACAAACCGCACAGAGCCACAATCTGCGGTGCCGCTGCTCGCTCTGTAACCCAGATGACCTTGCCATCACCACCCATACTCACCACTGACTGTTGCCTGTTGCCTGTTACCTCGGACCTAGACCATTTGACATTGAATTCGCTGTTGAGAGCCATGACACAAGACCTCCTTGTTTATCTCTTTTTGCACCTTTCTTTTCTTTTTTTTTGTTTTGTAATAAACTGCCTTTGGCTGCGTTACAGCTATTTTTAGCGCTGTTCCCGAAACAGTGACTTACATTTACCTCTAAACCAACAGCACATTTACAATGGAAAATAATTCAAGTATGTTGATGTACTGCAGCTGGCAGCCAAACACTGCACAGTCAGTGTGAGAGAGTGTATCCTGCTTTAATGCTTTCTAGATTTTTTTTGTCCTCTTACTGCATCAGTGTCAAGGCTGCTCATTCACTTTGTCTTAAAACACAATGTGCAGTTGAATTATTCAGAACTGGAGTCCCATCTGTGCTGACCACCACCCCCAAAATGCAGTGGGAACCTGGGGGTCATGATGAAATGATCAGTTCTCTCAACTCGTTTTTATGAACAAAAATAAAAGAAAAACTGTGTATTTTGTGAATTTTGCACAATTATTGCTACCCCCGTTTATGTTTTCAAATATGCAATATAAAATGAATCATAACTTTGACTCAACTACACATAAAAAGACAAAAGCATTTGTTTTGTAAAGCCTGAAGACATGACCTATGAATACACACCCCAAGGATGTCCAAGGAGTTGTGTATTATTTCAAGGGTGCACCTGCAGCACTGATCTGTGCCGTGTGAGCACTAAGGGTTGAACGTGTGCCTTAAACTTTTTTCAGGTTGTCTACGCTGCCAAAGCGTGCAGAATAATCAACATAAATTCACCTGTGGACCTTTATAGCAATTCTCAGACAATGTCTATGTTTTAATACGAACAATTGGGTCTGGACATTGTCCAGAGTTTGCTGTTCACACATGACAAACAGATTGTCTAGGTGCGATACGTTCACAATAGCAGAGGGTTAGGGTTAGCAGAATCAGGAGGAGTCAGGTGAAGTGGTGGCACCCGGCTTTAGCATGCAGGAGGCAGGACACTCACTGCAGAGATTAGACTACAAGGATACGGCAGGGGAATCTCCAGAGCGAGGGTGAAGGACATTGGTGTTCACACATACAGCTGTTCCGGACAATCTCTGGACTGCAGTGCATGTCAGTAAGTAGCTTATGTAAGTGTCGCTGGATAAGCTATCACTGCAGTGAACAAACACACTGCAATGAAAGTAGTTCAGCATTAATCTTAAAATTCCTGATTCTGGCACATGCAGTTGCAACGATAGGGGTGACATCCTCTGTATTACTAAATGTTTTTGAATATGTTATTTAAGAGGTAAAATGTTGCGCAGTGTTGCTTTAAAACACAGCTGCTGATGCATGTTTGAATTATTTAGAACATGTCTTTTTGCGAAGACCCCAAAATTGCAGTACTGTGGGACTCTGGGCATCATTAAACACGTATCTAGGGAAACTTGCCTAAAATAATTGACTTCAGTTTCCTCAAAAATGGCCTTTAAATGTGTGCCTTGAATTTAATTCACTAAGGTCGTCCTCATGCCCATAGCCAGCAGTGTTGCTTATGAAATGTCATGTCAAAAATGAATATGTTGACCTTAAATAAATAGTTTTTAATTATGTAACCCATCCATTCTCTGCTGTTCTTCAGGACCAGTGCATGTTTCATCATAGTAAGAATCATTGCACATATCATGGCAAATATGATTTATTATTATAATCACGCACAGCTGGGTGGAGTTGAAGGAGTGGCAAACATTAGATCTAAATGTCAGAAGTACCTGGCACTTGGTGAATAATTCCAGGCCATTTTATTGCCACTGGTTTTCATTAATATCCTTTATACACTGGCCAGTACGCAGGTATTAATTCCTGATAACAGGATGGCAGAAAAGAAAAAAAGCAGGGATGCTTTTCTTTTGCTTCTTTCTTCTTGACTTTCCTCTTATGTCTTTTTTTTCTTCTTCTTCAGAGTTACTGGATAATTGTTCAGGACTCACAGGATTAAGGGGAATTATTCAAATGCAATTAACTCCAAAAGTTAATTATCTGGCGTTGTTGTCGCGGCGTTTCCACCATATTTAGTGAAAATCCATCCACTCGTGGTTGAGTTATTTTGTTGACACACACACGCACATGCGCGCGCGCACACACACACACGCATGTTCGATATTCATGACATGAGGGGACATTGCATTGACTAACATTCATTTCCTGGAGACTTACTCCAACCACAATTACTTTCAGTATCTTCACCTTAAAATGTAGTAATTTACATTATGGGGAGTTGCTTGTTGTCCCCCACAAGGAAGACAAGTCCCCATAATGTAACCGTGTAAACAGGTTTAGGTCCCCACAACATTAGTAATGCCTGGACACACATCACATCACACACACACACACACACACACACACAGAAAACAATACTTTGCTTCTGGCTACAGGGTAATGAACCAGGCAAACACAAAGGAAACCAGTGGATTAGATGAATGATGTTGGAGGGTATATCTCTCTGTCTCTCTCTCTCTCTCTCTCTCTCTTTCTTTTGGGATTCCATTGCCTTACCTTTGGCCATCAGTGCTATTTCATTCTCTTCGGAAGCAAACTCTAACCTGAGTAATTTAGGCTTTTGAGGGCAACATGGACCGCCCATGAGTTGCTGCTTGAAAGTGTGCCACTCCAGACAACAACTTGCTCACGGCTGTGAAACAGTAAATATATATAATGCTGGGCATGTTCTAGCACTGCTGTCCACTTCTGGCCTTTGTGAATCATTCAGGGAAAGTAATGGTTGTATCCTGCAGGTCCAAGCTGCTTCACTGAATAACATAGAGCACAAATTTGTTTCTGGAGGCGAAAAATGTTGCAACACTTTTTAAGCTGGGGCTGCATTTATTTTTCTTCTTTTAATTTTTATTAGAGTTGGGGAATATCAGAGAAGATAGGTGTCAAAAATAATTGGGACAAGCAGCCATCACGTTATTATTAACAGACAAACTAACAAAAATGCTAATCAGATGTTGGGAGAAGAAGGAAAAAAAAGTTGCCCCCAGCTTACTGCGTC
This sequence comes from Solea senegalensis, assembly GCF_019176455.1. NCBI lineage: Eukaryota > Metazoa > Chordata > Actinopteri > Pleuronectiformes > Soleidae > Solea > Solea senegalensis. The sequence continues at coordinate 19,847,180 of NC_058026.1, forward strand.
TGAAATTGAAATGGATGTAGTCGTGAGCTTTTCCTGCTAATGGGCTCTGCCAGTCAGACAGCAGGCAAGATCAGAGAGTGGCTCATCAACATTAGTTTTTTCCTCCGAAGGCGTCAGCGGAGTCTGGAGCTGCAACAGCTGCTACGAGACACCCGGTCGTCACAGCAGGTCAGAGGGTGGCTGTAGAAAGCTCCCAGTGGGACAGAGAAGCCGTGTTTACGTATGTTTTGTCTAAGAGGACAAGAAAGAGAACGTGCAAATTTACCGACAGGCAGAAAAGCAGCAGGGTACATCCATCCACGTCCACTTAATTTAGGCTCCACCTGGATAGGCCAGATAGTTGAGTGCTGCTAAGCTGCTGGAGTAGTGAGGTTCCTGCTGTGTGTCCATCAGTTTCAGATAATCCCTGTTGCTGCTGCTGCATGAGTGTCCTTGAGTCACACGTTGCACCCCTTCCTGCTCAGAGACACACCTGACTGCTGCTGCACTTCAAAACTACAGTGACTTTGTCACTGCCACTCTGTCAATTCTACTTCTTGTTTCTCCACAGACCAAATTATGTCAACCAGGAGCCCAGCTATAGAGCATGTGTGGACCTAACCTGCAGAACAGTCACCATAGCTTACCCAAGATGAATGTATGTGCATGTGTGTGAGAGAGCAAGGGATGTAAGGGTTAACTTTAAACGCTATTAATGAACTCTATGGCTTTTGACCCAGTATGAGACGTATGTTTTAGCTGTTTCACTGTTTTTATTGTACGAGTTGTTTTTATGCTTTCTACAGTATTTTGTTGTTTTATTGTTTGTTTCTAGGTCTATTAGGTGTTATGTTTCTATATTTTATTTGTTTTATTTAGCATAGCACTCGTGCCTTTGCAGCAAGAAGAACAAAGGCCTCTCTGCATAGCAACTGCATTTTCTCCCTGTGTGTGTGGGGGGGTTTTCTCCGGGTTCTCCCACAGTCCAACAACATTAGGTACATTTGGCACACTAGACTACCCATAGGTGTGAGTGTGAGAGTGAATGGTTGTTGGTCTCTATGTGGCCCTGTGATGGACTGCGTCCATCCAGGGTGTGACCCTGCCTATCGCCCTATGTCAGCTGAGATTGGCACAGCACCCCCCCACAACCCTCATGTGGAGGATAAAGCAGAAGAAGATGGATGATGGATGGATGGATGGATTGCATTCGCTGATGATGACTGATAGTCCTAAAGGGGATAAGAATCTGCAGTTTCTGGAGTATGATGAATGTCAGGGCAATATATGGCAGTGAGTGCCTTGTATTTATAGTCTTGAGTAATGAATTACAGGAACCAGAAATGTTAAATCATTGCATCAGGGGAAAAGTGGCACACAGTCTCAGGAGTGCTGTAAAGAGCAATCCATGACATTAATCTAAATTTAAACATGAGGCGGTGAAAACAGCACAGTTTTATCAATATTATTTAGTTATATGCATGACTAAACTGAACCCCCCTAACTGTGTTGCCTCATTGAAAATGTACATATTAGTACTGTATTAAGTACTCTGGTTTAGAATGCAATGCAAACGCTGTTGCCTATATGACAACTGCCCAAAACATACTGATCTGCCCGACATGGAACCTATAATTGTGATAAGCTTGGACTTATATGGCCAAAACTGTGTGAGAAGCAGGGTTTATATGATTTATGATTGTATCACACATTGCAATAAAAAGCTCTCACACTAAATTCATTGTGGTAGATGTCCATTATTGGAAAGAATCTTTAATATTTCACACAAGTGACCTTAAAATGCTGCTGGAGCTCAGCAAACATGGAGTCTGAGTGATTTATTCTGAAATGTCATTTAAGGACCTCGTGTTTGAAACTTTAAAATATAAATTTCCTGTTTTTTTTTTACTTTAAATGCTAATTATGTGTCTTATATGGGGTGCAAAAAGTATTTGGGACATACTGTATACTACATCAAGTGGTGTGCGATAAAATAGTTCTATATTTTCCTTGAACCGTTTTTTTAATGAGACAGTGGTTGGTATGACTCACCACCAACAGCAGTGGGCTTCATAGCCTTTGTGGCACCACACTTACATTGAGGAATTATATTAAAGGTATAACAGCAACTTTGCAACGTCTCATACCCCATTATTTCCAATCATAACTGCTGTGTTTATATTATATTTTATGTCATTAAATGATCATTTGTTAACAAAAGATGAGCAGCGACACACTGACGCATTAATATGATATACAGTATGCTAATAAATTAACCTCATCATAGAGCTTTTAATCCACACCAGTAAAAGCCTCCAGAGAATAACATGATATAACATATCAATCATTCTTATCTTGACAGTCAATAACTTCACAGCAATGCATCCATGTTCGATTTACATATATTGATCAGTCAATCAATCAAACTGAATTACAGCATAACATAGTAACATCAACAGACCAAATTGGTTTTATTATTTAGTGAATGGCAAATTCCCATCATTGGGTGGAAAATGCCACCACTAATGTGCTCAAATGGCTTTGACTAATGTAACAGAAATAAATTAATCACTTTAGAAACATCCAGGCACATTTACAGATTGAAAGAGAAGCAATGAAAACCTGTCGTATGTTTTGTCTCTCCAGGTTTTCTTTTCTTTTCTTTTTAAAGATGAGTGTTAAAGGTGGGGTAAGCAGGTTATTTCTGAAGTTATTAGAAAGTAACACATGTTCCGCCTCTAGCTCTGTTTTTAGCGAGCGGGTGCTTCTATTGGCTCTTATTCTGAGCAGCTTTGCAAAATCTATTTTTGCAAAGCAACCTAAAGTAACTTAGAAAGTTAAATATAACACAGTGAAATGTCAGTCAATTAGGGCAGAGAACATGGAGACTGTGTCGTGTCATCTGTCGTGTAAACGTTGTATCTACCCGTGTTCATTTGCTGGGAGGGGCTTAGGACAGAAAGCCCTAAATCCTACTCTCAACAATCAACTATTTTTCGAGGAATTCTGCAGCTTTAATTCTCCACATATAAAACATTCATTAGATCAGAGCCATTTTTTTAATAGACTGTTAAACATAATTTTACAGCTTAAAGAATAGAACTTCTCTTCCCTCCGGGTACAGTCAGAGGTTTTTGCTTGGTTCAGCTAAAGTATATGAGAGAAAAAAAGGGCAACAGAAAGGACATTATCATGTTGTGTTCTGCACAGCAGGTGGATATTTGATCATGGGGAGCAACTCGGTTGTGGTGGGATCATGCTTTCATGTTGGGATGGTGCTGCAGAACAGAGATAACCCATGTGTTGGCACTCGTGCATGGAATTTTTATGGAAGCTGATGCATCTCATAAGCCTGTTAGATGAAAATTACAAGTTAAGATCCTTTTAGCTACTGGAGAGTGAGCAGTCCATCCATAGTTGATATTTTCTTATTTTGATGCAGCAGCAGAAGGGACACCTGTAGCTTCACATTTGGCAGACTTGGTAATGTGACTAATTATACTGCGTTTATTCATAGTAAAGACGATATGTGGTTGATGTACAGCTTTGATTTATCAACATTGCTCCCTCACTGCATGCCGATGCTTCATAAGCAGATAAACTCTACAAATTTGTATTCCGAGGGCCTGACCTCATCAGATCTTCAGTGACCCCCGCGGTCTGCATCGTCTACATAAATACAGCGTTGATGTCGTTGACGAAAACTATGGGGAAAAATGTGCGCCAACGACCTTTTATCAAAAATCAAACATTAAGTAAACAAAAATAAAGTTGATATCGACGAAATCGACTGACACTTTTGCCAACAAATGAAATATTAGACGAAAATCTTAGGGTGGGTAGAGCTGGGAAGAGAACCAATCAGAGGAGAAGATCTTTACGATTTACGATTTTACAGAAGTCAGAACCCTGTGGAGACAAAATCAAAAGAATAAAAACACAGCAGACCTGAAGTGACATTTGGGGGTGAGTCATTAAGAAATCCATGCAAAGTTTCTGTAAAGTGCACACATTAACACAAACTTATCAGCTCAGCTGCTGTCACTAAATTTAAAATGTAGTTCAAATTGAACAAACCACCAACGCTGCTAATTTTGGATCTTAAGTAAAGATACTAATTGATATACTGAAGATAATAAGTCCAAGTCTAATGTTCCATTGTCTTCAAATTGAAACAAACCTTAATGACTAAAACTAAAACATCTCAGATGACTAAAATATGACCTAAATGGCGTTTTACTCATGAGACTATAACTAAAACTAAATCAAAATTCGCTGTCAGAATTAACACTGCATGAATACTGATCTCGGTTTTTAAAGAATGTTAAAAAGAAACACCTCATTGGAAGATTAATTTTAATGTAACTTTTTCATATTTAACAGCCTGCAGTAAAACGGAAGGATAAAAAAAACCTATTCCTCCGGTGCTCATTATAAGATCCCACTTCTCCGTGTAAAAGCTGCAAACACCAGCTTTTTGGTTAGAAAATACCTGAAACGAAAGTAAATCTTCTACCAGATGCCTCGAATGCTATGTTAGGTTAAATAATGTATGATGCTGTTGTCCATAGACAGTGTGTGACAACTAAAGGTTAAATAAGGATTGAAATGTATTCCTTTGGGGAACTGGAGGATGCAGGTTGGTCACATTGTTACATTCCTGTGCTCAGATAATCAGGGAATACACTACATGACTTTTTACGTCTGTCTGACACCACAGTGTTTCCATTACAACTAATAACTATTCTGGAGACCTCTGCTTTGAATTGGGAGGGAAAATAACTCTTTACCGGTTAAAAAAGAAAAAAGGAGGCTACAGGTTGAGAACAGGTGGCTGTCAGTAAAGGTAAATAAACAACCAGGAGGGATGAAGCAGGCAGCCAAAAATCCAGAACCAACCTACCCACCTACCTACCTACCTACCTACCCACCTACCTACTAGTATAGTATATTTATAACATTACATAACACGTTTGAAGTAAACTTCACAGTATTTGCTGGCTTCCGTGCCCTTTGCTATACCGTTAAATACATTTTGCTGCATCAGTCTTTACATAGCAATAAGATTTTTTTTTGCCGTAAGGCCAAAGAGCTCAAAGAAGAAGAAGAAGCAGACTCAGCAGGTAGTAACAGAAAATGTAAGACTTTACCGGTCACTTTTACTGAACATAGGTCAAAAACAGGTAGGCAGTCACTCAGGAAAAATAAGAGCGGGAGGGATCAGGCTGGCAGCCAAGAAATTCAAGAAATGGCTAGTTGTAGTTTCTGAGTCCAGTAGGCAGATAAAAGGCAGGAAACAAGCAGACCTGTCTAAACAGGGGGATAGTATAGTGTATTTATAACAGGTGAAACGTCATCTGATCCATACAATGAGTAGACAATGATTGTTACCAGGACGGTGAAACTATAGCTCATGGAAATGAAATGCAGGCATTCTTATGTAATCTGCTCTTTCCTGCTTTGGTCATTCTAGACATTTGCTGTGAGGAAATTTGATGAGTTTCAGGTGTGAATACAGACGGACTGTCAATAGGTTTCAGTGACACAGGCAGGTTATAGCAGATGTCTTGCAGTTTGTGCTGATCCTCTCTGGAAAATGTGGAACTATAACAAAGGAATGTGGGTGGAAGAGGAATGACATGACACTCTATGACACAACTGTTCAAGACAGAAATTATGACTTCATGTGTTGCTCAAGGGCTGGGTGGTGGCATGGTGACTGGCACAGGTGCCACACAGCAGTAAGGCTCTTGGTTCGAGTTTCTTGCATGTTCTCCACAGGTGTGTACATACTCCGCAAGAACAGACAAATGTGTTTTATTCTCGAGGAGGCAAGAACAAGAACAAATTTGGTTCTGGCCAGGACATTTCATACTTCACGAGAAACTCAAGTGCAGAACTCCTGGGAAGTTTCCGCTTCTCCTTCCATTGACCATGCACACTTTCTCATGAGATCACACAATCGTTGTCGGACACCACACATGAGAGAAAGTTCTGCTCAGATGATGCGGCAAGGACAAGCTGTGAGAATTCCCAAACCAGGGCAGTGAGAAAAGAATGACGTCATTCCAAGAATTTTTCTTGGTCTTGCTGAGTATACAGACCTTAAACCTTTCTCAATCCTGGTCCTCTTCACCCAGAGGACCAGGTGCTGTTTCCCTGCTCCAACACACCTGATTAAAGAAGTCAGCTGATCAGGAAACTCTGCTCATGAACGGATCATTGAATGCCATAAAGAACAGGGAACTGATTGCGATCTAGCGCACAGTACATATTTGATTTGGACATTTCAGAGGAAGCTGAGCTTCCCTTGCTGTCCTAGAGCAATCGCCACTGCTGGAATGATCTCCAGCTATGAATATTTGGATGGGCAACAATATTGTACCTACAGTACCCTGCAATGTCCAAAAGAGTCACAAACAATGGGAGAAATCTGCTTTTGTGAAAGTGCATTTTGACCCACACTCATTTTACTGAATGATGATTTTGCATGTGCCTGCTGACTCACTGTCACACTGTCACGGTTCACTGGTACAGTGATATGCGGAGCGAGCCAGGGCTTTTCCACAGTTACTAATTGATAAACAATTGTCATCATGACAGTGACATTGTATTAATATAAAAGGGCTTCTGCAGATAAGCACTGTCGATGCCTGTTGCTCACTGTGTTTTTGTTGTATCTGTCTGAGGTGACCTTTGCATGCTGTGGGTGTCTTTGACTTTCTTGGTGAACCGCTGCTTCATATTCCGTGGTTATATTTTCTTTTCTATCCGCAGAAACTAAAAACATACTGTAAAAAGAAGAAATGTGGACTAGTGATGCAGTCAACCCCCCAACCCCCACCCCACTGCCACATCCCACGCTCTCTCTCTCTCTCTCTCTCTCTCTCTCTTTCTCTCTCTCTCAAAGGGGAAGGCATGGTTCTCTCTCTGCTCATTGCTGGCCCTCAGGTCCCAGTTGGCCACTCATGATGGTCAGTCCGCCCACGCCTTTAAATGTTGTTGCCAGAGGCTCGAAATGCATAGGCAACAATGATCAGAATCTGGATGCAGAAGGAGCATCCACACATACCGCCACACACCATGCACACGAGCCCCTGAATATGGCATGATTGATTAGCATAAACATTTGGTGAAAGCGGTTCACACTTTTCACTTTCTGTGTTTCTTTCGCTTTAAAGCCCCTTTTTTTCTGCGGGAAGAGTAAATGATTAGATTTTCCAGAAGCAGCTGGAGAAAGCCAAAGATAAAGTCAAGACACAGCTGGAGTGAGTTCACCTCATTTATGGATGACACTTGTTCACTCATGGCTCTCTCTCACGCACACACGCACATATTTTCTGCACCTTTCATGTGAATTCATGCCAGCTAATTACTTAATTGCTGCTTATATTCCGAGAGTTTACCAGCAGTGAGAGCAGTAATCCTGTGACAGCATGTGGCATGGTCACACTAGCAACCTCAGAGGTTTAACTCATGTAACACATATTTGAGCTCATTTAACACCTTTAGTTATTGCCACTCCAAATTGTTTTCTAATAAATGGGTTACACGTGAGGCAAATGTTAGTTTGTCAGCATTAAAACCACATCTGTCCTGGGTTCTCTCCCATTTGAAGGAACCTTTAACATCTAACCCTTAAAATGTCCATCTGGACATTTCTTTTTTGTTTTTGCTTAATTGAACCATAAAAGGACCAGTGAGTCCTGTAACTTAGTGCTTTTGCCCCTTTTTTTTTTTTTTTACAAAATTACTTCCAATATCAGTTATGATATTAAATGTACACGGACAACAGATTTTGCATGTTACATTTGAAATTTGAACAGTATAAACATCATATTTTGAGTCGCTCAATGTTTCTTTTGTCTCTCAACGTGCAAAAAAATGGCTTTCTGAAACAGCGCGAGTGAAATTACCATAATAAGCACATGTTTTTTTGATTTGCAACTTCTCAGCTTTCAGACGTTGGAATTTTTACGATTTGCGCTTGTGCAAATAGATAGATAGATTTAAAGGTCTCATGTCGTGAAATAAAAGTCAGATTTTCATGTACTGTTTAAACTTTGAAACTTTAGAGAAAAAGCTCAATAAACAGAAATACACAGCTGGTATTCAGAAATTGTTTTACAAAACAAGATGTCAGGATTTCTGGCTCCTCTCAGCTATGCCTCCAGCAAGGATTCTGGTCAAATGACTGGACCCTATGTGCCTGAACCAGGGAATGGGAGGAAGTGGCCACAGAGTGTTCTAAACAAGTACAAAGGGAGAATGATGATGTGTTGTGGCTTGAGCAGCTGCTGCTTGACATTTTAGCGTTGATTGATAAATGCAGTTCAGGTGTGCAGGTTGTTTTGGAGGAAATCAGGAAGAGGAAAAGTGTCACACCGAGCCAGCTGAATAAATGAAGGAAGATCAGGAGGAGAATCAGGAAGAAGGAAACACAAGGGAAAAAAAGGCCAATGAATTTAGAATGACAGGACTTATTGTGTACAGCCTTAGAGACTATTAACAACAATAACAACAACAGTTCCTGTGCTGGGTTTGTAGTCCAGGATAAGAGAGTGGTTTCTAACAGGCTGAGCAGGAAAACTGCATGGCATGCAAACAATGAATCCAAAACCAGTCAGGCTGGAGATTGGGACAGAAAAATGGTGAAATAAAGGCAGACAAAGACAGAGAACAACGTATTAGGCAACAGGTGCAGGCTGGATAATGAACCTGAGGCACAGACTACAGAAACTAGCAGACTGTAATAATTTGCGCATGTCTATGGTGCTGTCACACTAACAGTGTCTCATGTGCAGTCCCAATTAATCTCATTCATAACTCCACACAGGCTGGCTGTGACAGAAAGGTAGGTATACTTCACGAATATTCCACTCTTGTCCCAGATTCCCACTCACACATTGTCCAGATATATCCATGATGATCTCAGATGTATCCTCACCTGGCCTCAGCACACACTAGCATTGTCCCTGTCTGCCTGGAGGCTCAGGTAGCTGACTCTTCTGGTGGTAGGGGCAGCGAATGCTGCATGACCTTGGGTTTTGCAATGGAAATAGGCTCAATGCTCAGGTATTTAGTCGGAATTTCTCAGCTCCAGGTAGTTTTTGGTACTTGCCAAATAAGTATTGACATCTAATACGGAAACTGCAGATTATAACAAATAGGGGATTCCTCCACTCACCCCTAACTTTCCCAAGAGTATCAGGGACCTCCAATGACTTTCACGTGATTTAATTTTTTTTCGTTTTTACCCGTTTGCATGGGAAGCATCTGCTTCAAAAAATGGAATGGATGGTTTGTCCATTTGGGCTGCTGTTGAAATGTGGCATTCTCAAACCTTTTACACAATGTACCACCAGAGAAAAGATTGAGCTCTTGAAGTAACAGCAACATTAAAATACAGTGGTATAACTTGTTCCTGTGTAAATTCCTTTTCACAGGAGGCAGATTTATTTGCTCTCTCATCATCCTCCCCCTTTTCTACACACTCAATATTCCTCAGCTCCACTCCAATCACATACCTGGGTATATGCTGATGTTCCACAAGAGGAAGCTCGTGTACCACAATTTGAGAACCATGATTCTAAGCAATTATACACTTGTAAAAACATATAATCAATTTCTGCCAATAAACCCTCTTAAATGTTACACACTGGACATTTAAAGGTGAAATATGTAAAATATGTGTGACCATGCCAGATTTGACAGATTATGTAAATAAGACCCAGTGTTACACTGTCTGTTTTAGATTTTTATAAACATTGAACATATTTGGTTAATTTTAACATGTCAGTGACAGGTGGGATTTGAATGCGAAAGTGTGTCTGCTTGAGGGCAGCAGCAGAGAATTATCATAAGATGAGAAGAGATGTCAAGATTAAAATAATGAACCGTAAAAACACTATAGACGTTAAATATCCATCGACCAAGCTCTCTGGTCAAGACATTTTTTGAGAGGGGTACTGGGGCTTTTTAGGTTTATCACCTTTAAAAACCACAAATGTCTCCTTATCTATGTCACATTTTGTATTTGTTAGCACAGCACTGTAGAAGTGTACCTTATGGAACTTTGGCACAATAATGTTTAATATACAGTATGTACATACAAAAAATATGAACAAGAGACCCTGATAGAGACACAATTGAGTCTTATATAGACAGATTTACAACTGTGTTAAATCCCCCAGACTGACATTACTTTCAAAGATATTGGAGCCATAATGACACTAATGGTTTGCCACAACAGCCTGCTTGTGTTATTCTCATGGGTGTGGCGTAACGATAATGTTGGCCAATGGACATCTAAGTACAGAGTGTCACAGAAGATTACACAGCAGGTGGAAATCACGCTGCTTTCCACGGTAGACAGATTTCCCCACTGCAACAATGTTCAGTGTGGCCTTCACTCATTACACTGACTAGACCACATGTGCCAAGAAAATGCCACGGCATCAACGTCAACTGTGAGTTTGTGTGTGTACGTGTGAGTCTTTGTGACCACAGCTCTCTCCCATATTGGTCCTTAAGGAGATGCAGCAGATGGACAATATCCTTGCAAAGCTGGAGTCTCCCATTCATAAGACAAATGTCTCAAAAACAAGACAGTATGGGATTAGAAAATGACCGAACAGGGACACTTAGGCCAAAGTATACGGCAGATGCACTCTTATTTTTATGGGGCCACATTTGAGGAAGCCAAACATGTAAATTTATGGATCAGGACTTTTTCTTTTTCAATAACTATAAAACTCAATTGTATTTGTTTATATAGCCACATTCATTCCTCATTACCTATATGCACTTTAATTATAATATTGCCTGTTTATATATGTCTTTATAGATATATTTCTCATTGTCATTCTGCTCAGCGTATATGTATCTACTTTTACTTTATCCCCATTACTTTTCTTATTCCTCGTTTTATCTTCGTTTTCTTTGTTAACCCGTCTTGGATATTTTTTCACCATGATTTTATGGCTCTGAATTAACCCCTGTGGATAAATTCACAAGGGATTGTGCCCATCATTAGCAAAACATGTGATTTTAAGATAGAATTCTATGCAATTCTATGCAACCCTCTACTCTTTATATAATTACTCCTCTGGTTGCCATTTTCCAAACAAATATGACAATCTTTTATCCTCCTCGGAGGAGGAGGCAATGGTTGATCATTGTTAAATTTGTTAACCCAGTGCTGTGATGCCAACAGCCAACAACAACTTTCCACACCTCCAACACCAGGAGAGAGACTCCATCAGCAGTTGGGTCACGGTCATTTTGGGAAATTGTGTTTTTGACCGATGTATTATTTATGTAGGTAAAGCTATGCCAATCTCTTTGATGTCGCACTTGTGTCGAAACCACTACATATCTCTAAAGTGTTTTATTCATTCATACTAATGGAAAAACAAGTGGAACAAGTGGGTTTGTGGCTGTTTAGAGCTCAGGAGAAACCTAAAAATACATCCTTTGAGTGGAGGAGTTCAGCTGTAAAAGTATCTTTTATTCCATCAATTTGTAAAAGACAAACAGCCTCATCAACTCTGGAAAACAAACAGCCCAATTCCCCAGGTTGAACTTTAGATAGTGAATAGGTTCTGATAAACATGTATTTAGAGGTCATACATTCTATAATGTTACCTAGTCAAGTCTACAATAGTCTCACAGTCTTGCTTCTGTTACAGGCAGTAAGATATTTAATGCACCCTCCGGCTATGTCGATAATAGAAAGACTATAAAAGGTTATAGCCTCAAGATGAGCTATTTGAAATTGTTCCGTGGACTGGGCCAATTAGTTTGATTTGGCTACTGCTTCCAACATCAAAACGCTCTGTTGCACCAACTCCTTAGCCACAGTGTCCTAAGTGCTCGACGTATGCTCTGAGCACCAAAGTCTCTGAATATACATTTGAGATTTACTGTAGCATTGTGAATTTCTGAGGTGGTAAATTGGGTGCCATAGTGTGCCCTGGTGCTTTCAGTGCAAATAACCAACACAGTCTATAAGTGTACTTACCCAGAACAACTATGACATCATTTCAGCATATTTTCTTGTGTTCCAGGTTGTTGCACGAGCTGGGACATATTCAGGAGTCAGTGTACTTGCTCCTCCTCTGAGTGTGCAACCTCCATGGCATACTGCAGAAACACTGTGACCTCCATATCAGCACAGGGATTGTCAGCTTGTTTATGCTTGGGTGCCCAAATTGGAGTCATAAAACTTGCAGGTTAGTGCATGAATGTAAAAGGAGCAGTTCAAAATTTGGGGGAAAAAGGGTTCTTTGCTGTGATGCCATGACTAGAAAACACTGATTCCAGCCCAGGAAACATGAAGCTGCCTACCTCAGTAGGCAGTATGTTGTCTGTTTGAATCCTGCTTAGCCTGTCATTTTAGAGTTTGCATGCAACAACAGTGCAACCAACAATTTGGATCAAGTGACCAACACGAACACGCAAGTCAAAGTATTAATTTGGCAATATGTGCAATATGATAATCCACACTCCAGGGCAAATATCGATGTTTTAATTAATAAATGAAGGTGCTCTAAAGTAAACAGTCCCTGCCAGTGTCTCCTCATGGTGGTGCTGCTCAAATGAATGAGGGAAACTTGCGTAGAAGTTACCTAAAGAAGAGGGAGTTTACAGCAGGATAATGGTGGAGAAAGCTACGTTAAGAGATGCTCCATCCACGTTCAATACATAGACTTGTACATGCACTTTGTTTTCTATACTGTGAATAAATAAAGAATTCTTGCACTTTTAACTTTTCACAGAGGTTTTGTTTTCTTCAGTTATAGATTATCACAGAATCATTGTATCGTGATATTATTGGTATCGTGGGCCATTTATCACGCATCGTATTGTGTCGCGACGTACCGTGTGATTCCCACCCCTACACACACGCACACACATATACACACATATTTCCAGACCTCACAAAGTCGCCCAACTTGTGGTTATTCTTGATGTTGTTATTCTGCCTCTGTTTGGTCTTTGTGAACCGAAACAATGTGTCATTCGTATGCTGTGTCCTTCATCTGAAATCGGGCTCTGTCGAGCAATGCTCATGTTTGAGGGAGTGTTTGTGTATATACAGACGCAGACGGAGTCATACGAGGTCCGTATCTTGTTGAACTGCTGAACCATTGGATCTTGCGCTGTAGAATTCACTTCACCAGAACTTCTTTGTGGGCCCGTCTTTGTGTTTTCAGTCAAACTCCAGCCTGTTTGTAGTTGTCTCGCTTTACCAGTGCAATGTTGCCGTTGCCTCTGTCTGACATGAAGCAAATGTTTTCCTGTGTGCACAAATGTCCCTGGGTGAAGTGTGGTCTACATCTACACTGCTTTACTGAGAGACAGTGAGCTGACAGACTTAATCAGCATTGTGTGAATTCATTCATTTGTGCTTTGAATGTAACAGACATTTGTTTATATTTGAAAAGTTACAGTTTTAAGGTTCACTTACTTCATCAAAGATAGACCAAATCTTTTTCTTAATAAATGATCATTTCATATCCATTGACTTCATGTCTTCCGGTCCCGCTAAAGAGAGGACTTTATAAGCACTTTATAAACTCTCTCTTGCTATAAATATGAATTCATTTATTAAGTTATTGACTGACCTTTTCAAGCTAAGGATAATTGCTGAAGTAGACAAGTGAAAAAGACACAGCAGTACATCAGTCCCAGGTAACTGACTTGGCTGCTCGTTGAACTTTTAACTGTGATCAGCGGTGTGACAGCAAGTAATCGCCCATCAGTGTTTGAGATGACTGATTTGAATGGCATGATGATACCTCCATGCGACTGCTGAGGATCATTGTAAAGCTTGCATTCCAACCAAACACAACACACTGCCCCTATCTGGCAGTAGGAAGCAGTGCCATCTGTGGGAGATTTCATTCCAGGTCACCCACTCTCTGTGGGCGAGAAAGCGAGAGAGGGTAGAGTGTGCAAGATAGAGAGGGGAACACAAAGTATATAAATATATATATGTATATATATATATATATATATATATATATATAAAGAGAGAGAGAGAGAGAGAAAGAAAGAAAGACAGACAGAGTGAGAAAGAAAGAATATCTTTAACACAGTAAATACCAGCATTTTACTGCTTTGTTCCTGATGGAGAATATATTTAGTTTTCTTTTGATGCCATTTATTGTCAGAGTGAATCATTTCTAGAGTCTATTTTTAAGCCAGGAACAGTAGTTGCAATGTTGTGTCTTTGCTGTGGCATTTACATCGGTCTGAGAAAAAAAACACATGAAGAGTCAAGATGGTTCGTATAAAAACACAGATTTCAAAAACAGCGTTTTGTGTCTTGCCTCTCCTCTGAGCTCGGCACTAACTCGGCTGCATGCAGCCCACCTACTTTCTTTACCAACCCGCTTCCTTCCAGTTGCATAGAAACATTGCAAGTGAATCACACTTTTGTGTTTGCCTGTCAAGTCAGTGTGTTGATGACTGACAGATGAGCCCTTGGAGTGTGGTGGTATGAGGGTGGATTCTAAATACTGGACAAAATGCGTCAGGATCCACTGTAATTTGTGGCTGACGTGAGAACAAGTGGCTTATATGTATTTACTGTGGGATTATAATTTCACTTTCCATTCCCACTGGTAAAAAATACATCCAATACAATCCTAGGTTTAAACTGATTTTTTAACAATGGTAACGTGTTTAATTGTCATCCACTTACAGGTCAAATGACTCTGCAATGTACCCATGTTTTTATTGCCTTTAGTACCAGTCAGCATTAATGGAAATACACTACACACTTATTTGTTCTTTGCTTTGTTTTTTGGCAGCAATGCAAATATCCACATCATTAGTGGTGCAGCGCTATGACACGCATTCATCTTTCGTCTGTTAGCATGGCCGTTAGCTGTGGATGTTTTTTTCCAATTTAATCGTAATGCATTATAAGATTGGCCTTAAAATCTTCACTTTTTGGTTTAGTGTGACTGGAGTAAAAGATACACATAGCTATGATTGTAACATTGTTAGTGAGCGCCACTGCTTTTATTGTTCCTCCAACTCATTTTGTTTTCAGCAAGTTTGTCAAGTCAAACAACTGTGAGTCAAAATATTGTGGTGAAAATATTGTCGTCCTTTTCCGTGCAATAGGAGAATAGATACTCCAGGTCAAATATCCATCCGTCCATCCATCCATTATCTACCGCTTTATCCTCCACCGGAGGGTCACGGGGGTTGCTGTGCCAATCTCAGCTGACATAGGCGATAGGCGGGGTACACCCTGGACAGTTTGCCAGTCCATCACAGGGCCACATAGAGACAAAGAACCATACCTCTCACACTCTCACCTATGATGAATTTAGAGCATCCAATTTACCTAATACCAAAATCTGCATGAACCCAGAGAAAACACGGTTGAGAACATGCAAACTCCATGCAGAAAGGCCTTTGCTCCGACTGGATGGTTCCAAACTTTTTAACATTTTGTTTTCTTCAGATATTGTAATGTATTGCTACATGATTATCTTGCAATATATTCATTATTACAGAATCGTTGTCTTGTGATATTATTGGACCACTTGTCACCTATCATATGGCATCATGAGGATTCCCACCCCTACATTTCATGTAAGGTCAGACCAAACGTAATACGAACAGAGTTACTAGTTGTCTTTTTACAGTACCAGGTTCACCTGAGTTCAATAATCCTGGGTCAACCTATAAAAAAAGCATACAATGCTATTCTTAAAAACACATACAGTATGATAGTAAAATACAATCCAAAGTGTGCCATCAGGTCTCGTTGTCATGGAAACAATTTTTTTTTTTTTACTAAAAAGACGTTTAAACAAAGTTGACAGTTACAGGCTTTTGTGGGCTGGGTCTCACTTAGCCATACAGCTAATTAGCAGGGTGTGCTTTAGAAGCTGTCTGTATTAGTTACATCAGCAGTGAGCTGGCTGCTGCAGAGCTGCACATCAGTCTGTGAATGAGCGGCTGGCATCCTGGAGCAGTCTGTGAGGACACTTGTTTGTGAATGGAGGAACCTGTGTCGTCCAGCACAGTTTGGGAAACAGAAGCCATATGTATCTAGGTTGCGTCTCTGACATAACAAAAGTGGAGATACTCTGAAAAAGTCTGTTACCATGGATACAAAAATTGCCCACATCTTTTTCATGATGCCTTGTGTAATTGTTATCTCTATCCAGTACGTTATTTATTTATTTGTTTGTTTGTTTGTTTGTTTGTCAGTGTGTTGGTACGCCTGCCAGCTGGTTCTAATACCTGGAGTTTCTTTAATTGGGCTCCTTTTTCCTTTCCTCTGATTCATTCTAGGAATATTGGAGTGCTGGGCTTTGACTATTAGCCAAGCAACATTAGTGGGATGAGCTTTTGTCTTTAATAACTACACAAAGTAATAACAGAAATCCTCAGCACCCTGTTGAATGAAGCATTACAAAGAGGTAATGGCTCTCCCTTGTTTTTCCAAATATTTTTATAAAATACACCTGAATAATCTATTAGTAACAGCCTTGTGAGATTTAATGAGACAGTAGAAATGAAGATGTACACACAGCTTTGAACCTCAGCTGTGTGACTGTTCATTAGACCATGGTTCTCAAACTTTTTATACCAAGTGACACCATTATCGCCAACGCCAAGCAATGTCAGCCACAGATTTTTCACAGGAGGCAGATTTATTCCCAATAAGATCATTTGCTCTCTCATCCTCCTCCTCTTCCTCACATATTCTTCACACACTGGTATAGTGACATTAGATTAAGATGGAGAGATAAGGTGATCTCAATTTTATTATTTCATTCATTTATTTATTTTAAACTCCATTCCTCAGCTCCACTCTGATCACAGAGCCTGGTATATACAGTGGAACAGTATTTTCCACCAGAGGAATCTGGCGTACCACTGGTGGTACACGTAGCACAGTTTGAGCACCATGACATTAGACAATCAGACCAACACAGACATGTGTTCAGACAATCTCAACACTTTGACATTCCCCAAATTACTTAACGGTGTTATACTGTATATAAATTATGTAGAACAGCGAGCTTTAGCATTCAAAAATGCTGAATGACAAACCCACAGAGGTGTGGTTGCCAGATTTTCCTAAAATATGTAAATAAGACGCTGCACTTTTACCAGTTCATGCACAAACAAATACATATAGATACAGTAATTCTCCCACTGTCTGTCATATTTGATTGATTGTCAGCAACTGGCGGAGATTGAGAGTGTGTCTGCTTTAGATCAGTAGCGGAGAATTATTACACGATGAGAGGAGACAATAGCAGACGTTAAACATGTTAAATATCCACCAACAAAGTGCGTGAGAGAGATAAAAAGAGAGAGAGAAAGAGTTAGCCAACCTTATTTGAAATTACCGAGATTCATACCAATGTGTCTGTCGGAGTCTGTCGTCAGCTTCCTTTCCACTCTTAACCGTCTATAATTTAAGGTTTCTCCATTGCAGACACAGAGGGCCGCATGCAGGAATTACAACCCAAAGGTACATTTTTAAAATAGGCGCCCCCTAGTGGTAGTAAAAATAACAGTAATCTGGGTGTGTCATCATGAAGTCACTTTGTTGAGGTTTTCACTGGCAGTTTGTTTAGTGGATAAAGCATTGTACTTGTACTGTGTTATCGACACGAGTTTGTAGTCTGTAAATAACTGCCTAGACCTGTCTTTTTTAGCCCGAACCCTAATCTCACATGGGTCATATTCTAAAAATGTACATATGGGTCTTATTTTAATAACATACACATGGGTCGTATTCAGGGGTTGGGCCATAACGACCCCTAATTTCAGATTTCAGTTTCAGATGGAGGACATGAGGATATGGTGGCATTCCTCTCCTCCTCTGGTTGAGATGTTTTTGAGAGGGGTACACAGAATTTTTAGGTCTGATATCATTCAGCAGGTAGCTGCTGGCACCGCTGGCATCCCATGTCTTGAAGTGCTGTGAGCTAAACCTAAACAGTAACCCGATTTGCAGCCTATGTTTTGAATATTGTGTTTACACCACTGTTATCTGTGAAGCCAGTAGCCTGTTTTCTTGATCTCTTTTAATACATCATGGTAATTTTATTTAATTTATGTCTTAATATAATACATTTCCATCACGTAGCACCTTTAAATACAGACAACTGTCCACAGAGAAGGCACGGGTGACTCACCGTACAAGGCAAGTGTTGTGAGGGTGTGCACTGGATGATTGCATACTAAATGAAAATGAAACAGAGAGAGAGAGTGAGAGACTTTCAAGTTCACATACTATGTGTGGCAAAGAATCCCAAAAGAAGGTCATGTCCTGGAAAATGCTACAGGGGGGTCTTCAGGCGAACATACCCTTGAATGTGATTATACTTAACAAAAAGGACAGTTTGTCAAAGGATTCTTCATGATGGCCTGGAAAAATGTATGATTTTATTTCCTTGGAAACAGCTTAATGTTTAAATATAGAAGCTCATCCATACTCCACTGGGGCTAATTTTTAGTGAAGGGACTAAAAATGAAAGACACTGTTAATGGTATCTCACAGCATCCTTTATAGTATATATCCTCTCCCAAGAGGGTGTCCTGAGTTCAACTTGTTCTAACAAGATGCCTCTTATTAGTGGGTAAATAGCAGGAGGAGATGGTAGTGGGTGGGATGATATAAAGAGAGACAGAGCTATTACGTTTGGAACCCCAGGAATTCTTTTTGTGTGTCAAAAGAAAAGTAGACCAGCATCCACTCTTTGTGAGGTCTTTCTCCCTCTCTTTTGTGTCCTTGTTATGCAATCGTCTGTTTCTTTTACTGAAAGCCTTGAAGGCTCTGGCTCTGATGGAGGAGGATGGAGGACCTCAACAGGTGAGATTTTTATTTTAGGCACAGAAAAAAAGAAGGAGGATGAAGGAGGAGAGTGAAATGTTCTTTGATAAGAACACAAGTTTTTTTTTTTTTTTGCCATCATAGTGTAACTCAGCTCATGGCAGCCAGTCCTACAGAGCCATGACCCATGCAGTATCCACACCATCTGTCTGCAGTGGGACTTCAAGGTAACACTCAGAGGGAGAAGCAGAGACAGCGAGAGATGAGTTTTGTCAGCGCTCCCTGAGGACCCCCTGTGCTGCAGTTTTGATCTGCTAATTATGTTTAATTGAGGCTGTGTAATTCACAGCGTTATTGCCTCCATTTCCTCTTATCTCACCCCTGTAGACTGGAACAAACTCTGGCGCAGAAGAGAAAGAAATATGACACACCATCATCATCTTCATCATCATCGGTGGCATCAGCAGCAGCAGCATCAGCATCAGCAGCATCAGCAGCGGACGTCTCGGTGCAGTCATTTTGAAGGGAGCGTTATTTTGATTGTGTTGAGGCAGCAGGCTTGTCTGCGCGGGGACCATTAGATTGGGTTACGGCACTTGAGCGGATATTGAAATGTTTCATCTGTGTGCGCAGAGGAAGCGCTGATGAGCGGAGGCGCGACGCGGCGACTTGTTTGACGCCGCCGAGACAGTCGTCACTCACACACACACACACACACTCACACGCGCGCGCGGAAAAAAGGAGGAGGGGGGTTTACTTGCACAACCGCGCGCACGCGGTTTTGTTTGGCGAGATGGCACCAGGTGATGCCATAATCGACGGATGATGATGTGCGCCACAGGCTCCTTCGTCTGCGTTTATTTATTTATTTATTTGGAGGAGCAGACGCGCGACGCGCAAAGAGACGACAGGGACAGACACGAGGACAAAACATCAGCTGTAACGAGCTGTGAAGTTGGAGTCGCTTCTATTTTTCTGTCTATTTTTTGGAGGGGATGAGTTAGACATGGCGACGTTTCCAAAGCGCGCGTCCTCACACGAATCTTTTTGATAATTTTTTTTTTTTTTTTTTAATAAAAAAAGGGGAAGATGAAGTCACTGAAATCTGCTCAACCCCCCCGCTCTCACATCCAGTCCCGGTGCACATATGTTTAATTAACTAGGCTGATGTTTAAGTACCTTCAGCCAGTGACGCGTGGGCGTGCGGGCGGTCTGCGGGGTGAGGAGACAGCCGGAGAAGATCTCCTGATTTGTGTCCTCCAGTCTACTGCCGGAGTATCATCTCTGTAGAAAAAGCTCCAAAAAACCCCCCCTAAACCCCACAGTTTGGACCCGTTTAAACTTGTGCTGAATTCTGAAATGTTTCGGGTCATTTAGGAGTGCGGCGGCGGAACTCGTGCGGAGAGCGCGTCAGGGAAAAGCTCGAGAGAGGGAGGGAGTGTGTTGAGAGAGTGAGTGAGTTAATATGTGTGCGTGTGCGTCTTGGTGTTATTTGTGACGGAATCCCCTCTTCGGTCTCCAAGAACCCGCGAGCGGCGCGAGGAAGAGGAGGAGGAGGAGGAGGTGGAGGAGGCGCGCGGACCAGGAGCCCTCACTGCGGAACGCGCGGGGCTGCTGTTGGAGATTCCAAACCAACGCGTTTGTCTTTTTGGATTCTAGAATTTAACTCATCTCCCTCGCCCCCACCCCCCCCTGCACGACAGAGAGGTTTCCCCTCCTCCCCCCCTTTCACCTTCACCTCTTTTCCCCTTCCTTCTCCCGCGTCTCCAACCTTTCCATGGACGGCGACTGACATCTTTACCGGGAGGAATACTACACCTCTCCGCCGCTGTGGAGGGGGGAGGTCTCCAGAGGCAGACAGGTGGATTTATCCGTGTGCTGGTGTCTTGGTTTTGTTGCTGGGGGGGTGGGGTGGGGGGAAGGCACTGAATGGAGGAGAAACTAGTGGATTAATGTGACCAGAGGAGAGTCGTAGATGTGACTCCCACTCCTGCCGAGGGCACCCGAATGGAGTAACAGGCTGCAATGTCATCTCCACCTGGCCGCCTGGAGAGATGTGTCACGGGAATGGGGTGAGTGATGACACTGGATAATATTTGCATCATAGTGGACTGATGATTTCTGTGCTGTGAGTGAAACTCTCAGAGAGGGAGAGACGCTGGAGATGGAGCATCATTTTTGTTCTGGCGCACACTCTCCTCTCAAAGTGGAGCAGTGACGGGTGGTTTGTGTTCCTCTCTGCGCTTAGTCCGAGTCCGCGACACTCAACCTGCTGCTGCTGCTGCTACTGCGTGTCCTACATAACACGAGCTACATAGTCACAGAGTCAGAGAAGAGAGGAGCGTGAGGGGAATATTCGCTCAGGAGCCACAGGCTGTTTTTAACGCGCGCTCTCCCTCTTTCCAACCCCGAACACCCCGCTCGCTCTCTCACACACACGAAACGCATGCACACACGCACGCGCCGGTTTGTGCATCTATATCCTTATAAGGACTTTTTCATCTCATTGACTTCCATTCACTTGGACAGTCTAAACGAAGCCTTACCCAAAACCTTAACAATATCATCAATCACGAAACATTCAGCCCTATTAGGACCAGGATTTGGTCTCGATGAGGACTGGTGGTTCTGACTATAGCCCAGTGTTTATGCCAGAAATACACTTTTTATGGCATTCTCAGTGAGGACACATAGATGTATCCCCTCTCCCCCTTATCTTAACCATACCCATCCTAACCAAATGGCTAATCCCAGCCTTTAACATAACCTCAATCTAAACCTAATTCCAACCCCCACCCTGAAACCAAATCTGAACCCTAAAAGGACATTTTAAAGTTGTGAGGACCAGCAAAAAACTACTCACAAGGTCAACATGTCCTCCCAAAAATAGTTTTTTTTGTCCTCATCAGGCGTATTTATATAAATATACACACACATAAACAAATACACAAGTAATTCAAAGAGTTAGAATTTGAATGACTTTTGGTGAATTTAACGACATCATCATCAGCAGCAGCTTCAGTGTAGGCGCACAGTGGAATTCAACAAGTCTGCGCATTTGTCAAGCTGCACCTCAGTAAACATTAACAGACCTGTTGTTATAGTTCTCTTTTTCTTTTTCCCCCCCGGTTTTTCAGATCAATTTTGAACACTTTTCCTCTGGTTTAACTGACGCAGTGAGAAAGAATCAATATGCCAGTAGACGGTCAGGTCACGGCGGCTGCTGCCCGCACGGGCCCTCGCACCACCACGCCACTAAAACTCATCAGCATTCATCATACGGACTCCGAAGAAGAAGGCGCAAAACCCCCGCGACCGCAAACCTGCAGCAGCCACGCTTTGTGACACCGAAGGTAAGGAGAGGGGGACACGGGAGTGAGAGTGAGGGAGAGGAGGGAGAGGGAGAGGGAGGAGGAGGAGGACGCAGTGGCCGCGCGTCGCTGAGCGGCGCTGTTGCATCACATTCTCCTGCTGAGGAACGGCCATGTAATGAATTCATATCTCAAATTACGGTTTTCAGGCTTTTGAATGCAGTCACGTTGTGGAAACACATTTTCTTCCGTTTTCCTGCCGCTTCCCGTGCCAAGTCTGACACACCAAGTGTCTCCTCCTCCTTCTCCTCCTCCTCCTCCTCCTTCTCAGGGACACACAAGCACAGACAGATGTTGGATGTAACTATAAGTGCATGACTTATCAAAGTACTGTATAGGAGAGTGACATGACAGAGTATGGCACACACAATCCCACAAGTCAGGGTTTAGAGCCACATGTTTCCATCAGAGTCTGTGAAGAATGTCCTTCTTTATAAAAATGCTAAATACTGTGTGTGTGTGTGTGTGTGTGCGTGCTGCTTTCATCACAATCACGACCACTCACGCCTGTTCACCAGCCCCAGTGTAGTGATGTAGGGAACTATAGGGAGGGAGAGTGATGATGTGCTCAGCAGTAGCCTATTTTCTTGAATAGAGGGATGACACTAAAGGAGATCAACTCTGTGGGGCATCAATGCAAGCAGCGAGCTGTTGCTCTCTTCATTAATATAAATATCTTTTTGCAAAGCTGCAATGAATTCTGGGGTGGGGGGGTGATCTCATAATACCTTTTAAACCCACATAGTTTGCATACTTCTCTATTCGCTCTGCTTTTTTTTTTGTCCAGAGAGACTTTCCTGTTGTTAAAAACTGCTTAAACCAAGCTAAACAGAATCAGCAGCATCAAAATATTAAATTGTCAGTGCTGCGATGCACACGACGGAGACTCCAGCGTGACACAGTATAGTTGAAATGATGTGTCGAGATTCATCTCACTGAGCCGCTCACTGAAGCGTCTCTCCTCCATTGTTGGAGGAGCAGGTAGTGTAGTTCAGAACTCCTTGTCGACATGCGTGTCTCTGCAGGTAAAGCCATTTAATCCCTAACATTAAATGTGCTGAGCGCAACATGTTGTGCTGCCTTTAACAAGACGGCCCTCGTGAGATTGTTTTGATGGCACCTAAGTGGAGGTGGTGATATTCACAAAAAACATTCAGTTCTTTTTACTGTGATCTAAAAGATTTCATTCCTATTTTGCTCTGCTAAATGGAGTTTTTTTTCCCAGTGTACAAACATCTCTTTGGAGAGGATGTTGTGACATGTTTTTGTAGACATGAGGTCAAAGGTGAGTGCTCATATGACTCCAGCCTGATGGGTACGCTAAAATAAAAAAGGCTGCGACTACATTTGTACAACCAATGAGTGATTTTGAAGCCAAAACAAAGGAATCAAATGTTGAATTAGAAGACGACGGATGAAGTTTTTGTAACAGATGGGAAAAAATGTGTAAAAGTAGTTAATACTGATGATAAAGCAGTAAATAATGGATGATTAAATAAATTGATTAATCAGACTACCTCTGATTTAGGGCTACAACTAATGAAATCTCGATTTATAAAGTCATTGTTTGGCACTGTGTTTCCCAAACTGCTGATGCGTCTTTTATTATATTGAGAAAAGTTCCACAAAACGATTGCATGTGGAAAAACCTTGATCTTTTCCTTTGTGCCAAACCCAAGCGCAAGTTAATCACAGCCATAGACCCAATGCAAAAATTGGATGTAGTTTTCCACTTCTCTGGGTGAAGCTAATCAGGAAGTCAGAATATACTGAATAGCCACAAGAGGGCGACTCCACTGCTTGGAAAAAAAGTCAGTTTGCATGGAAGTCCATGGGTTGAGTCCACTTCTCACTTGCTTTATAATGTCATTAAACATTTTCTTGAGGAGTTAATGGTCTCAATCACTAGGTTGTTCATCAACAGACGATTGTGGATTTGGTAAAATTATGTTCCCATATAGAGTAGGGCTGAACAATTCACACATTTTATTCTACAGATGGAAGGGAACATCTTTGTTTCTAGCAGATCTGCACAAATATCACACCGTAATCCTTTTAAATATGTTTTTCAAATGAAAATGAGGATAATGATGTAACAATGACCATTCCCTCTTATCTGTCAACAATTATTGCAATTAGATATTTATTCAAAATCGATCAGCCCTAATTTATAGCAGATACTGTAGGAGTGGACACCAGTATGATTGACAGGAGTCTTGTTGCAGGTGACATTTGTGAATGTCTGGTTGCAAAACCTCAACGAAACACCAAGCAGTCAAACACACCATCACAGTGAGATGCACATTTGTAGATAAATAACATGGTTATGGCTCAGAAAACTGACACACATCTCTGGTTTGCAGCAGCTTATAGCAACACATGCTCCTGGTGAGTGGCTTTTAATAATGTGTTCAACAATCTTAGGGCTGGAGCCCAAAATTAGTCCTAAAATTAGAGTTTTTTTTTTATTGCCGTTGAACTGGTGGCTTTTACAGCAAATGATCCAAAAGTATTGCAATTATTTTTGCGCATTTACTGTGACACAGTCACATAAAAACGGCTTATCAGCAAAGTAGCTTTCCCTTAAAATAGTCTCTTTGGTCTTACTGAGCCGTAATGTTTTCAGGTATTTTTTTTTTTCTCGATGAGTTGTCTTGTGTAGCTCATTTTAAGATATTTCAGTCACACAGAAACCAACTAAGAATCCTCACATCTGCTCCTTTTCTTCTTTCTCCCTTTTTACTGCACAAATAGAGGGTTTTAGGTAGGAGGAAGAAGCATGCATGATTTCAGCTGAGAGCTTATGAAGAATAATTATGAAGATGCTTAAAAAGGGAAAAAGCCAAAGACCCTGTGGGTGGAATATGCACCTTCTTGCCCTGCATTGTAGCTGTATTTGTCCTGAAGGAGATATATTGACATATCCTGTGATAAGAGCTACAGCAAATAATCCCCTTCTCTGCACAGTGTCTTGGGTTGGAGCTCACCATCCACCAAAGCTGACAAACTGCTTATTTGGAGAAAGGAATAAACAAACGGGGAAAAAAAACGAAACAAAACCAAACAAACGATCAAAAAAAAAAACACACTAAGATGAAAAGTGATGGAGTTCTGCTCCGAGCATTAAACCAGAGCACGTGCAGTCACCAAGCCTCTGGCATGGCCTTTAGCTGTCATCTGCTGAGCGAGTGCTCTCTTTAAAGTCAATTAAACCTTCTACTATGCGTGTACTGCATTGCGTCAGATGATGTCGTCCCGAGAAGAGCCGACGCTGACATTTGCACTGACAAAACTGAACTCCTAATTGAACTCCCTCTTTCTTCACTGTCAGAGCGACGTAACGAGCCCTGCCCTCACACTTGGTGTCTTTGTACTTACAATCACAGGTCACGTGCTGCTCACATGAGCCTCGAGAAGATGAAAATGAGTGTTTTCATGTTCCTGTTCCCAGTAATTACCAGAGCAAAGCACTGAGTGACATATGATAATGAGTCATTTGACCCCTGCTGCTCTTTTTTTTTTTTTTTTATATGGATGTGCGATAGCGCGGCCTCATACACAAGTTAATAACCCAAAAAGCCTCTTATGAAACTGCTGTTTAATCATTTGATCAAAACTCAGTCAGGGATCTCATTTAATGAGTTAGTCGGCCATATTAAGTGATAATAAGCAGTGTTTGACTAATTCTAATTTTTAAAGTGCAATTTCTGGAATTGAGTTTTGTCATTGTGCTTCACATCAGCTCACTGGACCAACTCATAACCACAAAACACAATTCATAGGAGAAATTAGGGCTGCAACTAACGATTGTTTCATCTGTCACAAAATGTTGTCTAGTTTTCTCCACAAACCAAAATAATTTTTGTTATATGGAGCAAAGAAACCAGAAAATATTCAAATTGAAGGAGCTGAAACATCAGAGAACCAAAAAAAAAACACCTCAATAATCGATTAATTGCAGCCCTAATAGAAATGTTATCTGTGTTCATGTGATAATATTAAAGGTAGAGCTGGCACATTTTTTTGATCTCTGGATCAGTAATTCCATAATAACCTTTTAGCATAATGTAACTCAATTGATTTTGGAGAGACTGACATTTGTGCATTTTCCCAGTTTCCACTTAGCATTACAGGTTGGTATGTTACACAAATAGTGTTTCTGTAGTCAGATCTTGAGAGACGTACCGACATATCTGATCGATAGTGCTCCAGTTATTGGCACCCTTTCGTTGGTCCAGCTCCAGCAGCTAGAAAGATGTGTGTTCATTTGTCAACAGAATCATAACTTATGTGCGACGGTCGAGTAAAATGACCGTGTATTTACGTGCAGCCTGCAGATTTCTCTCACACATTAAAAGCTTATCTTCTTTTTGTGATAAACCAGCCACATGCCAAGAAGGAAGACTACAGAACGTTGGATGTCTTCCATCGTTTGTCTTTTTTGTGGAATTTATTGGCGAGCTGCAACGCGTCATCACGCTATGTTACGAAACTGACGCTGCCGTAAAAGATTCCTACGTACTTCACGTATCATACAAGACCTGAAGTCAGATCCAGATCCAAACGAGGCTTTAATCTGAAGTGTCACAGGAGGCTTTGACCAATCCCACGGCAGTTCTCTTTCTGTTCCTCTACATGGACTCTGCATTTAGGTTTCCTCTGGTAGAGTTGTTGCTCCTTTAGCACACACAACAACTGCTTGCAAAGAAACCTAAAAAGGAAAAAGAGACAGACAATAAAACGTGTCCGTATTAGAGAAGGAGAGACTTTCTCGGTTCATCTGGTATGTTTGAAATGAGTGTTCCTGTCCACGCTCACGATGAGGAGCTCACGAAAGGGGGTGGTGATCCCAAAAATTAAGTTTCAACTGCTTTCTTTCTACAACGGCTTTAATGTTTGATCATTTCAGTGTTAAAAAGCCGCAGCAGCATGTGCATTTCATGAAAAGTCTCTTCCAGTTCCAGCCCAAATTTAAAAAAACCAAAAACATTACTGATATAATTTAAGTAATCTTGTGACCAGCATTCATTTTTTCAAACCAGAGAAATAATCATTGTTATTGCTCCAGCTAGGATTTGGTTTTTAAAAATCAAATCAAATGATTGTGAGACTTGTATTTGTGCTTTTTGTCACTTTGAGGGAGATGTTTTTTGATATTGTGATTTCAGGGAGACTTTAGAGACAGGACAGGCAAAGATATGTCCACCTGTACACCTACAGCCAGAATCAAAAGCTAAATTCCGTGTTACTATTTTAAATTTTTAAATCTTTCAAAACAGTCTCTCCTCCCAATATAGCCCTGCTGCAGACAGATGGAGTAACTGGGTTATTAATAAAATGGCCTTTTGAACCTTTACATTTTTTATGAGTAGCTTTGAATCATGTTCTTATGAGGAGTTATTACTTCTAGATTATGTTGGCTTTTCAATAGCACCTTGAATGCCTTGACGTTCTTGTTGCAACCGCTAAAGTCTCACGGTACGTCCATTCTCGTTTCCTCCATTATCCTGTCTAACTAATATTATTTGTTCGACGCAAGATAAATGTTAAAAGGGTGTTAATAATTTACGAGTCGTACGGAGGCCTGTAGTCCTTGTCTGTCATCTCTGAACAAAGTAGTGTTGCCAACAAGCTACAATGTAGGGATCGCAACTCATCAATTATTTTAAAAGCTGCATTAATCGGAATTTTTTGGCCACTTGACAGCAACAACAAGCTGTAAACACAACACTGACAAATTATCACCTTGTAAATTTGTTAACACAAATGTGTCAGCAGACAATTGCTTATTTACACACCCAGGCATGGAACAACGTGAGCTTTCATTCTCTAACGCAGCCATTCCCAAACGTAATCCATATTTGAAAGGTTTAGCTTCACAACAAAGTACGACATCATCCATCAACACAATTTACATTAAGTGCAAATACGGAAATGTCAGAGCTGTATGCTGACCGGTTGACACTGGATACTAAAACTGTCACAATATTAAACCCAACGGCCACATGAAGAAGCCTTCAACAGGCAGAGCCTATCACTTGCATATCCTTCAAAAGATACATAAGTATTAAAATCAATAACATAAATAAATAATTTGCAGGTGAATTCTGTGATGGGACTAATAAGGTGACACCTGCTGTACTCGGTCAGACAAGAGTAAATTATTCCTTTTAAGTGTTTCTTAAAATCTCTTGGACATATTTTTATATTAATTTAATATTTATTGGAGCTGTGTATCGTAAAAACAGCTGCTGCTGATAGATGTTGGAAAGGAGGCTGATGAAAACAGAGAGACTGTAAGTTGGCCAACTGGCAAACCACAAACAATGACAGAGAAGACTTAAAGCTTGGGTTTGTAACTGTGGACACACGAGCCATAGCAGGCTCTCACCCCTCCAATCAACCCTCTAGTCAAAGCTCTCAGTTTTGGATGCTGGGAATCTTGGCTGCACTTGGTCGGGTTCCATGTTGTAACATCGTCTACACTGATGGTGACCCTTTCCCCCTCTTTTTTCCTCAATCATTGTTGACTTTTGGTACAGATATAACAGATAAAAGATATAACGAAACATATTACTGACTCTAGATTTAAATGATTCATAAAGAACTGGAGAGTTGGGTGAGCAAACAACACCAACACACGTCAAGCCAAACTCTAGCCGCCTTTGCGTGCTGCCATGCGTGCAGCAATCTCCTCGTCCGCCCACCGTCTGTGGTTGTCTTCCATTCTTTTATCGAAGTTCTTTCACTGTGTCAGTCGCTTAACGCACCTCCATTTAACTTCCGTCTCGCCAGATCTTTGTCATTGTTGTTGTCGACCGAGACGTTCTGATTGAAACAGATCTGTCAAAATCCGATTCGAAACCATTCGAAACCACCGCTGCATGTGGTTTAAATCAGCTTTGGAAAAATCAAGCTAGATACAATCTGGATATGCTTGTCCAACTTTTGCCCCAGTGACAGCAGATTTGTATCTGGATCAACACATAACATGACTACATACACATAAACACAGAGGTTTAGGGGTTTAGTTACACTTTAACTGTGATAAATCAGTGGTCACTGTTAAAACTAACTCTCCTTTGATGTCACTGTTCATCTTTCAGTTGAAAGCTTGAGGCTTTTTAAGATGGTGGATGTTTCATTTTGGATTGTAACCCCCACTGAGCCCATTTGAATACTGTGCTTTTGAATTAGCTTGATTAGTATTAAGCACAACATGTGGCTTTGAGAGTGAGAACATTTGCAGCTTCCCAGGAGGCTGAGTTGTTTCCTTACCTGATGCCTTTTGTACTTCGTCAATCTGAGGATTTTGCCAAGCTCAAAAAGAGGCTTAGGATTGTCTGAGTGTGGCGAACCGGACGCTGACAGTTTGCCCAACTTAACACCCAAAAGCCATTTTCTAATTTCATGCTTTTTACAGACAACAGACTTTGGTTCAGACTGATTTAACACTGTCCCAGTTAAAACATCTTGAGCTTTTTAAATCCAATTTGATTCAGTTTTCCACGAGGAACAAACCAGTCAAATATATTTCAGCACTTTCTGGGATAATTGTACGTGACTGAGGTCTTACTGATTCCATGGAAGATGGTTAACACTCTCATGAATCTGCATCTTACACACGTGTTACCGAGATGATTAATCCATTTTCTTTTTCACTCTGAAGCAGACATTATTATACCCGAGGAGATGATACATGCACAGGAAGGTTTTCTATGGAGCTGCACAATCATATACTCCTGTCACCCCATCACTCTGTTGGCAACAGTTATCCTCTTGATAAGCCCGTAGCTACACAATGAAAGAGGGAGTCTGGCACTGTGAGCTCAGTCCTAACTCTGCCAATGATGTAAAGTCAGCAGTCAGCGCGTTGCATACTGTAATGATCTGCCCTTTAAAGGAACATCTGAAGAGGCTCTCCAGTCGTTTGTTAAATTTGATTTTTTGTTTTGATATGAGTGGATGTTTTACGTCTTTGTCTGCTCTGCTGCTTTTTTTGTCCTTTTTTCTGCCACTCTGATGTGTCCCACCTGTGTCCTGTTGTGTATTTGTTCTTTTTGCCCCCGGTCATCTTTGTCAGTTCACGAGTTCATCTCAGCAATCTTACCTCATCTGTTCAGCTCTCCAAAGGCCAGGACACGCCAAGCCAGCCGCCGGCCATTTGGCCATCGATAAGTGTTGATTAGTGCTGTTGGGCCACCTCGGTGTCTTGTTACCCATATGTTTGCTCTTGAAGGTGAACCATTGGTGTTTTTTCTGCCAGTTCAGCATATTGACGCACTGGTGAAAGCAAAATCTATTTGATTGGTTGTCCGCTACATGAAGTATTGCAAGTGCAGGAAAAACGAAAGTGACAAAACCAAAATAGAAACAGCAACAGTCTATTCTCATTCTCATGTTATTCATCGATCACCTCGAGAATTAAAGTAGCCAATTAAATGATCTCCAAATGTATGCTTTGTAACAAATCCAGTAAGACAGAGCAGTTAATAGATTTAATGAATTCATTCAAATTAATGTTTTTGGAAGATTTGATTTTAATTAAAATCGATTTCTCTTTAACTTTCACGGCCGTTCCCCATTGAGCGTCCGTAGTTCATGGTGGTGCAGCCTTGCAGCTCATTCCACCCGTTATTTCCTCAGAGAGCTTATCAAAATGGCAGCAAGAAGTGATGACCTGCCCCCCCCCGGGTTTGGTTGTGCAGCATCAGACATAAAAGAAAACATCAGTTTTGCGATCGGAACTAAAGGCAGGTTTGTGTTTGGTTGCAATTTAACCCCAATGGCAAATATTCATGTTTAGGATTTTATAGTTACAATAAATCTGTGTTTTTAAATGTGTTTTTTTAAGGAGGAAAACAAAACTTACGCCCTAATATCCAGATATAGTTGTTAATATCACATGTGCATGGGGCGTTGCAAAATCTGTCTATAAGCGCACACTTTCAAGTGGCAACCAAGTTTTTCAGTTTCACTTGTGTCATCTTGTTTCTTGAAAGCAGAATAAAACATGTTCTCACTACATTAAGCCTGTAGAGGAATATCAAATCTGACCTGATTTTAAAAATGTGGGGTCTAGATTCCAGGGATTTGGGATCTCACAGAAACTTGTGTGATTTAATATGACTTCAGAGTATAAACAGACACGGAGGCGGACTGTCGGCGTCGTCAGTTCTTAGCTGTTGTGTGTGCGATGTTTTGTGCTGACAAATGCTAAAAACTGTGGATGAAGTCACGGCTGAGAAGGCGGTTATCATGTTATTTGTTTCCCAGTCAACTCACTGTCATTGGTTATTGGGGGGTTCTGTTCGCGCTCCTCACCGTCATGTCGTAAATATCAAACATATTTAATACCTAAGTTTTGAAATAGTGAAGACTCTGGTGCGTCAGATGACGTTAAAATCACATCTGTTAAACCCTCACACTATTGAATAATTTGGCCAGATAATCTGTTCAAACCAGCCTAAAATCGTGAGGCACCCATGATTGTCAGGGCCAAATCCAGGACAATTATCATCTGGTGTTGGGGCAGGTTTTTACAAACTGTCCTGCACCCGGTCCTGCGAAAAGCTTGTGTAATGTGTGAAAAATAATAACAGCTGCAGGTTCAGCTACATGTGAAAATGAACTAAACGCGGACGGGCAGCGTGTGGTAACAAAAGTATAATTGAATTTTCATAATGAAATACATTTTAAATTGTGCACTATAAAATAAATCACTCATATCTCACCAAAATTGCTTTTAAATTTAAATTTGTATTGAAAATATACGAGTAAAAACAAAGCAGGTCAGTATGAGAGCCTGTGTGTTTTTAATCACAGTTATTTGCAGCGCTTGCGTTATTTTTAATGTGTGATATAATATTTGTGTATGTTTATTGTGTTCATACTTCTAGACACAGGTTAGCAAATGAAGACTTGCTACTGTACATCTGTGCGTCTCTTTCATGTCAGGATCATGAGCTGATGTCAGAAATGTGACATATATAATATACATAAATGTGGCTCACAATGAAAAGTCCTCATGAGTTGACTAAAAATATCTAAATACGTCTAAATCTCAAGTTTTTTTGACACTCAAGCTCACGTTATTATTTATTACCAATCCAGTGAAAGTTGTCTATGCTCCTTTCTCTTAGATTGGAGTAATTCAGTGTTTTATATTTATTTATTTTCTCCACCCCAGTCTAAGGCTTCTGTCTCTTGTCTCTAATTTGTACAAACACAGCACCGATGAGACTTCCTGGAGGACTGACTCTGCCTTTATTGATTTAGCTGTAGATTTTGTTTTGCGTGTTATTTATCTGTGTATCACAGTTTAATTGCAGTCTAAACAGTACTATAAATAAATGATTTCTACTTTAATTATCTAATTGCAGTAACCTTACATCTTTAATTGCATTTTTAAAAATAAACTGCAGGCTTGGATTTTAATGATACACAGTGACGATAAAGTAGATTTTTTATATTCACATCCCAGTGATCATTTTAGGATATATG
This sequence comes from Solea senegalensis, assembly GCF_019176455.1. NCBI lineage: Eukaryota > Metazoa > Chordata > Actinopteri > Pleuronectiformes > Soleidae > Solea > Solea senegalensis. The sequence goes on from NC_058026.1 coordinate 19,879,856, forward strand.
CTGTACACACTGATTGTAAATACGTAAACAAAACATGGACAGTTACATTATGTAGAACATAATATGTTTCCTAATCTAAAATGTATGTTTTTATATTCCAGTAATAATCCCTAATAATGTCATTAACCCAGGAACTACAAATACAATAAAAGAGTCGTCTGGACTAGAATGTTGAAAACTATTTGACAGCAAGATATAAGGGACCTTGATCATCCAGGAGGAAATGAGAATGTTACTGTTTTTCCATAAAAGTATCAACACTCCATGTCAGTTTCTCGCCAGTTTTCATCATTATTTTTCGTAAATGATCTTTTGCCAAGAACTGAAACGCACAGGCCAAACATGTTCATAAAACAGCCCCATATCATCTAAAATATATTACTCCAGGTGTACGGTAATGGTCCCTCCGGTGCTGGCGACAGGTGCTGTCCCAGCCAGATGGGTCATTCAGTGATGTGGGAACATCCGATGCTTCTGTTTCTCTCTGCCAAGTGTAGTTTTTAATGGCAATGAGCAAAACATCAAAAAGCATATATTGACCAGTCACTGGCGCCAGAGATGAATGATCAATGATAGATGTTTTGAAAAGCAGCCATTGAAAATATGTCTTGACCGCAACCTAATTCCTTAAAATTGCATCGTGATATATTATGTAAGAAACTATGAGGTTTTTCCTCAAAGTCCAATTGCCCTATAAAACATATGGGGGAACAAAAAAAAAATGGTACAGTATGAGTCGTATCCAGATGCATTTTTAAACAGTGTGGAACAGAACTGGGGAAGCAAAGGATTTTTGTGTTTTAGTCTCACTGCTTGAGGACAATGAGGAGATATACTGTATTTTTTACATCCCTTTTGAAATGTACAAGCGATTGTGTGTGAGTGTTTAATTGATTACGTTTTTATTACATGTATTTGGCTCCTGAGTTAGAGTAAGGCATTGGGAAAATCTATACCTGTGTTGCCATAGAGGTTCAATACTATTCACTTTTATTATGGTGATGTAATCTCAAAGCACTTAACATAGCAAGGTCAAGACTGCACAATATAAAGAGAAACCGTCCACACAATAAGCACTTGAATGGAGTGGAGAGGGAAAAACTCTCTTTTTAAAGGAAGAAATCATTGGTTGGATAAAAAAAAAGTGGAAGGAGTATTCCTGGAGACTGGAGATGGAAGGCTATTGAATAGTCAACAGGGTTCAAGTCCACTGGTTGCAAGTTTTAGTGAATTTATTCAGGAAGTGTATGATAAAATGATTTCTTATTTTTAGGGCTGGGAGATCCATCATCCATCCATTTTCTACCACTTTATCCTCCACAGGCGGGTCGCTGGGTTGCTGTGCCAATCTCAGCTGACATAGGGCGATAGGCCCTGGACAGTTTGCCAGTGGGCTGGGAGATACGGGAAAACATCTTATTTTTATGTCATTCGATATCGATATAAAAATCCTGAAAACATGCATTCATCTCAGACATTTAGATAAAATCTCAATATTTAACAGAGGAGTCGGGTGTATTTAGCGACAGCACTGCTGAACGCTGGCGTTTGTGAGCCGAATCATAACCTGTTCAGCCGTATTTCAGTTCAGTGACACGGTCTGCACACTGGTCATGCAGGAAGTACTGAACTAATCTTTTTAATGAACTGGTTCTAATGATTCAGTACAGTCAAAACAACTGCAGTACTTTACTTATCACAAGTTTGTGTTGTGTTTAAAAAGACGAAACAGTAGTTTCGTGCAGCCGTGCTATGAAGACCCGTTGAGGAGGCACCTTAGTAATGCAAAACAACACGGCTGATACCAAACCGAGTAGAGTAGAGCCGAGTAGTGCTAGAACTGAAAATGGAAAAGCACCATTTCTTTACATTATGATGTATTTAGTTGCAGTTTATCCTTTAACTTAATACTTTTGTTATATTCTCTTCTAAACTCTACGGCAGTGTTTCTCAGGCCTGGTCCTGGGCTCTTTGATGTTTCCCTGCTCCAGCACACCTGATTCAAATGAATGGCTCGTTAGCGGGCTTCTGCAGCGCTTGTTAACGAGCTGATCATTTGTATCAGGTGTGTTGAAGCAGGGAAACATCAAGAACATGCAGGGCAGTGGGTTCCGAGGACCAGGATTGAGCATCACTTCTTCATGAGACGGCACAGAATAGAGGTTTTTTTCACTGGTGATTGGACAAATGCGGCAAAATTGTCACCTTCAGGAGAAAGAGACGAAAGGTAAGAGGGCATGCGACACTTTGACAGTTTGTCATTGTGGCAAATCATTTAATTCAGCTGGTGATTAGTTGTTTGTCCCAGAATTTTCCCTAAAAACAACATTTACCAGTACCTTTATCTCCTTAATTTCTTATATCAACACAGTCTTTAGAGAAGAAAAATCACTCAATTAATAAAAGTCTCCACTTTCATCAATAATGGATGGTTAAAGAGATTGGTGCACATGTCATGCATGAAAATGAGAACAAATTCAGTTTTTGGTTAAAAATTAAAAGGGAAATTCATTCCATCATTACATCAGACTGTCTAATGTGGCTTGCCAACGATTGTCTACAACCACCCTGTGTCATTTTAATGTTTTAGGTCCTTTCAATAATTGAAAGCTAGAAAAATCACATAGTATATTCATAAGGATTGCCAAGTCTCTTACTGTGTTATATCCTCTCAACCCTAGTTTTTTTACATTCTGCTTTCTGGTTATCATAAAAATGTAATTACTATTAATTTACTTGTTAAACAAAGAAATGTTTCATATTGTGCAAATGATCAGCTGTTTTTTTGCCTGGTCAAATTTAAAGTTTAGTTCCATGTTACATATGTTGACATAATTATTTGCAGTGTAAATATTTACATTTGAAACCTTACAATTAACTCCCAATTTACATCCTTAATGCAGTGAAAACCAATGCTAATATAAAGTTAAATGGTGTCCATTGAGCTCCCTCACAGTTTCGCCTCACGTCATCTTTCCAAGGTCGAAACCACAGCCGAAACTCTCAAAGCTTTGGCACAGCTTCATAATAACTTAATTATTATGACCGCGCTCACCTTTTCCTGCCCCACTGTCGCCCTCTGATTTACAGAAATTGTTCCTGTACATTCTGCCGCATAAAAACAAATACCCACAATGTTAAACACATTAACCCACACACTGCAGTTCCCAAACCAATCCAGGAGTGTTCACGTTCTGGCATTTTTCAAATGTTTGTCATTTTTAGTGCCAATCAAATATGAATGACTGAATTTTTGCAGACATTTTTCTCGTCCCTTGATTCACAACCATTCAAAAAAAAAAGAAAAGAAGATGAACGTTGTCAAACGTTTGTCCCTCACCAACACATGTACACACATTCTTCTGTATTGCTAAAATTTTGATGTGGAACAAGGCTGTTGGGCTGTTAAAAGAGAAGTTACATCAGTGTTAAACAAATACAAATACAACATGTCAAACATGGCCTTTCCGCCACACTCTGCTGTTGAATCGAGATGAAAAATATGTTTTGCAGTTCACTCTCTGTGTGGGTGGATAATGATACACGCTGTGCTATCATAAATGCAGAGCAATCTTAAGAAACTATCAACTCTGTTGCTCCAAGGTCAGAAAAATGAGCGAGAATATCTGAATACAATTATTTATAGAAGATGCACTGCAATTGCGCTACATTTGGTTCCATTATGGTACGTCCGTAGTTGTAGTAGAGATAAAATGTCATTAATGTTTGAAATTTGAATATTTGTATTTACTTGTTGATCAGTACTGACAACATTCTCAGTGTCTACATTAATCTAAGGTAGCAGCAAAATATCTTTGTTAAATGCAGGGGATTTGATTTCTGGATTAGATATGTATGGATTATTATGATTTCATTCATTTTTAAGCCACATGTCAGACTGTGTTAGAAACAGAGTGAGTTGACATAGGGAGAGTTAGTTCCATCATTGTCCCAGGTGTTTCCACACTTCATTAACCACCGTAAAGCGGTAGACAGACATTCAATGCCTGCCATTAAGGAACATTAGAAAACATAGATCATTTTAACAAAAAAATTAGAATTAAATGACAACTGCGTCTAACCAATATACAAATATCTTATAGGATATACATAAAACATAACACATGATCTCTAAATTCCATGAGGGAATACTATCTAGACTTCTCATACCCTTTTAAAATACTAGGAGCTGCGAGCTCTCCCAAGTAAAATCTATAATCTAATAGAATATGACATGATTGCACCTCGACTGGAAGCCAGTGAAGTGCAAAGAGCTGACACCTGCCAACACGACTCTAAGCTGAGGAAGACTCTGACCAGTTTGTTTTGTGGCTGTAGTGAGTAACTTTTTAAATATAAACTAATATCTGCTACATTCAAACCACTGTCAATGAGTTCATACAATGATGGTAAAGCCTTGGATTGTGGACAGTCATCCTTTTTGGAAGCTGAGCAGGCTCACCTAAGCAGGCTTATTTTAGCAGGCTCACTTAAGCGGGCTCACCTAGAGATGCTCATCTAAGCAGGCTCACGTAAGTAGGCTCATGTTGGCAGGCTTATCTAAGTACGCTCATCTAAGCAGGCTTATTTTAGCAGACTTACCGAAGCAGGCTTACCGGAGTAGGCTTACTGAAGCAGGCTCACCTAAGAAGGCTTTTCTTAGCAGACTCATCTAAGTTGATTTATCTTAGCAAGCTCACCTGAGCAGGCTTATATTAGTGGGTTGACCTAAGCAGGCTTATCTTAGTGGGCTCACCTAAGAAGACTTTTCTTAGCAGACTCATCTAAGAAGACTTATCTTAGCAGGCTCACCTTAGCAGGCTCACTGTTTGACAGTAAAACAAAGCGGCAGCAGGAGAAGACGTGTCCGTCTCACAGCAGCTTCTCTGTCACTCACTGCAGACACTCAGTTCAGTGCTCTTGCACTTAACCCAATAAAGCTTTAAAGTTTCCTTATTACATGAATATATTGCATTGTTTCAAGATACAGTGTGTAAGACTTAGTGACATCTAATGGTGACAGTGTTGATTGCAGCAAACACCTGCTCCACTCACTCCTCCCTTTCCCAAACATGTCAGGAAACTATGGTTGCCTTTGTATATCAGAGGATGTAAACACTGTTTCACAACTCTCTCCCTTCTTAAACTTGCACACTTTCCCCTGTTTCTTTCCTTTCTGTTGGTTTATGCATCACGTTCATTCAGGCAGAGCTGATCTTTTTAGTTAGCACAGTCAGCATCTGCTTTAGCTTAGCTGTTCGTTCAATCTGCCAAGCAAGCAACTAAAGCAAGGTCATTTCCAAATGTACATATAAAAGGTTAATTTTAAAACAACAGCAAAACAACAAGTTTTATTTTAAAGCAATCATTCACAAACATACTTATAGGTAGTCCAGTCAATTTCTGCCAATAAACCCTCCCAAATGTTACATGCTGGATCAGTGGTTGTGTAGGGCAACCTGGTCATTAGTCTAAGGCCATGGTTCCCAACCTGGGGGGAGGGGGGTTCAGAGTGTCACTGCTCTGAGTTTATGAGGTTAATATAATTATATTTGTGCATCCCAATCAGACACTCCACTTGATAATTAGAAGTCAGTATAATCAAAATAAAAAATAAAATTTTTTGGGTCCACCTTCCAATTTATAAGCTATGTATCACCAACAACAGATCACGTTCCTGTTGTCTGAGAAACGTTAAAGTACAAAGACTCACCGGGATCAAAAGAACATAAGGCAATACCTTGATTTTGATTTAATTGAAGCACAGGACAGTTTTTATCTATATACATTGTGAGAATAGGAACAAAAACCTAAAACTGCTGTTTATTTTTGCATCTAAACGTTTTACTTTATTCTTTTTTGTGTGCATGCCCTGGACAGAGGTTCGGGGTGGGGGGCCTGGTTTGTCCTGGACACAAGCAAGGGGGGCTTCAAGGACAAAAGGTTGGAAACCACTGGTCTAAGGTATAAGGTTTTTTTTAGTCTAAGGTAAAAGGGTTTACCATCCATGGCTTGGGGTCCATGAAATGAAAGGAGAGGTGAAATATACAGACTTCTGGATGCTTTCAATGACTAAAGTTAAGCTGCGCTGGAAAACAAATGGCATGGCAGTGATGACCAGCTGAAAGAATGGGGTTACTGCACAGATAAAGTCTGTCAAACCAAACTGCCGGCTGCATCGGCAGCATCCAAAGACATGGAACCAGATCTTCACTGTATTTTGAACAAAGCTGTGACTAAAGTTAATTTTGTGAAGTTGAAGATACTGAGAACTTTGCGGGGAGATAAATGCTGGATATGACACACTGCTATATGACTCTGAACTCTGATGGCTCTCTTGTTGTAAAGTTTTGCAGCAGCTGTTTGAAGTAGCAGAGATAACAACATTTTACAACATTTATGGGGAGAAAGAGGAGTAAACGTAATGCTTAATCAATGCTAGGATTATGAGGGCTGTCCTTAGAAAATTGTTGTCGTTAATTTTACATCAGTAGTTAGTAAGACAATTACTTTAGTGTGAAATAAATAATTGACTATAGTTTTTCTCAACACTGGTGGCCAGAGATTTATTTGTTCTGTCGACATCATCATTTACCCTCAACAAGAATATGGATTCAAGAGTTGTTACTTCTGAAATCCGACTCACAACAGCTTGTAGAGCAGCATTGATCTCACTGAGATCTCAGTCATCATTTTCCTGTCACTGTTTTTCACTAGCTTATTTCTGCCTCTTGTGGTCTGAAAACAATGTATAAAAGTACCACATACAAGGTTTTTGTAAAGAAGAATTTATTTCTGCTCTTTAGTACAATAGCTCCTGTATCTTTTCTTGATCTCAATAGATTATATAATGATGCACACAAGAACCTACAGTTTATATAAAAAGAATTTGATGCAGCTGCTATTGTGACACAAACAAAAGCAAAAAGGGAAAGAGCCCAAGACTGTGCCTTGTGGTACTCCACAAGTGTGTATCCAACAACGTCACTGCTTGACCAAGCCCGGTGTTATCCTACTGTGTGATGCAAGAATATAATGATGTTTCTACATAGAACAAAGTTTCATAGTCTTTGCACACTGGATGTGATGCGAATATATGATATTATACAGTATATAATATACTGTATATATTCTCTGCTCAAGCTGCTAACCCCGTGACCCGACCTCGGATAAGCGAAAGAAAATGAATGAATGGATGGATCATGCCTAACTACTTGGTTGTCTGTCCATCTGTCTGTCTGTCCTTTCCATTGTCATATGAAACCTCAGGAAATCCTTGAGACAATCCAACAAACTATAAACATCTGAAAGGAAAATTTGTTTAAGCCCTTCCCTGACTGTCTAGGGTTCAAATTTGTCTTTTTACCTCGAGATTACCTTCTACAGAGGATGCCTGATATGAGAGCAGCAGGACCAATCATACCCAAGATGTTACCTTAAGAAGCTATTCTTGTTGAAATGCTAATTTACTTACTGAAACCTCTGTCAGTCTGAAATATGAAAAAGGCACAGAGGACAGGCAATTTTTTTCGACACCTTTTTGAAACAGTCTAGTACATCCTTGAAGACGTCACACCACCATCTGCAGCGTGCTTTCATTTTTTTTTCTGCAGCTGAGAAACAATTTCGCACAGACTGCCTGGTGATGTGACAAGCTTACAGCTAAATTCTCACAGTGCTGTTGTAGCCAAATAAAACTAAGTAACAATAAAGGTGGGTGGCTTTACTCTTCTTTTAGCTCCTGTGCGCACTATAAATCTTTAACAACAAAAACAACAATGAACTACTCTCTGCTGAAAAGAACCATGGATTCCACACCGCCTGTAGGGAAACCAAACCTTTCTTTTATTAATTCATTTTGTTAGATTCTTTCTCATAGTGTTTCAAATAATAATTCAATACACTTAAGGAATCTTGCAGATAATACATTTGCAAGATGATCAAAGACTCAATTATAAACTGACAGCACAAAATACATTTTACTTGATGCGAATGATACATGTCAAAGTTTGGAAGTGCATTAGACTGTCGTCTCAAACACAGCAGTGGCATTTGCGCGAAGACAGCAAGGGAAGCTCAGCTTCCTCTAACATGTTGTCAAAGTATGTAGTGTGTATTTGTTGTGTCACTAGTTCCTTCAGAATCAACTGTTTATCATAGATGACGGATCGTCTTATGTGATTTTTGTTTTCCCGGAGCAGCCTCCACATTAAAATCTCTTGAAGTTTAGCTTCAACTGTTGTTTATGGGACGGCACAGAATAGACTTTTTTTTTTCACTGTGGTGAAAAAAAAAACCAAATACTGTTTTTATTTACACTGTAAATAAAAACAGTATTATAGCATTTCAATTTTACACAATTATTATGTTTCCTTTTTCTAGTTTGCAGAATGTAATGTATGTATAGATAACTAGGCCTGAACTGAGCTTCCCCTGTTTCAAAGACCAGCGGCCACCACTGTCTTGCTGATATGACCATTGTTTTAATAATAATAACCACATGAGCCAATATAGACCATTTTCATTTATACATATACACTGTTTATAAAAACAGCATTATAGCATTTCAGTTTTACATTATCGCGTGAAATGAGCTTCCCCTGTTTCAAAGACCAGGAACTGCTACTGAAACACAGCTTATGTGTGATCATTGACGTTCTCATCTTTGTGCTAATACATTCAGCACTTGAAGGAGGAATACACACTATAATAGGGCAGAATATAATGTTGGTGACTATTGCATTTTCTGGTTTTACAGGCATGGCGTATTAAAGGGAAGTTGTAGAGGGGAGAATAGTGCAGCATTCTGATGATATTAAAATGTCTTCGAGCACAGCACTGTATTATTTAGAAGTGATTATGACAGTTTCAAAGAAAAGTTACACTAAACAAAATGAGATGGAGAGTTGTTTTAATCTGAATTTCACATTAATGCATTATGGAGATTCAAGTGATTGTGATTGTAATAACATTTTGTTTATTTGGGGCCTTAGTAAATGGTTTGCAAAGTTACATTTTCATTTAAGTGGGATTTTTATTTCACCATCTCTACATTTTGATTTGTCATTCAGGGCTTTTGTTTTTATTTATTACCCAATCAAATCCTCGTCATTCTGTTGAGCAGCATGTTTTGAGATCTCGTTTATATTCAGCACGCACCTAAAATACAGTCCCGGTTACTGATAATTACCCACTGCTTAGTAAATGAGAAGCTAATTTCATGCAGATTGCAAGTGCAAATATGCATAAATATGGCCCTGGCATTCAGTTAAGAATTGGATAATACAGTATGACACATCAACATACCAATGTGATCTGATGATGTGAAAAGATGTTTTTATAACACAGAGGGAAGAAACTGTGGAAAAGTGAGTGCTAAGACATTATTTTTGGGTGGAAGCTGATCTTCTATGCTACACTCGTGACTGTTTCACTGTACACAAAGGCAATGATGATATAACGTGTGACATCATTCAATCCTGACACCGTAAAGAACTGCTATCTCATATAATACAATAGGTACAATTGAAATTTTAATGTTAAGGTATAGTTTGACTTTCTCTTGCCCTGTAGCAAATGTGAATGTCTCTAGATTAAAGAGTGACTCTATTTTCTTCTGGTTACAACACATTTCTCATACTGTTTTATGCAAACCACTCATTTGTGTCACTATTTTTTGAATGGTTAAACCAGCATTCAGAGTTGATTTGAAAATTAATTGGATAATTTATTACTCACCTCCTCCACTGCACCGAACACCTGCCATTTTATGAAGAGAATATCAGCAGGAAAATGACAAATTGTTAGAGCAGAAGAAATTAAATAGAAAAGAAAGAAAATATCCAGATTAATATGGAAAAATAGTATGAAACAAATCAATACGTGGCAGGTCACAAAAAATAAGACTTTTTGGAAATGCTTAAAAACTGAATTTATTCTGTATAATACATGTAATAATAATACAGATGTAGTCTTGTATGTTGAAACTTCTTATGTATGGACAGTGAAGTGAAATACGCTGCATATGTTTGCAGTTCCAGTGGATGATTTGCTTTTAATTAATTTATGTAGTTAAAAATAAATTTAAACCTTTTAAACCACAATGCAAAATGTCACATATTGAAAAGAGTACTGTATCACTTGACGATATTTGGAGAAACAAGGCCCATAAAACCAGGAGTGTCATCTTCTGAGCTTCGTTCCTGTCGATGAAATCCTGGACTGATAGATCTGAGTAATTACACCCTCATGAGCTCTATTTAATAAGCATTAGGGCTGATATTGGCGAACCAAAAAATGTGCTTATAGCCGAGGAAAGTCACTTAGGTTTGGGATACACAAAGATGTCCTCTGATACATTATCAGTGAAGCAGCTCCAGGGCCTTTGTAATGACAGCTCCCATTTTTATCTCTAGCTTTGGTAGTGATATCATTTTTCACAAATCTAGAGTCAACTTTAACCATGAAATTAAAACGATTGATTTGCTGCTTGAATGCAAATGAGTGCAATTTAGGAAACATATTTCAATGAAAACAAACAAAAGCTCCCTTTGCGCCTTTTTTTTTTTACAGTTGTTCTATTGTAGTAAAGTGGCTGTTGAATAAACGCTCACCTTTTGTACTATGTTTTTAAAGAGTGAAGTCTAATTTTGTGTTGACCTTCTTCCAGCCAATTATCCCTGCTGTATTACATTATTAGGATCTGGAATTTTGCTGGACCATGGAAATTATTAGCTCAAGTGCTAACACATAGGGAACAATGGCATGCCATTTGGGTGTTAATCGTAGGAGTCAGCAGATGATCTTTCGGACAAGGGGAAATGGAAGCAGTCTGTAGATAAGTCTCCATTAAAATGTATGACTTTGGTAAAAGACAATGTGCATTTTTCTTTGTGCAAATAACTATATCTTAAAATATATAATACATAACTAATACTATTAGTTCACCAATATAAGCAATAGGTGGTACAAAAGACCATGCCACCACAGACGGATAACAAGGTTTGGTTGCTGCTTCAAACTGTGGTTTCCTCATCAGTCCACACATACCTCCTCTGACCAACTGTATCCTCTGTTTCCACCGTTTTCTGCAAAATAATTTCTTGTATTGATATAGCACTTTCCTAGTTCTGATGGCCACTTAAAGCTGATTTATACTACAGTTTTGCCATTCTCACACTTTTGTACAGTGCATCTATATGCAGAACATTTTCTATCACACTCACATCTTTCATTCCCATTCACATGCTGCCGGCACAGCCATCAGACTAGCAGAACCAAGAATCAAACCCACAGCCTTCCACTTATTCGCTGAAACCATTTCCCTTGCACTCTTGTACATCTACCTTTTATCACTTCATTGTTCCATTCAGGTTTTTATGTGCAAATCAACAACAACAACAACAATAATAATAATGATAATTAAAAATAAAACAGTTCATGGAACCCTCCTGGTTACCAGCAACATTGATCAATGAATGAATGAATGATCCCTTACCTCTGTCATTACCCTGCATACATCTTTTGCATAGGTATGGACATTTACACAATACTTCCTCTAGAGGGCAGTGCTGAGTACCAGGGGTGAACAAACATAGCGACCATTCAAAGGGGTTATTTTTTATTGGGAAACACAAGCGGATTTTGTGGCAGTGGAATGTAAGACTACTAAATTTAAGTTGTCCCATTAATGGAGAATATTACTCGCTGGTGTTGGCGAGAGAGAGATCGGTGACGAGCGCCATTTGCAATATTTCCATAATGTCTGCTGCGACTTTTGACAACTTGCTTCACCGGATAAATGAATAAAACCCCAGCACCCGGCAGTCAGACTGATTTAAGATGTAGGTATATATATGATACCTGTGTGTGAAGTGTGGAGGAGAAAACAAGACTTGGTGATGATGTTAGTTGATCGTTTTACTGACTGATTGGACTATTGACTCTATACTGCCCCCACAAATTCCGTTGGTATTGCTCCGTTTCGTCCGTCATCGTGAGCTCCCCTGCTTGGCGCACAATGATGGACGAAAGGTTCTTTATCCGTCTTTTTTGTATTATGGGCCTTTACATGTGTTAGCACTGATACTAACTCCGGTGACCGTTTGCGTATTCCTGTCCCATTGGTTGGAGTTGACGCTAATTCCTGAGGACAGGAGTGTAGCGGTTTATGATTTAGCGGCGTATGCTAAGTGCTGCTTGAGCTGTAGGCTAGTCTGTGGGCGCCAGAGCAGAGCGAGCAAGCTGGAAAAGTAGTGGTTTGACTAACTGACCTGATTATACCGGGTGTGAGATGACATGGATCAGATACACACACACACATTATCCCAGCTGGAAGGACAGATTGGCTGGATTAGAGCGAGAGAGAGTTTAAATATGAAATACATTCCGAGAAAATGAACAGATACGATTAGCAGGCATGGATGCGATGTTAGCTAACAAGGTGGATAAAGAAATTAAGAGACAGCAGGATAATTTTGCGGACGTAATGTTTCCTCCTGGGGTGTTTTTCAGCTCTACTGGACTGTGGTGGTGTAAAAAATTGGCTGAGATGCAATGTAGCATTCGCATCATAGTTTCATTAGCGATCATTCAGCCCAGGGCATTTCACACTGCATTTCCTCCATTCATTTGCTCCTCTCAGATATGCTCATATTACAGGAATAGGTAATACGGGGTTGAAACTGGAAGCAAGACACCTCTGTATAAGAACTGCAACTTGGTTAAGATGTTGCTTGGAGTTGAAAGAATGTATTTTTATCTCAGTGAACGTTATTGATTGATGCTGACACTCTTGCGCCTTTAGCGATGTGGAATGTTTGCCTTCAAACCCTCATGAATGGGGTAAAATCAGATTGCATTTATTTCAGGGTTATTTTATCCATTAATAGTTGGCACTTTACTGAGAACACTGCCTACAGGCATAGATTATGTTCAAATAAATGCAGGCAGTGAAAGAAAGAGTTAGAACATCCTATGAAGCTCCAGTAGCGTTTAAGCAAAAATAAAGATTTTCGATGCTTCCCTAATGCACTTTGGAAAAGAATTAGAAGATTTTTGACTGTGAACTCTGACACTAACATCTTGTCTTTGTTTTTGCACCTCACATATCTGAGTCACTAATTTTACATAAATACAAGCCAATCTTTGAAGTTGGGTTGTTTTACAGTATGTTTTGAAGAATACACAAGATATCACAATGATACTAGTAATCATACACAAATATAGAATACACTGTAATTAGGTTTGATTAGACATTTTTGTCACTCTGTTGTCAACTATTTTGATAATTGATGATTAGGTTTTAGTGTTTTTTTTAAGTCATATTCATATTTCTTCAGCTTCTTAAATGTGAATATTTTCTGGTACCATTGCTCCATTTGACAAATGTTGGTTTGATCTCCAGATTTGGGAAACATTTTCTGACATTTTATGGATCAAATGAGTGCTCGATTAATCGGGAAAATAATCGACAGATGAATCGATTATGAAAATAATCGTTAGTTGCAGCTCTAGGCTCTTATCGAAACCTGTTACAGGTTGATAGTAGACAGAAAATATCAAGGTAAAGATAGGATAAGATGACAAATCTTAATTTTTGGTGTTTGTGCTGTGTGTTTTGCAGGGTATGATGGGTGTAGTGAGCTGGATGTTACTCCTACTGTCACAAATTGTAGTGCCTGTGGCATCTCAGAAGCCTCCAGGGCTCAATGTGGGTGTGATCATGGGCCAGACGCGCCTTGTTTCTGATCAAGAGGTCCGGCCACCTCGGCGCCCTGATGATGCCCTTGATATCTCTGTGGTATCACTGAGGATCAACCAGACAGACCCAAAGTCTGTGATTACACAGGTGAGGCAAATTCACATACTCTCTAACAAAGGCACACACACACACACACACACACAGAGCATTTGTTTGACATAAGATTTTTCCCTGCCTCGCCTAGCTGTGTGAGCTTCTGTCACGTACTCGTCTCCATGGCATTGTGTTTGCTGATGGCACCGATCAGGAGGCCATCGCCCAGATCCTTGACTTCCTGTCTGTTCAGACACAGCTTCCAATTCTGGGAGTCCATGGAGGCTCTTCTATGATAATGGCTGACAAGGTGAGTTACCTATTTCAAAATACATGCACAATCAAAGCCTCCTCCCGCTGCTTTGCATTGACATGACCTTGTTACCAATCTTGTCACACACTTACATCATTGACAAACTTGGTATTTACTCTACGTACTGTACATCACTTGGCTGCAGCATCTAATATGTCAACCTCTAAAAATATGTATTTTTTAAAAGTGGCCACTACAGATACAGGAAGTGAAGAAGGCCAAATCATTGCCTTTGACGTATGCTATATTTGCATCTGCTGAGTTATTTAAGATTTATTGCAGTCGTTGTCTAATGGATATGTTAAGGTTCACTTACTTCCTGTATAAACTGTTAAAGGATGTTGTAGTCAGCATGTTGTAGATCAGAAAATGACGCACTGTTGTGTGAAAAACTTGTCTGTGGAATCTGGACTACTCATCCAGTTTATTGTATACGTTTAAAGTTGGAACACTGCCAACGCTGTAAGTTGGGAGGCAGAATTTAAATCAGCCCCTGGCTCACTGGCTGTTATCAACCTCAGCAGTTCCATGTGTAATAAGCCCTTTGGTACACATTTATTACTGTGGTTGTCTAGAGGAGTCAAAAAAAGACATTATATATATTTTATCCAATGATTAAGCATTGTGTTTGTCTGGTCTAAAACAGGACTATGCAAACAAAGTCAATACAGTGGTGTATGTGGTTGCATCATGTGTGGCGCTCAGAAGGAAAAGTAGAAAATAGATATCCTTTAAGATTGTCTTTTTTATTTTGGTGTGATGCTCAGTATACAGTTAGGGGTGTGTATCTCTTTCGTAGCAGAATTCTCTCTGTGGTACTAACCTCGTAGACCTGGGCTGACTGACAGACAAACTGTAGAAGCTTTGATAAAAACACAAAAGCTTCTTTAGCTTTTAAATCTCTCAGGGCACAGCAGCCAAAAACACAGGAACCAATAACTGCTGCAAATAATACAGCAGCCTTTTGAAGTACTACTTGCAGGGGGATGCAGTATGTGTGTGTCTCCGTGTGTGTGTGTGTGTGTGTGTGAGAGAAAGAGAGGTAAGTGGAAGACATAAGGTGGGAGGAAGAGGGAGAATTGGCTGAAGGTTATGAGAGTGAGGCTGCAATGTGAAGGTTATATGAAGTCCCTGTATAAGAGCTTAATTGTAGGTAAAATAAATAAATGGCATTTTTCCAGTCAACCAAGTCAACCAATACTACTTTGACTCCATATTAACTGTTTGGTTGAAAAAAGGCACACTTTCCTCGAAGGTGTGTGGGCTTTTTATGGTCCAGCACCTTCCTGCATGGTTTAAATTAAGGGCAGGAGCAGAACACTTGCCAACAAGAGCCCAATGAGTCAGCAAATCATTTATTAGCATAGTTAGACTGCACCTGCCTGGTGTGAGACAATATTGATGATTTTCCTCCATGTGCATGCTGGGTATAGATTTGAATAATTGCCCTATCAATAATAATTAGTGAATCAGTTGTGATTAAGACCACAACTATGGATTGCTTCCGTCAAAGTTTATTCTATAATATGAAATGGTTGATTGTGTAGTCAGACAATAACACAACCTGTCCATCATTCACACAGAAGACAATAGCCCCTTTTCCACCAACATTACCAGGAACTTTTATTACCAGGAACTTGTTATCCTGGGGAAAATAATTCCCCCACATCTCAACGTTCCGTAAATTTTAAGTTTTAAGGTGGGTTGCAGACACACTGGCTTAAATGAGTTCCACCAATCAGCGTTCTTCAGCCCACAGCCCCACCCCGGTAGAGTTCCCGGTAATCTGAAAAGTCCCTAGTGGCGAGTAGGAGTGTCTGGACTGAGAACATCAGAGCAGAGGCAGGTGGTGTGTCACATGTTTATTGTAAAGATGTTATAGATTGAGCTGGTAGATAGACCAGGTAAGGTACTGAAGTTTGGTATTGGGATGATGGAAGCTCTGGGTTTGACTGCTTTCCAGATAAGTGAGCAACGCAGGCAGGTGTGAAGTCGGACTTGGCTACCGATGAAAACAGATCTGGACGTGGCGGGATACTGCAGGCAGCTGAGTGATGGACCTGACACACAAGTAGACAGAGTATTATCGAGGCAGAAGCAGGCAACGGGCAGACCCGTATCTTAAAAAATGTAGACAAAGAGAAACCACTGAAGTAATTGAACCATCTAGTAGTGGAGTCCAGAGAGATGAACCAAGGATTACGTGCTGCAGCTGGATTGGAAAGTTTATTGGGAGATTAGCCTCATGGGGGAAGGCGAGCGGAGAAACCATGCCTAGTAGGCCACACACACACACACACACACACACACAGAGTTTTCATTTTAAAGCAGTTAGTGCGTTTAACTGTTAAAAGAGGTTAAAGGTCAGATTTTAGTCGGACTAAGACAATAATTTGGTCTATAATTTCTTGATGCCATGTAAACACATTAGTCCGTCTAAAATCGAGCTACTCTTAGTGAGACTAACATAAGTGGATCATGCGATTCATAGTCTGAAGACTCCTGCATGTATCCACTTAGTCTAGACTGGAGTTGGACTTGCCATTCTGCGGATGCACCAAAATGTCCTCCTTGGTCTTTGACCTGGAAGTAGAAAGACGCAGCCTTAGCTAAATTAAACTGTGCATGTAAATGAACTGAATGTCTTAAAAAGAAAATGATCGGTGAACAGGAAGCTGGTTGTGTCCTCTGCAGTTGTTTTCTTATGTTTCTGAAAATGTAATTAACAAGAAATAACAATGGTGAGATGTAAGAGTGGGGAACGCTTACATTTCACCATTGTTATTTCTTAATTGATGATGAGGTCAAACTGAAAATTGCTGTTCAGAGTTCCTTCACAGCTGATGGTGGAGTGCAGACTGAGAAAAGTCACTCAGAAAGCCATTGCCGATCACTCCAGGGTAGTGTGGACGGCAGGCGAAAAGGCAACAGAGGCAGAGTGTTTTAAAATGAAAATGTAGTCGTGTGTGTGTGTGTAGCAGTGCACACAGAAACAGAGCCAAGGAGAAAGACAACTGTGTTACCATATCATCTCTTATTTGATCAGATAAAAACGATGCATGTCTTTTCTCCAAACAGTACACATTTTTATTTATGTAAAAAAAAGACAAAGCCGGCAAATTGTCACACTTGAGAAAGTGCAAACAACAAGTGTTAAATATTTTTGCTGTAATCATCGCTAAAACAAAGAAATAACAATGATAATTGTAGCCCATTAATCTCCTGTTGATAAATCAATGAATCCTTTCGGCACCAATCACGATGGTGCACTGACAGCAGGAGATGATTACAAAGGTGATGAGGACGCTGTGTGAGCTGACGCTCATTACAAAGACCCCGCTCTGCTCTGCTGTGCCACTGTTATCAGTCATATTATCATCTCTCTGTGATATCTCTGTGTGATACACATGTACTCTTCAATGGTAGTTAGAATAAAACAAGACCAAAGCCAGCAAACATATTTTGCTGTAAAAACAAAAAAAAAAATCTGGCTCTGTGCACTTAACTGTGTCTGTGACTGTTGCTTTGCTACCTGCTGTCACTGGTGTAGTGGTAATCTGCAGGATCGAATGAAACCCCAGTGGACACTACAACACTGTGCTTTCTGCAGCTAGAGTGTGTACGAGCCTCTCCCCTTTTCACCAAACTCATCCACACTGTTAATGTCACATTCAAGCTCGTAGTAGAGAGAAAAAGGAGGCAGGCAGACGGGCAAGTGCTCCAAAATAATGTATATCCAGTATGTGGCGGTGGGCAGTGCAATTGTGAAATGCGTGGTGTTAAAGCAGCATTAAGCTGCCAAAATGCAAACTTAGCTGTCATGATTATGTCACATTTCAAGCAAAGGCTTTTTCCAGCTGTCATATTTATCAGTAGCTGGTCGTATCACATAGGCAGGAGCAAGCGTCGTACAGGCTCTCCTGAAAACTGTGTCTGCTAATAAACAAGGATGCGGAGATCAGCATCTCGCTGTGACGACCCCGACTGCTTGTTTTTTTAATGATGGTTATGTTTGTTTTCTCACTCAGCATGTGACATCTAAGCTGAGTTACAGATTGACTGTTTATCCTTGAGACTAGAATATTGTAGCTGCTTTCAGTTGTGGTCAAAAATGTTTATTTAAAGATTAAACAGAGTGAAGAGTTTGGTTCTAATGACTTGGGCTTATGCGGTTATTATTAAACCAATGGTTGGTTAATCTGGAAAAGTCAGCCATATCAGCAGGAGAGTGGTGGTTGTTGGTCTTTGAAACAGGGGAAGCTCAGTTCAAGCCCAGTTATTTATACATAAATTCTGCAAATGAAGGAAAGGGGAATTATGTAAAACTGAACTGCTATAATAGTGTTTTATTTACAGTGTATATGCACAAATGAAAATGGTCTATATTGCCAAGCCAATAACACATTTTTACAGACTTCCCTCTGTCAATCAAAAACTGGTTCCGCCTTTCAGACAGTTCCTCCAAGAAGTGACCATTTTGCCAATCACCATTGAACTCACCGCAGTGAAAAAAACCTTTTCTGTGTCTTCCCGGGACAGTTAAAGCTGAGCTTCAAGTGATTTTAATGTGGAGGCTGCTATGGGAATACAAGACGATCCTTAATCCGCGATAAACAGTTGAATCTGACTAGTGACACTACATACTAATTGCGTTCTAGAGCAAGTTTAGTATTGAAATGTAAATACAACACAGAACATATTTGACCACATTTTAGAGGAAGCTGAGCTTCACTTGTTGTCTTATAACAATCACCACTGCAGCAGTAAACACATCAAACCTTCCTACCATTAGCTGTCTCGTCAAAAGGTCTACCTCCAAACCACTAGAGGTCGTTGTGTGTAGTAGAAGTGAGGATTTTGGTTGCACTTTCTCTGACACACCATCATCTCTACCTGTCTCATTGTGACTCTGTTCATGATCAGTTAGTAAGAGAAAGGTTTGCCCTCCAATCCTTCCACACAGTGTTTATTACAGTAATCTATGGATTACTTCATTTTCGTGAACACATTACACACCATTTAACCAAGAGACAACTTTAGTGTCTCCAATGCTTCCAGCAGCACCCCAGTATGAAAAGCACTGAGTCGCACATGACTTTAAGATGTAGTGTGTAAATTGTTAATATAAACAAATGTATGTTTCATTCAAACCATTGTCAAATAACTTCACACGATGCTGATTAAGCCTGTATGAAAGGCAGGAATAAGCTCTGCAGTTTTTTGTGTGCAGATGTGCTCACCAGGACACTGTTAAGAAATTGTTATTAACATTCATCCAGGGATCCAGTCACAAAAACTACATTTTGAGGGGGTTTGAGGACACATGTGACCAGATTCCTGAGTATATGAAGTCTGTCCTCAGGACACATTTGGCTGATTTCACACTGGATGTGTGTGTGGTGCATCAAGGTGAATCTCTTTTCATTTACAGTAGGTGCACATGTTAATGAGACTCTTCATACTGGCTGTGTGACTCTTTTTGAGAACACAACTCTCACTGGTTTTTACCTCAAGCCATGTGTGTTTTAACCACTAAAAGTGAAAATGAACTTTGTTCACTTTTTCATCATCTGCATTTATGTCATGTCTCACACTCTTGGTTTTCAGTTCCCTGATTCCATTGACTTTTTTCAACACTCTTTAATTATGAAATATGTGCAGCACCGATGAGTACATGGCTGAAGAGTCCTGGTATTTAGTCGGCCGCAGGGGAATATTTACAGTATTTTAAAGTCTATTTCATTAATATCAAAGGCATCAAATGTATATTATTTCAACATAGCAGAAACTGCAGAGCAGCTCGACAGCAGGTGAGCAGGGGACGTGGATCTGATGTGAATGACACACGTGCGAGACACACAGCTGACATCCTCTGACCCACAGCAGAGTCCATCCATTTTTCATACTAATCAGTTTTCACATATTCATTTGTCACCACCACCATCAGCACCAGTGCAACATTAACACTGATCACCATATAAATTATTTTTGTAAGGGCTAAAAGCGCTTGAAAAATCTTACAGCAGTGAGAGCAGGGCTTTATTTAACTCCAGCTTCTCTAATCTCTTTTTTTGTTCTCTTTGGCGTTCGTGCACACACACAAACACGTTGACATCAGACACATCTGCACATTGTATTTAAATAAAGGGTGTAATCATATGTGGCTACAGGAGACGACACATTGTACTTAGCTCTGTCTGAATGCAATTGGATTTAAACACCAGGTCTGTACGTGACTCAGCGCTATAGCTTCTTATCAACACCAAGATAACAAAGAAGGAACAATAACTATGTACACTGTAGAGGCAAACTGAAGTTTTCACATTGTTTTCAAAATTCTCTGCTGAAAATCTACTGAAGCGATGTGCGGAGCTTGCAACAGACCTTGTGTGTGCGTGCGTGCGCGTGTGTATGTGTGTGTGTGTGTGTGTGAGAGGGGGAGTTGAGTTAAGAATGAAGCAGCAAGAGGAAAAGCAGCAGCCTCTCAATCAAATCAGCATTTTCCCACTCAAAGTGGATCCTGGTGGCCAATGAAAGCAAGGCTTTTAGGGGACCAATATAAACATGGACGGTGTTGTTGTTCTAAAACCATTAAACTGTGCATTCAGTTCACAACGAGCTATAAAGACGGAGGCAGATGATCTGCCGTGCTGACCCCTAAAAGAAGAACAAGCAGAAGATTACATGAAACAGACCCTCATATAAACAGCTTTCATAGATGATTTAAAGCTGAGGGGTCAAATGTCCTCAGATAACTTAACCACACGTTCACTTGTTATATCTGGAAAAAACCCGACATATAATGTTTATTACATGTGATTTCAGCCCAGGACAAACCCTGGAAATGTACTCCCTGTATCTCTTCCAGAGTTTTCATAAATGTAATTCCACCCCAGTTTCTTCAGCCCCAACAAATCAAAGATAATCTTTGTGTTTTTGCCAAACCTGTGTTTTTTTTAATAATCAAATGAATCAGTGTTAGTCTGTGTTCCTCCCCACTGTCTCTCTTCATCTTTGCCTCTCATGCAAAGGCATGTTAGTGCGGAACAGTCGGGAATAATCCTCTGGAACACAATGGTGTGCTGTGAGAAGGGTGACATGTTTAGGAAACACGGAATTGATGGGGAAAAAGGGCATTTGTAAGCCCCGGAGAGGCACCGAATTAGTTTGGAATGTTGTACTTCCATTACGGAGGGACCGCTTTGGGGAATAGGAAATGTTGTTGGCTTTACCTCACCCTCATATGTGCTCGCTTGTTCTCTGCCACTCTTGTTCATCTCTTCTTCTTTTTCTTGGTGTGTTGGGGATAGATGATGGGGGTTGGGGGTCCAGAGTGTGCAGCATAGGAACACGAACATGCTGAAATGGAAGGTTGTAAATTAAACATGCATGTTCTTTCTGCTTTGCTGTGCCACTGTGGTGGGATGCTGCTCTTGGTGTCTGCATATTGCGCACATGTGACTGTGGTGGGATGCTGCTCTTGGTGTCTGCATATTGCGCACATGTGACTGTGTGTGTGTGTGTGTGTGTGTCCCAGCTTGGGATGTCCCTTTTCAGAATAGGCCATTTCTGTAGGTTCTCTGCAGAGTTGCTTTAATATTTAACACCTGCTCCCCTCACCTGCTGTCACATGCAGAAAATACGCTGCTATGTCATTCACTCACTAAGTCCTTTGCCCCTTCACTTGCTCTCTAGCTTTTACTTTCTATGTGCCTCATGTCTCCTTCAGCACTGTGTCTCCGTCTGATTTGCATCTCCTGTTTCCATCCTTCTCCCACTCCAGTGCTAATCTATCCTTTTTTTTACGTCTTTTTACTTTGTTGCATCCCTCAGTCTTCTTGTGTCTTCCTGCTGTTGTATCCACATTTATAATTCTCTGATGGCTCCAGTTGTGAGAGACACAGCCAAAAATGTTTGAGCTTTGGGAAATCTTGCTAAGCCTTGAATTCATGTGAAGCAAGATTGGGCGATGGGTTTGTGTGTTTGTGGGAAAGAGAAAGCAGGCGCGCATGGATTGATATGGTTACTATGGTGACTGAACCAGACTGCAGCATTTAGTACTGTTCTGCCGGCTGTTACGATTCTCTGGCGGCGTTTAAACCACACATCTTGATGCCCAGTTCCCAGTTTTTAGCTTGGCTTGATACCACATTGAACACAACTGGAAGCTGCGAAGCTCAGAGATAATGTCCTTGTTTCTGCACTGGCAACTCCAACCACTTCCACAATAAGATGGGACATTTTTAAATGTTGGTAATGTGTGAAAAGGATGATATTCTCAGCTTCATGTCATCATTTAGAAAAAGATGCCTCAGAAAAAGCCAGAAATATTTGAATCTCTGCTTCACTGCTGTGAACAAACAACAAAACTGTGATTCACAGTCAACATCTGGTGAGCAGCAGGACACACAGCCTGGTTACTCTGCTGAATCAGAACAGCTTAAAACATTCTCGGATCACTTGTGCTGTGTTAAATGCAGCCACATTTACGATCCAGTTCATCTCATTTTCCCTCTTTCTGTCATTCAGCAACACACAATTGCAGGTCTGTTAACGAGGCACTGCTGTGCTGGTGGACTAAAATATCAGATATCAACAAATCATTTTATGCCCGTGGAGGCATCTTACATGGTCAACATGAATGAAGATTGATTGTATGTTCATTTTTCATACAAAGAGAGAGAGGAGGTCTGTCTCAATGTCATATCAGAGTCCCAGTCTGCCAGCATTGCCACGTAGCATTATTACGCTACTGTTATGCCGCTGAATCATTTGTTATTGCACATGTTAGTAAACCACACCATCTTGAATCAGTCACATATTTTCAGAATAAGGTAGAACAACATCCGTGTTTTGGGATATGCAAGGTGCTTGAAGGTTGTGCTCCTGTGCTCCACCAAGAATCCAAAACCTGAGACCTGCTAAGATGACAGAAGTCGCTACAGACTCACTGAACTAATTAAGTTAATAAATAATAATAATAATAACAATAATAAATAATATATTTTATATATATATGTTTTTATCCTGGAAATATCCAGAGATTAATAATGTCTTTCCCGAGCATGTCCTGGCCACAAAGGGCAACATTGAACAAGGATGATGTCAGTACAATACAATTTCTTACAAGCATCAGAACAATTTGACCATTGAGTGGTAAAAACTTTAAAATAATTAAATGTTAAAGTAAATTAAAAGAGTAAAACAATGGTCCTACACACCGTTACAGGTGCAACTAGTGACTAAAAACTCAAACCTCAAAGGGACCTGTAAATCATTCCAAGACCATGGACCGAAGTGGGACAGAGTTGTCTTTCGTGACTCTCTCCTCACCGTTGGCACCTTAAATCTGAGCCAGCACCACATTTCCTCTCATAGCAGCTTAAAAACTTCATCAACTGGAAGGAGCTTCTTCTGGATGATGGAAGTCCAGCGTTTATTTCACAGAGTGAACAGAGAACAGTTTGACCTACTTCTTACGACCCGTCTGTCAAAACGACATGTTGAAAGTGCTCACTGCATTCCAAAAAGAGCTCGAAAGATTCAGTGTGATGCGGACGTGCCCTGACAAACAGGCCGCGTTGCAGTGGATGTGCGTTGCTCTTGTTTTTGTGTTTGATGCACAGATCCATTGAAAATGTATTACGCCGCCCAAATCTAATCTAATAGCTGTGATACATTAAGCTTCCTGAATACTTCACTGAACAGAATCATCAATGATGTTATCTAAAACATCTCAAAATCCTCTTCATGTCGTGGTAGCCATCAATCATAAAGTTGTAGTCCTGGCTCTACTGTAATAAACATGACCAATCATTACCAATCACTACAGTTTATCCAGACATGAAGTCGTCAGTATCAATGAGCCCAGGCTTCCAGCGCTCTGTCACCTCCACTCACCTGCTGTTACATTCTGAGGTTCAGTGTTTAGAACTGTCGGCAGTAAAAACTATACATATTTCCACTTACCTGCAATGATTACTCTTTCCAGGAGTACTATTAAAAACTCATGTATATTGTAAGAAAATGGATTTGCCCTTGAAGCAAACTTCCATAATACTATATACTGTACATTACCACCACATAAAGTAGATGACACTTAACCTAAATGCTTAGTGAAATCTTTATCTTCAGTGGAAGCAAACATCTGCCAAGTTTGCTTCAAGCGACATCATTAATGTTTAATGGTTTCACCCCTTACAGAATATCCAATTAAACATAAAATATATAAAAGGTGTATTGATTAAAATGTAGGTGGCACCACCACATCATAATCAACATTTGTTTCTATTGGGGTTAACAGATAATACACATGGTCACCTAATTACACCTAATTCTTATTTATGAGTTAGGATTTTGATTTCAGTCCATGTGTAGCTTTTCATGTTTTTGTCTTCCACGTGTAAGCAAAAATGTGCTTAATACTAATTTAATTTGCGTTTCCTGTCAGTTTAGTAATTAACAAACAGCTTGAAGTGATGCTGAACAAGAAGTGAGTCTATGCCGCCTTTTAAAAAATATACAGGATTGGACACTTTTGGTTCAAACTGGGCTGTGACAGATGAGCGCCGTTGAAGTTAGAAGAAAAAAAGAGCAGCTGCATCTTGTCATGTTTCCTTGTCCTGCAGTTGTTATAGTTTCAGCTTTGAGACAGTTACTCCTCATCGCTTTTTAACTTTGAGTGCTTTTCTTGTTGGATGGTGAAGTTCAGTCACAGTCATTTTCCTTTTCCTTTTATTTGTCTTAAACTTTGTTTTTCTTTTGGTCGCCCTTGTCTTTCTCATCCACCAGATACTCTTTCTCCTATACTATGTATAATGTATATGTGTGTATGTATATATATATATATATATATATATATATATATATATATATATATATATATATATATATATATATATATATGTATATATATATATATATATATATATATATATATATTTATGTATGTATATATTCCTGTAGTCTGATGCTGAATTGTAGTTTTGGTTTGTTGTTTACCTAAGCCCAGTAGATATTTGCTTTTGCTAGAAGGCATTGTCAAGCAGTGAAATAAGCCTTCAATCAAATGACAGATAACTGTACAAAACAAAATCCATTTAGGAGATTGTGTCTTAAATTATTCAAAAAGTTGAATGCATGTTTGTGCTTATACTTTAACTTTACTGTAGTTTACTGCTCTAAAAATACTTTTAAAGAGTCCAATATTTTAATTTAGTGCACGGAGAGCACCTGTGTCCGGGCAGAGGAGCCCCTGCCTCGGTCAGGGGAGAGGACAGAGCTCCTTGAAGCATGGTGGAGCTCCAGGGAGGGCAAGGTGGTGCATGGGGCACTTGTGCCTGGCAGAGAAGTGCCTTGCTCGGGCACGGGAGAGGACAGCTCTCTGGAGCTCCAGGGGAGAGGCTTCCTTAAATGACTGATATCGCAAATTTGCAGCCTAAATTTCTATCTGTTGTACGTCCTATATCTCCATTTACTTTAGCATCTGTTAGGCAGCAAAAACACACAATTGTTTTAAAAATGATATATATATATAATTCAGGAATTAAAGGGTTAAGGGACTGCTTTGTACCAAAAAAACCCTAAACACCTAAATATTGTGACATGTTAACTGAGGCATAGTGCTAAGATAAGAAAACCTTGTACAACATAAAACTGCATTTCTGTTCTAATGATTTATAATATGCTTATGTACAGAACCTCAGTGCACATTGCACACATGTTTCTTTGTTTAATACAATTGTTTTTCCTGTTGTACAACAGCTATTAGTGAGACGTTGATGATAACAAAGGAAAAGAAATCTAGGCGTAAAAGTAGTAGATAAATGTTTCTGTAAAACCTGCCCAGGGCAACAGTGGAAGTTACTATTTTTCCTTTCTGGTAAAATGGTAGACATAGATGGAACACAAAAAAAGGCTTTGTATTATCTGAATGTTGCTGAATGGATCACTGCCTTGGAGGAGGAGAGAAAAGTAAAGCTTCTGCTTTTTTTTTTTTTCCTTTAAAAAAGCCTCCAGGCAAAACGATGCTTCTCTGCTTCCACTCTGCACATACCCTGTAGCACATTACTGCTTTAAGGAGAAGACATTTGCATCCAATCATGTGGACATGTAGTCTGAAGGGTCAGTGTGATCCATTATAGTTATTACCGATGAGGTGTCTTTTATCGCCCCAGAGAAATCACAGTTTACCAACACAAAGACTCTCCTCCTCAGAGCCTGTGTCGCTGAATTTATTCAAGACTGAGCCAATTTGGAAAATGAGTGTATTTACCAGACTCGGGCTTGAAAAGCTTCTAATCATGTCCACCCATAGAGAGTATGCATTTGTGCTTATCTGGCAATTGAGTTCACACAACAATAATAACAATAGTAATAATAATAGTAGTTGCATTTAAAGCATATGTATAGGGTCACAAAACAACCGTCTCAATTGTGTGTTTGCAAGTCCAATAATATCAAATCACCACTTATATTGGCGACCATTTAAAACGGCTAAAGTCAATATGGGGAATAGTTTTTTTAATGTTGCTGTTGGATGAGAAAAGTTCTGGTTTAAACTTGTCATTAGTGCTTTAAAACTGTTTATGGTGTAATGGCGATAGAAAAACAGACTACTAACTCTACTATGTTGATACTGTTCCCCTCTAAACATTGCTTCTATTATGTTTCTCTCTTTGCAACTGGGACTGACAAAAATATAAGGTACAATGTGTTGGATTTAGCAACGTTTGAGATATATATGTATATATATACATATATATACACATATGTACGGTGCTTAACACATTTATTAGACTACCACACAAAGCCACAGCTGACCTAAATTAACAGCATTGGTAATTATCAAAATCACTTTCTATGTTCCTGTAGCTCTGTAACAAAAATTATAATTTTAATGCGTTTTACAAAAAAACTGAGAAAAATAGTAATATTGAGTAATAGATTAAGACGTCAAATTATAGTGATTTACTTGCATTCCTGAACAGAAAAAATAAACGTTTTAGTGGTTGAATGTTTCTGCATCATTTTGGGTATACAATTTGACAAATAAATAACATATATATTATAATATAATATAATATAATATAATATTTTTAGAACGATTCCTAAAAGATTCCTAAAATATTATACATGGTGAAAGAACTATATACACAGTTCTTTCATTATCTATCTATCTATCTATCTATCTATCTATCTATCTATCTATCTATCTATCTATCTATCTCTCTATCTATTTATATTTGTACATATGGTTCATTCTGTGGTAATAAAAGCATCAACTTTATACATTCACATACATTCATTGTGCACTCAAAAACCTTAACGTTTCAATTATTCTACATTCAATTTCTGCCCGATGGAAATGAGTTCTCCTCAATCTTACACACTGAACCTTTAACCCTGAAATATAATAACGTGATATATGGCACAATGGAATCGCTTTATTATCCAATATTAGTCGTGTCTTTTCATGCAGGGTACCTGTGTGTCTTTGCCGATGTCTTTCTACTGCCACATCTTTATGACAGTCACATAACGGGAACTGCTGTAGGGACATAATAACTGTCTGTTGCCTCTTTAAGTATGAACCGCTTAACAAAGAGGAATGTTGTTCAGGGTTTATGAGACAGGAGATTAGGTACAGTTAGTTGGAATGGACTGTGAGAACTTTTTAGCTTGGCGGCTATAGATCAAAGAGAGATGCACATGCACAGTCCTCAAAAACAACATCCCACTGGAGAGGGAATGGCCTAGAAAAACAAAAGTGGCTCAGATAGCTTGTGGTATGTAGACACCTGCTATACTGTGTTAGTAGTTTAATCGCTATCTTTAGCAGTTTATGAGGTAACCACATATAGAAATTCTTTGCTGTTTTTTGTTATCAGGATATTCTATTAAAAAAAAAAAGTTAGGAGTTTCCCCTCATAACACAAATAGTTCTCCATTTGCGCTGGTGCTGGATTTACGATCCACAAACAAACAGCTTAGGGTAAAACTCTCAGTGTCATTGTAAGTTGGCTTCTGTTGACACTGCCAAGGCAACTGGAGCAAAAAAGGACTGTCACTGCTGATATCCAGCTTAGTCTTTATGGTTCTGGCTAGTGGAGGTGCTATCCAGGCTCTGCTTTACTGCGACAGTGCCACTATGGCACACACAAGTCAGTTTGACACTGACATCCAGTGGCGTCCAAGGGGGCAGGAATGGGTTGCCCTTTTTCCTCTTGGGTGCAAATTGCCCTTTTCAACTGGCAATCAAAAGTTTCCAGGCTCTGCCCTGGTCCTTTCATAGGGCCTGACCTTATCTGACTCTGTTGAGTTACAGCTAAGACTTTTATTTATTCATTCATTTGCCTGCATGCCCCCGAAAACTGCCTCAGCAAGACACTGCTGACAGTTCACTATTAAATGTGAAGTAATCCATAGCGTCATCTTTTTGCCTATAGCTGAAAGTCATTTTAGTTGTCCGAAATGCCGATGTCAACTCATGAGTCTTCCGTTCATCAGTTGGAAGGAAAAGGAAAGGAAGCAAATGTTATCACAAAAAAAAAAAACTCCACCTGAAGTTCTTTCACCATCAGCTGAAGAGAGAATATGTCAGTGGAAGTGAACTACTCTTCCACATCTGGCAACAGTGATAACAGGCAAAGGATGTGTTTCGCCATTGACTTATGAAGCTGTTAGCAAGAAATTCAGCAAAAGACATTACTGGAAGTGTGGTTAACCTGTTTCTGTTATATTTACTGCCACTATAAACGACACATTCACCTAATGCTTCATTGCAGATAGGCATGTTGTATTGTGACTTTCATTTATTTTTATTTGAAGCTGCAGGTCCCGTCAACGCTCAATATTCCCGCCTGTATTACCAGGATTCTAAATCAGCCACTGACTTAACTGATAACGTAGAGCAGGGAAATAGATAGAGATAGTGATTGAATACTGCTGTTGGATTATGAGTGTGATGAGAGTGTGCTGGCTTTATTGATTGATTGATTATTGAGTATTATTGACTTAATTGAACTAGTCACATCCTGACAGTTTGAAGACTTGATTGGGAAAGTGTCAGGAATCCAGATTCAATATGTGGTGAATAATCAGACTCGATTTAACTAGAGTTACGGCTCATTCCACGAATATCGCGAAAATATTTTGCGAAACTGAAATGGAAACTACTGACAGTTAAAAGGTGATATAGGTAAAATTTGAAGGTTAATCCAACCCAGTTTGGACTGCACAGAGATGTAAGTGCGCCCAGGTTCACGACTGACCAAGAGCCTTTCTGTACGGAGGTTGCATGTTATGTGTGTGCATGGGTTTTCACCGGGTACTCCAGTTTCCTCCACCAGCCCAAAAACACGCAGATGCTCTAGATCAATGAATGAGTGAATGGTTGTTTGTCTCTGTGTTAGGGTTAGGGTTTCATATAGGCATTAAAGGGTTAGACAATGAATGAATGAACCCAATTTTGGTTAATATTCACGTTAGCAGAAGACGGAGATTGAAAGTGTATAGAGAAGCAATAGAAAACACATGTTGAGAGGAGATGGAGAGGCAAGAATGATAGACTATATAAAAAAAATGATATACATTATTTATCCACTGACAAAATGTATGAGAGAGAAAGAGAGAGAGGCTGAAGTTCTGGGTTTTGCTTTCCATTCCGGTAGAAAAGTGTTCACTGTCCACAACTTCCTCTCTGCTTTCAGCCATCTATATTTTAACGCATCTCCAATGTAGTGGAGATTAGTGGGCTACATGGGAGATGTGTTAAAATATAGACGTTCCTTCTCTGCTTGTGATGATTGTGAGAGAAGGTACTTGGAGTTGCTTTATTGGGTGGGTGGTGCAACGGACCACAACACAAAGAGAGTGTGCGGACGATGAATGAAAACTTAATTTGTGTATAAACTGTGCATGATTGTTATCAGTGAGTGCATCATTTCATTTAATCATATTTCTTTAATCTCTGATGAGACATGTAGAACCTTTAATGTCATCCAAATGTAGTGATTCCCAGATAAATCTACACAGTTCTGGTTTAAATTCCTTTTGGAAAACACCGTTGACAGTGTAAGGGCACTGTTGTATCTGTCTGTTTACTTGTGTCTGCGTTCAGTTTATCTGTCTGTGTTGGCAGTAAGTCTCAGTTATTGTTGTTTGCTTGTTGGAAGCGGCTGCTGAAGATGTCAGTCTCTGCTCAGCGGAGCTGCCGCAGCTGCCTAGCATACATCACGGGTTGTGTTGCTGGTGTGTCCTGCCTGCTGTCTGTCTGTGCGGTGTGACAGAACACCAGCATGTCATTCATCAGCCAACAGGTACCACTGTCTCTCTCACACACACACACACACACACACACACACACACACACACACACACGCAGAGAATCATCATCGATGGACTAACTGTCTCTGCACCTGCATGTGTGGGAGATGATGACAAATTATTTTAGGAATCACTCAGATCTGTCAATAGTCATCTCTGCTCTGCCTCAAACAGACCACGCTACAGTAGTGGCCTTACAAAACCCTACCTTCTGTGTTTATATTATATCTTTCTTCATATTTTTCCCATCCCTCACACTGTACTACACTCAGATACCCTCCTCTCCATCACTCTCCTATAATGCTTTATTTTTCAGTCATCCCCCCATGTCTTTGACTTGCTCCTTTTCTTCCCTTTACCTCCTGCCAACCTTATCCCCTTTCTCTTGTCATCCCCCTGCTCTCCTCCTCTTCTCACGCCCCAGTTGGGGAGTACAATGAGATGGCAGTAGCAGGGCTGTGCATGAGCTTGTCTGTGTGATGTCACACTGACTACAGAAGCTCTATAGTAGCTCTCTTTTTTAATCCCTATGCTCACAGACCACACTGCTATTTTAAGATTCTATAAACCTTTTCACAGAGGCATCAATGGGAAAGCTTGTCCATGGTGTACTGTGTTTGGGAAAAAAGAATCTGTAGGGGAGGGACTATTTACGTATGTTTGCATGTGTGTGTTTATTTTCCTGTAGGCTGTTAACACAACTCTTAGCCGTTATATGCGCCATGTCAAAAATATTAAAGACGGTGGTTTAGGCTGGATTCTTATCTCTGTCACGAAAGTGGATGAAGGAGGAAGGACTCAAACGCAAAACCTGATAAGAGTTTGAAATCAATGTCTTTCAAACAGTCCAAGGTCAGCACACAGAGGTCAAAAACAGGTAAAGGTAAAAGGCAAAGGCTGTGGCCACAAAGCAATGTGGCTCATAAACAAGAAAGGCACTCAGACTAACTGGCAAGGGAAGGGGTATACGACACAGACAGGTCGAAGACAACTGGGCACAGGTGAGGAACATTAGGGCGGGGCAGCCGCTGATTAAAGGCGGGAAACACAGGAGAACACGAAGTGAAGCGTCCTGAACGAGACACGACATTACCGGAAACACATAACTGACAACACTGAAGACCATGAATAAGATGTAGCTCAACCAGCAGAGCTGGATGTGACAAACGAGCTTTATGTCAGACTCCAACCTGAGCTGTCAAGTCCCATCAGGCATCCAATCTCTAACAGTAACTTTGTGCAAAGCCGGCTACATTTGTGTGAATTTTGAACATGCACCAATGGAATGCTTGGTGCAAACACACAATCTCATAAATTCATACATTTTGCAATAAAAACATCAGGTCATGGCAAATAAAATCAAAAAGCCTGTAAAATACTGATTAACGCCCTCCCAGCGGTGGTCAGCACCTCTCACTACTATCAGACTATGTAGGTGAAGAAGTATCCTTCCAACACTGAGAATTTCATTTATACTTGAATTCAGGCTGTTTATCTTTTAAATTTGGTTACAGTGAGAACACTACATGATATTACACGGTACGCGTAATGTTGTTAAGTGAAAACCATCTTTATTTCTTATTTTCTTTAGTTGAATATTCGGGAATACAATGCAAAATAAAGAGAAATTGGACAGAAACCAAGTCATTGATTTAAATCCTTGGTTGATGGAACACATTTCTATAGTTGGACAAAAGATTCACTGACTCCACTGCTGTGACTTTAAATTGTTTGGGGACTTTGTCCCTTATAATTTTTTTTCAGAGGCTATTCCCTGCTCTCTCCTGCACATTTGTGTCTCTGCTGGGCCAGATAAATGTTAGGATCTCAAGGAAAAGTCAAGTTGAATATTTAGAAGTGGAGCTGATGCCATGTTAATAAAACAAGCAGGGTCTCAAGGCAATAAACAGACAATAAACCTGGCAGAGTATATTGCAGGCTTATTATTGCCACTGCAATATAATATCTCCAGTCCTGAACTGTCTGACGCATTGTCTTTCATCAGATGTAAATCTGTTAGTGGCACAGTGGAGCAGTTGACGTGATGCAGTGGATCTTAGGCCACCGTTTTTAAGTAGACTGGCCCTTTTAACCTCTGGAATGATGAACAGAGGAGCCGGCCCTGGCTCTCTCACTGCACCTTGACTCCTCAGAGGGAAAGGTGCGAAAAAGGGAGGAAAAAGAATCACTTCCGTTAATGGATTGCTGGAAAATATCAGGAGATTTTCAAGATCATGTTCATTTGTGACCTCACCTGCAAGTGCAGCAAAAACCCAAGGGCTCCATCAAGTCCTTAGCCCTCAAAATACAGATGATCTTATGTGTCCCTGCTCACTGCTTAAGCTTTGTTGTGATGCCAATTGAATTATTCTGAAAGCTCCACTGGGTTCTGAATCTTGCTCACAGAGACCACAACATAAGGACTTAAAGCTCCAGTGTGTAACATTTAGGAGGGGATAGACGTTGAATATACTGCACATAATTATATATTTGTACATAAGTGTATAATGCCTTCAAAATAAAACAAAATATAATCTTTTTGTGGCTTTAAAATTAGCCTTTTATATGTACTTTAGGCAACAGTGTTGCTTTACTGCCATTTTGTGCCGTAATGTGTCTACGGCAGCCTGAACAGACAAACATGTCAGTGTGTGTTTTACGTTTCAAAGTAGTTCCCCTGACTAATGTGGGAAAGGGTGGGGTGAGCGGATGAGTCCATTTATAACAGTCTGCAGTCTCACCACTTCATGTCACTAATTCTTACACACAGTTCTGACCATAATAGGAACATCCAAGCTGGACTCACCACAAGCCACGAGATTGTGAGGCAACGTTATGCTTGGATGCTCCGTCAAAAGTCACAAGTCATGTGTTTTTAATAAAAGAAAATGTGTTTTGTTCAGAGAGCGTCCATGATTTCCATTTCCAACATGTTCGAAACACAGTGTACATACATTAAAGACATAGCTACAGTGGATTTCAGCATTCTATTAAGAACAAGTGTGAAATATAAAATACATCAAGCAGAAAACAAGGGAAACCGCTACCGTTTTGGAATAAATTGAGTTGATTGTATTTTTGGGCAGCAGTGATTATTAATTCACCAACTATTTATATAATGATTCATTAGTTTGATTGTAAAAATTAAAACAAGCTTCCTAAATGTGAATAATTTACATTTTCTTTGCTCCGTGAAACAAAGTAATCATTAATCAAACTGAATAATTTTGTTTTGTGGTCAAAACACAGATCAGCCAGCAAACAACTGATTGATTCATTGGTAAAACAATCGACAGATTCATTGATAAATGAATGTAACTGTTAGTATTTCCACCACTGCCGCTTAATTGCTGAACACAAGCATATGCTGCTTAAACTAATAACCAGCGCTGTACTTTGGTGGAGTGGATCGTCTCATGGGTCTTGTTCCACACAATGTGTCGCAGCCGTCCTTCCTCTCAACACTGGCACCAGTCTGTGTCCGAACAGTTTTATTTCAGTGGAATATACTTATAATTGCTGTCCTGAAATGAAAAGGAGGTCCTTCTTTCTTCTTAAAAGCGGCTGTTATTATACTACATGAAATCCACAACCTGCCACTTGACATTATGTCCACAAGCCTCCTTCAGGTGTGGCTGGATACTCCTCTGTTGCTGGCTCCGCTGCAGTTGTTCCATCCTGTTTGTAAAAAATGATTCCGTTTTTTATCATCTCCATGGAGTTGTTTGTACATACAGTTATTTTTTCTCCATGAGCTTTAACATCACACCGTGTATGAGGATCAGTACTGCTGTTCCTTTTTCACATAGACTTTATCGTTCAGTTTATGGTAAATCATCATAATTGACTGAGCATGGTGTTGGTGTAAACAGCACTGCCGAGGCTCAGCTCATGTCATAGCTCAGGAGTAAAACCATTTAGGTAGTTTTTCATCTGTGTCGTCAAAATCCCCTCATGTTCCTCAGGGGTTCAATCCTAAACAACTTTCCCCTCTGCATATTTTTGCTGCACCACTGAGCCATATTATTGAGATTAACGTACCAATTGCTCTGTTTATTTTAAGTACTTTTTTTTATCAGCAATTTATTTACTGACCCCCAAATTTGTTTAGGTTTTTTAAACCTTTATCACTGCTGTTGTTATTAGAGTACTGTACTGTACTGTATGTTTGGCCAGATTGAACTGAAACTATATTACTTTATCATATGTATATTATATATATTATCATATAACAGCGATGTAGAAATTGATATACATGGTTAATGTGGAAGGACGTCTTTTATCAGCCACTGTAAAAACTGATAAGTGTACAGCTCTCAAAACTCAATTTAATACCAGAAGTAGGAGATAATGTTCAACTAAGTATATTAAATTTACCTTTATAAAATCCCAGTGGGGGTCTTTATCCTCTGCATGTGACCTTTCCTAACTTTGTAGGAGAAGTGGGCAGAAATGTGCAGCTCCAGCTCCAAAAAGAACCCTGTTTCACTGCTGACACTGTGTTGTCTTTGGTAATGTCATGCAGATATAACTGTATAATAAACATCTACTTATAGGTCCTTAAAGGACACCTACGAATCAGCTGTTTCACCACTGAAACAGCTGATTGCAACAAACAAGTGTGTCAGGGAACTATGATGGACGTTTGCACACCAGACCAATTGTACAGAGTTATATATCAACGGATGATTGTCTGCGTTTGCACTCCAAAATCAGAAACACACACTCTGACTAGTTTGTCCATTTGTGACACTAAATGGCATACTTTGTAAAAACAAGGCTCTTTCTAAAGTGCAAACAGTATAAAAGGCTTATTCTAAAGCTATAGAAAACAAACATCCCTAAGCTTATAAACCCTCCTAAGTGTCACACTCTAGACCTTTAATTTAGTGTCAATGGTCAAGTTTTGTTGCTTTTGTTTTCTTGCTGCATGACTGCACAATCTAATGGCTCTAGAATAATGACACCATTGGTAGTAAGACTGGTTACTTAAGAGGCTTTGTTTCACCCTGTACTCCTGTTTCCGAAAAATCGAAGGTCAATTTACAGCGAGAGGAAGTCCAAAAAGCACCCAAATCTGATTTAACTGACTCAATTTTGATTTCCTGACATGACTATTATGTACACATCCTGCTCGGTCACAAACACACTGACACAGTGAGTGCAGAAATTGGGAATTCATCAGCTAATGAACCAGATAAATCCCCTCAGGAGTTGGTGGTGACCAAAATCAGAGCTAAAAAAAGAAAAAAAGAAAGAGTAAATGTTGGACTAAACTAATCAGGTGGACAGTAATATGACAAATGGAATGTTAATGTGGCTCTATAACTGCTTGGTTTGGTTCCAAGTGCCAACTGAGTTTAGCATTCTGGTCATTAACATCATGGTTATTTGAAACCAGAAGTCACCATATTTTGGTGGTGGATGTCCTGTCGGTCACATGACATTCATGCCCCAATACATTCCGTGGTTTAATGCCTTGTCGTTATGTTAATGTAAATGTAAACATCATTTATAGAAACATGTTTAATGGTGTTACAACTTTAGGAAGAAGGGTACTTTCTCATGGACTTTTGCAATCGCTGAAGTTGCCCCCTGCTGGCCATTTAGGTGAATACAGGTTTCAGACACTTAGGTTAAGGTTAAGACGTGTCTTCTTTGAACATATCATCATTTTTTCATTTCAACATGATTAGTTTCCAAAATAGTCACAGAGTCCTGCTAGAAGGTACATGCTAATCTCTACCAGTTGAAGGATTTGAAAAGAGCCTTCCTGCGGCAAAAGCTGTAAACACAGTGAAGGTCAAACATCCAAGTCAAGTCACAATAAGTAAAACTGATTTTTGAGTTTGTGGAGTCAAGTACTGTATGTGAGGTCTTTCTGTTGATCAGCCCATTCGTGTTTGTACTACAGTTCAGCCATCAAGTGTTTGTAGGACATAGCTGTAAAAGGCCCTGCCTCTTATTGCCTCTCCACTGGATTATCTTTGCACTTATAGATTGATCTGTCTTGCATTCAGCTAGAATAGTGAATTGCTGCCAGGCTCACAAATCTGTACACCGCACGAGAATATCCTCGTCTTTTTCCACTACTGGAGTTACACAGACGTGTGTAATTGGATCTCTCAATGCTTTGTCTCCTCCTTTTTTTTCCTCCTTTACTCTTTTCCCCCCCTTTATTTGACTTCATATATTTAGAGGATTGAGTTTGGTGCCCTTTAATTTACCAAACTCAAGCAGCTTTACTGTTAATACGTAGTGTAGATTTTCAGAATCTCTGATTCAATTTGAGACTGTCATGAGCTGCTGAGTGTTTCCTTTCAGTAGCAGTAGATTTATTTCATCTGTTGCTGATTACACAACAGATACCACATATGAAAGAACCTTAA
Source organism: Solea senegalensis (assembly GCF_019176455.1). Taxonomy (NCBI): domain Eukaryota; kingdom Metazoa; phylum Chordata; class Actinopteri; order Pleuronectiformes; family Soleidae; genus Solea; species Solea senegalensis. Next base: position 19,916,679 of record NC_058026.1, read on the forward strand.
AAGCCTTTAATGTCACAGTGGTCCAATTCTTTGACATATACACTAGATTATCCTTAATTTTTTGGCTCATTGATGTTGATTATAAAGATAATGACAGTAATGTCAAGGATAATGATGACTCTGATGACAGCGAAGCGCGTGATGACGAGTAATGGAGTTCCCTTGAAGCCCAGAGAGCTCCTTTTATATCTGACACAGGGAAAATGTATGTAATCGTTGTCACAGCAGCACCAAGGTCGTTCTCCGTAATTATATTTATATTAAACATTTTATATGTCTCTGTGCAGTATTCATATTAATGAACTATAAACATAGGTGCAGAAAAATAACATTTACATAATTAATGTAAACATCTGCTGTATAATTAAAACTGCTGTTCACTGCAGTGTGTGTGTCTGCATTGTCACGCAAAATGTCTCCAACTGTGCAGAACTTTTGGCGTTGATTAGAAATAAAGTCTGTGATTTCACTATATATTTGTTTTTGTGTTTACATGTGTTTCAGACGATTAACGTGTAGTGTCACTGTTGAAACATAACAGTTGTCATCTAGGTTGGTCCACAGTCATGCGGGATGATGGGAATTCAGAACAGCAGAAAACGTTTAAAGCTAATCATCCAGCCACAGTGAAACAGATTGCTGTCTGCCTGGAACTCAACTGTCAAAATAATTAAGGTTTATAATCTGACACACGTTAGGTACTTAGAATTATAAGTTCCATACGGACAGTGACTCCGAGCCTGTGACTGCTTCTGGTCCACTGAGCTATTGCTCCAAAACTCAGAATCACAAACAAAAAACCATGGCGCAAAGAACAAATCAGGGAGCGCACGGAACAAGTGTATACAAATCAATATATTGCAAGACAATCATATAGCCATATGTCACAATATCTGTCTAACTGAAGAAAACAAAACCATTTCTCAATTTATTCACAACATAGAGAACAAAGTGCATAAAGTCTATATATGTACATTATATTATATATATTTTATGTTCTAAATCTATTTTACAAGAAAACTTTATTGACCCCAGTCTTAAAAACAGGCAGCATATGTAGTGTTAATATAAAAAAAGAATATGGAGTTAGAAAAATAACATCAAGTATTTTCTCTCCTCTACAGCTCACGATTGCTTACTTTGAAGTTGACTTTGAACTTAACTTTTTTTAATCTCAAAAGGTGGTATGATGACAGGGTGAAACCACTGCAGGTAATAAACCTGTGTCCGTGTCAGCAGAAACTGACTATAGGGAGCACTAACTATTGACTACGAGACAATCTGAAACAGGGTTAAACGGATAAAAGTTCTGTAATTCTTGATACTTTTGCAGAGCTCACTCACTGTAATTGGTATGTGAACAAAGGGATGAGTCCTCCAGAGCATAATACTCCCTCAGGGTGCAGTCCTATAGCTCACATCTTTTCACTTGTCTAATAAGCCAGTTACCGCAACAGGCACACAGTCCAATCAATCATAGTTACAGAAATGTTTGACAAAGTTGCAGGACTTGAGGGACCAGAAGCTATGGTGGCTTCATTGTCTCACATCAATCATCTCTTAAGTGCAAACAAGTGCAAAATGCAGCGGAAGACTGCCCTTTTTTTTCTTTCTTTTTTGATACTTCCCCCCCCTAAACTATATATGCTTTGATTTCAACAGTTTTCATCAATAATTCACCTGCTATTCTTTCTGCACTATTATTTGGTTCTGTATGATCGTGTCTTGTTATGTTATTATTGTCTAATCCTATCCTGCGGTAATGAGGCTTGAATAAAAACACTGTTGAAAGTGCTGTAACTAATAAATTCAATTCAGTTTTATTTATATCATAACATAAGCTTGATTACCTACTTTTCCGTGCCCTGCATTGCTTGATGTATGTAGAATAGGACTACACAGAACAAATGCAAAGTCGATATTGATGATATTCCATGCAGAACAATGAGTGAGTAACGTTAAGCGAGAGTGAGCAAATGACTGGACACCTGGCAAATTTCAAGATTTCTGTCTCACTAAAGAAAATTAAAAAGATTCCACGGACAATCACTAGTCCAGGTGCAGAGCGTGCTGCAAATCAATCATTTGATGTCAACCAAGGTGTGGGAACCATGCAAGCTTTAATTCAGCCTATATATTATTTCTGCAATATTATTCAGTTCTTTATGATCGTTTCTTGTCATGTCAAAATTAGATTTTACCGAATAAATTCAATTCAGTTTTATTTATGTATTGTCAAATCATAACAGCCCCCTCCCCCTTTTTCAGTAACTCGCTCACTAGTGGGGCGACGGTAGCTCAGTGGTAGAGTGAGTTGTCTCACCCCCTCGTTGCTCCTGCTCCAGCAATCTGCCAACAGTGTGTGAATGGATGAGTGATGTGCTGGCAAAACTGTAGTGTAAAGCAGCTTTGAGTGGCCATCAAGACTAGAAAAGAGCCATATAAATACAAACCATTTAGTGTTTAGCTATAGCAACACTTTCGCTGGACCACTCACTTTTGCAGAACCCTATAAATCTAGAATTAGTACATTAGGGTGACATTTAATCTTGTCTAGCTCTTGTCCATATAAGTAGAATTCCTTCACCGCTAAATCAGCTCGCATCACATGTGTAATTACGCAGGCGTGCAACACTGACACAGACAAGCAGTTATGTCACTCCACATAATAGACAGATACAATAAGTGATTACACTTGCATACATGCATAGCAGTGTCTCTCTCTCTCACTCTGCCGGGCCGCCATATGTGCTAAGAGCATCAGCACATGCCTGGAGGCACCCACCAACCATGTGCTTCACATGTTCTACTTAGAGAGAGGTAGGGAGAGAAAGAGAGCAGAAGAATGTGGGCCAGGGAGCGAGACAAAGGATAGGTGGAGAAAAAAAAAACCCAACAGAGAGTGGAGTGAAGCTTGTGTCAGAGTCGTACCATGTTGGTGTCAGTTCCACTCCTCTTCCTCCATGTTAAGAAGTTTCTCTCTCACAGAGGGAAAACATACCAGCTGGCCCTAAGAGAGAGAGGGAGAGTGCAAGAGAGAGAAAGAGAGAGTGATTTGAGTGAAATATGAGTGATGGAAATAATAATGAGGCAAGTGCAAGTACAAGTGGAGATAAAAACAGAGAGGGGAATGTATTTACATAACACTTCTGTGAATGTGCTGGAGTGATGTCCAATTATATGTTTAGGAGCAGCAATCTCTAACCTACACATGCAGCGTTTCCATTCAACCAAACAACAGCACTCCATCTCAGTATCGCTTTACATGTCCCAGATGACATTTTATTTGCTCCGGAGCTTGCAGTGCAGCGATAGTTGAAATGGCGGGCCATTGATCGTGTGCAATATGAAACTCACAGTCCATCTCAACATTCGTGGACGTTCCCTGTTCTTGAACCAGCCATGATGCCCTCTGGGATCATTTAAAAATGACCTGATCTTTCCTGCAGTGGCTCAGCCCTCTGAGATTATACAGAGGTCCAACTTCATGTGACTCATGTCATGTTGACAGTGCCAGTTTCAAGCCATCCATGAGTTCACTGTGCACGTTAAGTCCACAGAAATCGAGCAATACATTGCAGAACTTAACAGACTGAATATATCTGAGCCTTTTAATGTCCCTTGGGTGCTTTTTAGGAGTGTGGAAACAGTCAGAGCTGACATTGTTTCACACCGGCAGTATTTCAACATCTTCAACTCTGTGATAAACTCTCCCTCGTCGTACTCCGGCGAATGCTTAGACATCACAATAAAAGCATGTGGAAATAAACAAGATATTAAAGCAAGTAAGCATTGGATTCTGTACCTGATAGGAAGTGACAACAACACAACTGGAATCTATCAATTCCCATCACTGCATATCAGTGGCAGTTGCTGGTCTTTGAAACAGGGGAAGCTCATTTCAAAAGGCTATTCTGTCTCATAGAGATCAGCTTCTACTGATTTGAATGCACCGTGCTGCTTTGGGTAAGGCATGAGAAGAAAATCCCAACCGATGATCTGTGATAAACAGCTGATTTTGAACTAGTCATATACTTCATCTTTTAGTAATGAAATGTAAGTACAACATTTGACATTTTAGAGACAGTAGAGCTTCACTTCAGAGCAATCGCCTCTGGTCCATCTTCTGTGCCCCACTCCCACTGTCTCTCTGGATCTTTGGAGATCTAGATAAATGCTCATCCCCATTTTCTTTTTCCCCCGACTGTTTAGCATCATCGGGGCACAACTGCTATTCATCATGTTCATTTTTTTTTATGAATACAGCCAGCAAAGAGACAAGTTGCCTGGTATATACTGTACATACGGCTTTGGGTTTGACGACCCATAGGTACATTTTTAAAATAGGCGCCCCCTAGTGGTAGTATAAACAGCAACAGCAACAGCTGGTTCACATGACAGGAAGTGGGTGTGCTCATTTGAAAACAAACAAAGACCACAAACAGGAAGAAGGGAACAGGTGAGAAAAACAAAAACAGGAACTTTTTATGAACTATAGTGGATGCTATATTCTTGTGTGTTGATGAGAGTTTTCAGACATGACCTTCTTAAGTTGGGTGATGATGAATGACCTAAAGCATTTATCATGTGTGTCTGCTTATTCTGCTTATAAATGTCTTTGTGTAACAGTGAGTGTAGCAGTGACCACCCACTTTTAGAATGGCTCTTTTTCCAGACACACATTCATTTTCTCCACTGACCTTTTACAAAATGCTCGTAAAAAATGTTTTAAGCCTGGGACCAATGCAACCAGTTCCAAGATGAATTGTGACATAAAAGATTTCATTTGGAGCAGAAATTATTGAAATATATTGGGTGAACTTTTCCATCGGAGCATCACCAATTAGAGACATTGCTATTACACTTGAGGAATTGTTGTAGTGAAGAACTTCTCCCTCACATTGTGGATAAAGAATATTTATCTTTATTTTGATATCATTTAAACTTTGGTTTCTGAGGGAGAATATAGCATATTTTGCAGTCTGGTAGCATGTGGTGAATGCTGAGTCAACTTTGGATGGTGACAACATTATACGTACAGCTCTACAACATCACTGATAATCACATGACATGTTACTTTTATGTGTGGGAGTAGAGTGGTGTTGCAGTAAGGGACAACCAGTGATACACCATCTCCTCATCTATATTCATGGAGTTTGTTTTTTCCAAATTGTGTGAAAAGAATTCATGTAAAATCAGTCAGTGATCATTCATGAGGAGACTGGTTTCCACTGGTGAGCCAGTTTGGAGATGAAAAGCTTGTAATCAAGCTGTATCCCTCATTGCCTGTTTGAGCACAGCCTGAAGAAGCAACATGGAGCCACTGTCTTGTTGCCTCGCCACCTGGGATACTGGCACAGGTACAATGGGTAACGAGTATTTTCTGGATGGTGAAATTGGATTATTGGTTACCACAGTGTTGACTTTAATCCGAGTCATTTGGTCCTTCATAGATCAAGAATGAGTTTTTCCCCAATTTCCCCAGTGCTGTTTCTTAGAAATCAAATGTATATGCAATAAACTTGCAACAGCAAACACAATGTTAATGAAATGTAATTGCAACTAGATTGATTGCACTAACACGAGGAGGACAGGTTAGTCATTTAGGTTTTGCTTTCAATTTGTTCAATTGTAAACAATTTGAAGGCATCAGTAAAACGTTTATAGACACATTTCCATACCTTGTGTAGTGGCTACACTTTCAACAATACACTGTCAATGGCCATACTAAGACACTCACAGCACTTAAAGGCATAGTTGGACGTTTTTTGAACAAACTTTAGACTCACTCTCACTGAAATATGTCTACCAGCGAGGTGCAACAGATTTAAGCCACTGAACAAAAGGCTCATCTCATAAAATCTTATACAATATCTGACGAATACAGTATGTTTGCCACTTTATCTCGCTGTCGGACAGCCTTTTTCAAGTGGAAACTGAAGTTGAGATGCCACAATCATGCCACGTTTAAGGGCACTTCAATTCATTCTTCACTGATGCTCAGTTTGAGTATGTCTACAAGCCTTGATGCTTGAAATTGCTGCCATTTACTTGACGGATTAGACGTTTGCATTAACAAGCAGATGAATTGGTGTACCTAATAAAGTGGCTGGATGGTGTAAACCTAACCAGAAATAATCAGGATTCAGCCATAATACCATGGGGTGGTCATGTTAGTCAATGCTCCACACAACCTGAGTATTTCCTGTGTTCCATGTTGCGTTCCATTTCACATGAGTCAAAACAGCTCAAACCTCAGGCATGATAGGACAGAAAAAGGTTTTTGGTTTTGATTCCATGAATTCTTACTATCTTGAAACCACTTACTGGTGCATGCCCAGTCAGGATGCGATCCCTGCAAATCTCAGGTGTGACACTCGTGAGCTTTGTGGGCCTGCCATCCACCTCTGTCACATCCGGGTGAGTCCACTGCTGTTAATAAAGGCAACACTTCATTCAATTAATCCAAACAAATTGCCTATGAATATAATCCAGCCGGCAATTATTAAGCTATCAAACATAATTAGGAAAAGTGTTTAGTGGTAAGTGAAAATAATTATACATAATAATTAAAAACAGATGTAGTCGCTCTCGTATGGAGACATAACTACAGCTGTAGTGTGTTAAAACTGCACCTCTGGAACGTCGTGATTCTGTCGTCCTCAGATGTACAGTTGAGCCAGTCACTGATGAGTGTGAAGCGACTAGTGGCTCCATGTGTGAGGCTGTGCTTCTTTCACAAAGCAAAGGTGCAAACTGGGTTTTATAAGAGGGGAGCAGCTGCGGGAGGCGAACGAGAGGAATTCTTTGGTTTATCGTCACTTAAGAAAGGCCAGGAGATTGGCTGGTGCTGTCACTCTATAAGTAAGAGTTTGGTCATCATACACCTCTGACCTGAGACACTTTATGTTCCTGAGCTCAGGGCTTTGTGCTTTAGAAATGCTGCTTATCCAGAGGCTTGCTTTTGTTGGCCTTTCTCTGAGTCCGAACTCCCTTAAATAATGTATGCATATTATCAGAGTGCATCCTCGGTGCCTCCCACTGAAAGTGTCACCTTGGAGGAGATGACTCCAATGTGACACAAAACAAAGGTTGGTAATTATATGTTTCTGCTGTTCCGGTGACCTGATGAGAAGGTGAAAGATGTTATCTGGGAAAAGCTTCACTCATACGCCGTATAGTTGTTTAAAATTCATTGCAAGTCTGACATAAATCAGTTTATAGTCAGTAGCTGTAATTGGAGCAGGCATTGTTGCCTCACAACAAGAAGGTCACCGGTTTGGTTTGACCGAGAGCCTTTCTATATGGAGAAAGTATGTCTAATGAGGTTAAATGGACACTCTAAATTAGCAGTGTCCTGTCTCAGGTGAACCCCGCCTTTCGCCCTTTGTCAGCTGGGATTGGCTCCAGCTCCCTGTGACTCTTATGTGGAGGACTCTTAAAGCGGTATAGACAATGGATGGATAAAATATCTTTTTTTTAATAACTCATATGTGAGGATCTGCTGTGTTTTATTCCTTCAATCAAATGCCTAACTTTTAAATATTAAGAAATATCTGTAACATTTGAACCTTTGTCAAGTTGAGTTCACACAATGCTGATGAAGCCTATTAGCTCCACACGGCTTGGTGACATTCACTGCACACAGGAAGTGGTTTGTTGTTGTTAAGACAGACAGAGGCAAATTAGAGATTGACTGAAAACAAAAAGAAGTGCTCGCAAAAAGTCTCAGAAGGGAATTCTACTGCTCATAAATGATAAATGATAGAGCATATTTTTAGATGAAGGACAAAGCATACAAATAACATTACACCTTTTTTTTTCCATGAAGACTAAACAGAGGCAGAATAATAACAGCTACTTTAAATACGTGTCAATGTAAATTTTACTCTGTTCTTCACAGAAAAAACTTTTCATCTTGGACTCTAGGAAATAATATTATTGTGTAATCTGTTATGTTTTGAAGTAAGAGTTGCCTGACCCAGTTAATAATTCATACATTGATCAACAAGGAAAATACTAACATAATTATCTGCTCAAATAATCGCAAATCTAGTAAATGCCTTGAAATTCAATCTAGAATTCAATCATATTATATTCTAAATGGGGGCTGTTTTATGTAGAAGGCAAAGGAAAGATGCATCTAATCAAACTGCAACGATGGTGAAAGAGTCAGGTAGTGGGATTTATTTTTCTATTTTTATCAGGGCAAAGTTGAGTGAGTATGCATGTTATTTTGCATCAGGTTTTCCCAGCCAGTCAATAATTCACACCAGCAATCTTTGAGTCATAGTCCCACTTCTCTGACCTCCATACAGAGCTCTGACTCACTTCATATTATATGATGTTTCAATATCCAAATCAGGAAGATGTGCGTTATAAAAAAAATAAATGAAGCATCCTTGAAATCAATAACAGTTTTAATGACAACCTCACAGTTATTTCTGTGTGATCATACAAATATGATCCATTAATAATATTGTGTAAGACTTCAGTAACACATTTGCGTGTTGCGTTCTGCATTGGTGAAGGACTCTCTGTAGTCCTTGTTGAAGCTGGTAGGTTTTAAGTTTTCGTTTTTTTTCTTTTTCCTGCCGTGGATGTGCTCCCGATGCTCCCCTCTCTGCCCTTAAACTATTAAATATTTCGTGCACAGCCTCAATGAGGAAGCTGTGATGAAATGAAGAGACAGAGACCGAGCGTTGTAAGGAGAGATGGAATAGAAGGAGTGAAGAGTTTGCGTTGTGTTTCTGAGGTGATGCCCACTTTGGCAAGTCACACTGCATTCGCTGCTCTGTTCTGCTCTGCTCCACTCTGCGTGGGTTGTTGCTGTATAAATAACACTCTCCGAGCAGTTCAGAGAGAGAGAGATAGAGAAGATGAGGGAGGCAATAGCAGCAGAGAGAGAGAGAGAGTGATGATAGAGGAAAAGAGGGAGGAGTGGGGGACATTTGGGGGAAGCAGAGTGGGAGAGAGAGACAGAAATGGATGGAGAAATACAGCTGATCAGAGTGATATTAGACGTTCAAGAGGAAGCGGAGAGAGAGGAGATTGAGAGGGCTTGTAGAATAATTGAACCATATATGGTAACATTAAGTACGAGGCAATTTGAGAGGATGAGAGAGGGAACGAACAAGTGTGTGAGAGAGAGACGTGGACGTGAAGATGTACAGTATGAACAGTGTGAACCCTTCAGAGATGCACAGACACAGGGAGAGAGGTGTGTGTGTGTGTGTGTGTGTGTCATGAGATGTCCTGTCTTAGTCACGGGGAGTATAATTAATAGTGTAAAGAGACTGCATCAGCATCAGCATCAGCAGCAGCAGCTCATCATCTCTAGCACAACAGCTAATTCTGACAGTGATATCTTTTTTTTTTTTTAACTTGTGTTAAACGTCATACTTGGTCACACACCGCTCACGTTGCAGAAAATCACAAACTCTAAAGCGAGAGAAGGAAAGTGAGGGACATGATGGTATATTGTTATTGTGAGCTATCAGGTATTATATTGTTGAGTTTCCATGTGATTCCCACCCCTTTAAATTAAAAGCTTTCATAAGCCGGGTTTCCGTTGATTTGTATTGCGAATTTTATTTGGCATTTAAAAACAAAATAAGGTAAAGAAATATGTGTATTTATGTGTTTCCATCCCCTGCTTTTATGTGAATATTAGAAGGTGAGCAAAAATGAGCAAAAGTTATCGTCATCACAGATGGATAAGCAGGTGCAACTTGATGATGTCCCTCCATCTATTATTATTATTCGCCTCTTGCACTAAATTTAGGAATGTTATGGATTGCTCATAACATTTCAAATCTTCTGTGTTTGCATTTTTTGTTTTTTGTATGTGCAAATTGAAAATGTACATAAAAACAGAGTCAATAGTCAGATGAGATCATTTTCTTGCTTAAACCATTCAGTGACCTCTCGAGGTACTGTCTGACAGCATAAAGGTGATCAATCAGAACAACTTTGTATTGATTTGCAGTCACCTTTCCCTGTAAGGGGCAAGAGAACCCAAATAGTGTCAGTAAAATGACCCCGACAGCACAACAGGGCCACTGTATCCCCTCGCTGTCGAGTGAGGTCAAGCATTCGGGTCTGTCTCTCAGTTTGTGCTACAAATGCACTCGTTCAGCTGCCAAGAATATGATGAAAGATTACTTTTCTGACCACATCATTTTTTCCTACGCATTTGTAGATCAGTGCCGCTGTTTCTTTACACCACAGACCTCTAGAATAGGCATTTGTCTTTGTAATGAGGCTTTTATGCAGTGAAACCCCACTGTAATATTTCCCTCTATGTAAATGTGCTTGTTGACAGCCTGATCACGTCCTGCATTAATGCTCTCAGTCACCTGAGAAAGAGTTGCTCTTCTACTTTTTCCTTATCCACAAGCGTCACATGTGCATCTCCAGCCATAATCTCTGACCTTATTTATTGATGTCTTCCCTATAGCGCAGTGCAGATGTCATTTGAGTCACCGTTCCTATTAAATCACCAGCCAATTGAAGAGACTTCGTGACTGAAGCTCCTGCTGTGTCTGCCCCAACATTCAAAGTCACTTAGATCTTTTCCTCCTGTCATTTTAATAGAAAAAAATGAATCAGCATTTCATATGTGTATATGTATATATATATGTATATATACATATATACATGTGTGTATACCATGTTGTAGTTTGTAAAAGGAGGAGGATGTAAAAGTCTGTTTTCAGCACATGTTTATCATACCAGTATATTTACTTACACTGAAAAGCTCTGTTTGGAACAGTGTTGATCTGATATTGGTTTTCCACAAGAAAAGAATACATTATACATTAACCCTTTAAGCCTCAAAATGTCTGACTGGACTTTTTTGCTTTTTTTAACCATGCCACCTTTTTCCAGAATAACTTTCAATATCTAAAATGGTGTATTAACAACACTGTAGTTGTACATGAACACCAATCTGCGTGTTAAATTTTAAATTTGAACACTATAAAAGATATTTAAATAAAACATTTTTTTACAGGCGTTTTTCCCACTTTCGGGCAACAAAGTCACTGATTTGCCGGCTTTCTGCAACAGCACGGGTGAAAGTACATGTTGGCTTTGACTGCAACTTCTCAGCTTTCAGAAACTGCTGTTTTTCCGACAGCACAAACCGTCGCGTAATTAGGGTAATGCAAAGTGCACTTGCACAAACGTGTTGTCTGCGATGCGTTCTGTGTTACTCAATTGTCTGTTTGAGCACGGTTTGTCAAACCACCTGTTCAAAACCTACTTCTTTATTTACTATGATATATGATAGAGCTTTCCTAACTTCTTATACACTTTTTAAACATGAAATATATCTAAAATCAATTTTCCTTAAATTGCCAATGCTGATTTGTATGCCAATTTTCAGCCACACATTTAGGGCCTCAAAATACGCAATCCATTGAGGAGAACGAAATTGGTCCTTGCATCATTATGTGAGTGCTTGGGCCTTAAATATAAATTGTAATTCTATTTTCAGTGCCATTTAAGATATATGTTTGATAAATGAATCAAAATTTCATTTTATGCATGTGTTATTTAATGAATCCTTTGGTAAAGAAAAAACTATGTGCTCATCTATGAGTCCCAGTCTCTGGTAATGACTGATATGTGATGTCCGGCTGGTCAAGTCTTAGCTCTTTGACACACAGGTTTTCCTGAAGTTTTCTCTTCTCTGGTGTGATTTTTAACCACATACGTGTAGTTTTTATTCTGATCTCCATGGCTCTTTGTCTCTCTCCTACTCGCTTTCCCTCAACAAGGCTCCTTTAACTTGCTCGAACACCTTAAAACATAATCATTGTTTGGTGGGGCTGCATAAGCAACGCCCTTATCTCTGCATCTACATTAAATAATGAGAGTCTATGACCAAAGATTTCTGCTCACCGGACCTGATTATTCATTTTACTCACTATCTGTTTTTAAAGTCAATGAAAGTCTGTGATTCTTCTTCGTGTGAGATAGGTGGGGTGGCGTCCTAACGCCCGCTAATGACATGTCGCCACTGCTATATTGAGACCGTATTTGAATGAAAGGGTAGAGCTTAGAAAAAAGCTGCATGTGCAAGGACTCGCAGGTCACTGTATATGACATCAGCTGTCAGTCAAACCATAAAACCACTGCTAAAGCATACTCTGCTTTGTCATGCATTTCAGGGGTTCTTGTTTGAGGCCAGGGGAGAAGATTTTCCATGTGCCCTCTCATAATCCTAACCCTAACTAAGCATATAATGTGGATACTGGCATTTGTTCTCCTAGATGCCACAAAAACTATTCAAAAAAGAAACAAAAGGACACTGCTCATTATACTAACACTGATCAAGCATCTGCTTACTGCCATTTCTACTCCTGGATGTCGACTCTTGCAGTCTCTGTTTTTCCTTTTCTGACTACTCCCTGCATTGCTCAAAAAACTTTTCTACAAGAGAGCCGCCGCACTTCGGAGTGATAAACCAGTGTGTCATATCCAGCATCCATCTCTGTGCAAAGCTGTTCAAACAAAATGTGATGGCAGTGTCTTCAGCTCCACAAAATTAACTGCAGTCACAGCTTTGTTCAAAGCGGAGCGAAGCTCTGGTTTCATGGCTTTCGATGCGAGCACCTGCCGATGCAGCAGGCGGCGCGCAGTAATAACCTTCAGGTTGACAGACTTTAACCCTAGATGTTTCAGCCCGTCATCGCTGCTGCACCACCTGTACAAATGGCCACACATTTTGCCAGCTCAGTGTCACTTTAGACATGAAAAGATCCAGCAGTATGAATATTTCATCGCCTGTTGTACTGCCCAAGAAATAATGTTATAATGAATGGCTAATTATTTCATGGACACTCATGGGTTGTGGAGCTCCATTAATCACTTAAAAACCACTTAAACCGTGGTCTATATGACACAAATATCAGCATTCAAATAACGTGACTAATGTAGTCTTACATAGCCAAACCTTTACCAAATACTGTCATCTTCTTTTCCATCTCTGCTATAACTTCCAGGGCAAACCCTCAAAATATTTGATACTACGTGTTCGCCAGTGTGTCATCTTTTGTTTGTTTTTTTTATTGTGTGTATTTGTCACTAACGGATGACTACAACTCATTTTTAATGTTGCGCCGACATCATCAAACTAGGTTTTTTGTTTTTGTTTTGACTAAAAGATCCCTAGTGGCAGAAATGACATACTGTGTATTAACAGTAGATAAAATTCATAATTTACGCCATGCTGAATTGAAGAGGACCCAACACTAGTGATTTAAACCAGTGGTTCTCAAACTTTTTATACCAAGTACCACCTGAGAAAATATGGAGCTCTTGAAATAACACCGTTATCACAATATGTATATGTCCATTTTCATACACAGTTTGCTCTACACCCATTTATTCAGTTTTTACCTTTTTACCTTTAAACTGCCTGTAAATATTTGGAAAATCTGAGAAAATGTGGGTTTAGTCTGACAACTGTGACATAAGTTGACACTAATCATGTGTATTTTCTTTTGTGCTCTACTCGTGTTATTCTATTTCCCCGTCTTATTAACTGAGAGTCTGTTGAGTGTGGTGAGTCCAAAAAACAGACAGAGCTGACCTTTCCCAGTCTTATGGGTGAGTTGGTTCCTCAGCTTTTGGAAAATACTGGGCTAATGTGGAGAATATTGAATTATTAAATTCTGAAAGACCTAATTACTGAATGGGGAAGTGCATTTGTTTATATAAACTCGTTTGGAAAGAAGTACGTTTAACCGTGCGAAAATGTGAAAAGCCATAAATAAGAATCAAACCGTTATTAATTGCACCCTGGCAGGAAGTGATTGTGTGCGTATGGCGAAAATGAGCAGGGTGGACGAGAACGTCCAACCTCTCTGATGATGCTGCTGCTGCTGCAGCACTTTAATGATGGCCAGAGGTGTTGCTACACTAGCTGATGGTGATGCATCCTCGAACATTGTTCTGCAGACCAGTACTAATCAGCTGTTATTGGCTGTATAAGGCTCGGAGAGAGGCCTACATTTCTGAAGCCAGTTAATGATGTCCAGGGGTGTTACCCGCCTGGCACATCCTTAAAGAGCACACTGCAGATGCTTTTATCAGCTGGCTTATATAGATTATGTTGAAATGTGATTAGTTGAACCTCAAGATTCAGATCATCCTGAAATTATAACTTATAACGTATAAGTTTTACTCCTTTATTATTCATTTATCATTTAACATTAAAGTCCATTTATTAGCATCAGCGGCTTTTTATCAGCCTAGAAGATTAAACGTAAATGTCATCCATCTGTTCAGCTCAAAGTGACACCACTATAATCTAGGGCTCAACAAAATGGAGGAACATACTTTATGTAATTGTGCTTTTTCTGACAGTTATTGTGATTGCATTTAGATTTTCTTAAGTCAATTTTCTTTTCAATATCCACAAAATATTTACTATAATGGAAGAAAGGATGACTCAAGGGCCATATTCCTGTCTTTCAACATTCATTTAATGTCATTACTGTTTCACAAAGCCGAGGATAATTCCTTAACCTCAGGTTTTCCTTCAATATTTATCTCAACTCATTCATGTTTCAGAGAACCAGGGTGAATTCCTTAACCCAGGGGTCCCAAAGTCAAATGACCTGGGAGCATTCTGGTCAGTAGGGGGCAGTCGAGTGAAAAATAGTCTACCTTTTTAGGACGAAAGCAACTGTTTCGTGGGGGTGTATTGTGATCCTGACAATATTTCACACAATTTCAAGATAAAAGTGTTTGTTTTGATAGGGAACCATATAAAGTTATAATTTTAAAGAGTAAAAACTTAGGGTTTGAGACCTCTGCCATAACCTGTTTACTGTCTGTCACCAAAACACTGTTATACTGGAGCTGGTAGGCTTGTGTGAACTCAATTGACGATATAGGTTAGCATTTCTTTTGAAAGTGGCAAAGAACACAGAACAATGACAATTAAAGCAATTCAACTGCAGCCTTTGTGATTTGCTAATTGTGTTCTTTCAAAATGCGTTTTTCGAGTTGAAAGCAAAGAATTGTTCAACTGAACTAAAATCTTAATAGCGCGTTACTTGAGTGGCAGTCAGCCAATCGTCATCACACGGTCAAGATGTTCGACCTGAAAGACAAGCCCCTGTCAGCTTTTCATTTACTGGATATTCCTTCGTTTTTTTTTCTTTTTTCTTTAAAGTTGTGCTTTTTTTCACAGAGCAGAAATGATCCGAACAATTTTCATCCAGTCTATGACTCGAGAGACTCTTTATCTTGTGTGAATGGTCCATGAAATTACACACAGAGTAAAACTAGTTCAGTTTCAATAGTGTTATAGTTTGAGCTCTGTGGCTTGGTTATTCTGCAGTGGCCAATTCAGTATTAGTGCAAGAAAATACTGGCAGATTGGCACTAGTCAAGGCAAATGCAGGTGCCAAGTGGAGTGTTAAGTGCTGGCCATGTGATGCAAGCCTATGGCTCCTGTTGCTGTAATGAGAGCGGCTCGGTCTCACCCGTCTGCTGCTAATTGTCTTAATTGAGAGAGCGACCTACATCTGAGAGGGGCTTCAGTGGATCAGCAGAACAGCTGGCAAACCTGCAGAAAGAAGGCGCGGAGGGGAGAGCTGAAGAGAAGAAAGGTGGAGACGGAACGAATGGTGGAGAAATACAGAGAGACAGAAATGGATGAAGCAGAAAAGAATAACGTGGCTGGTCCGACTTACAGTTTGTCGAAATGAACTTTTTTAAGCATGACGACTTTTAATAGTCTGTCAACTCCGTTTCTTCATTCTGGATTTTGTGCACACATACTCGCCTCATGATTTCGAAGCCAATTAGGCATCAAATGTGCCATCAAAACCAAATTTAACCAGCGGAATGAGACTGAGGGGGAGAGGTTGCAAAAAGCCAGTCGGATGGATTAAAAGCAGGAGGAGAGGGACAGGAGGAGACGGCTGGCGGTGACATCATGCTTTTAGAGCAGAGGCCGGCCCTCAGGCCAGCGCTGAATACACTCCTTACACTCTTGTGTACTTCCCTTACACTGAATTATTGAATACATTTCTGATGGAGAGACTGACTATGACTGTGCATGTGCGTGTCTAGGTGCTGTGGTGCATGTAGGTGTGTGCACAAATGCATTTGTCTGAGGAGCAAGTGAGGAGACTTAGTTCTGCGTGTGTGTGTGTTTTAATACGACTTTTTCTCTTATTTTTGTACTGGAATTAGTGTAGGAGAGAGAAAGCCACAGAGAGAAAGAGGCTGTGTGGACAAATTGAATGGTCTTGTGATGTGTGGGTGGATGGACACACACATGCACACACACACACAAGTCTGTTGAAGTAAATGTGTATCTTCTCTTCTGAGTTTTCGATTAAGTCATATTTCTTGTTCTTCTGCCAAAAAGGAAATTGTGCTACATGAATCCCATTTTTATCCCCCAATCTTGCCCACCAGACCACACGTTGATGTCCACTTGAGTGTACACACACACACACACACATTATGACTGTGTTTTGGATTTCTTAATCCGCAGTGCTCTTCCGTGTGCCCCCATTTCATGTGTTTGTGTCTTCCTATAAGTGTGTATGCATACTTATGCTTTTGCCATCCTCTGTGTGTGTGTGAGTGTGTGTGTGTGCGCGTGTGTGTGTGTGTGGACAGTGAATGTTGGGGTTTGATCATTTGCTAATGATCTCCCAGTGGCTCAAACTTCTGTAGAGTGTTGAGCAGGAAGTGAAGACAGGGGGAGGCAGAGAGTGTGAGGAGGGATGCATCGAGAAAAGGGACAGAGAAGGATGTACAAGTGAACTGGTCTCTGATAGCGATCGTCCTCGTTGTCCTCGTCATCGCCACTAATCCTCCCACACACTGTCTCACGGCGGTGCTTCTGCAGAGAAACCCCACAGTCTCCGGTTCCTGAGCTGCCACCTGTCGTGAGCTGCTCGGCTCTTCTCTCTCAAGCAGAAGCAGCCTCGTCCGCATTTAAGCTGCAGCATCAAACAGGGTGGAGACAGAACGATGAAAGGAAGGGTGCACGGATAGACAGATGGATCTAGAGAGCCACTGTGTGATGTGTGTCATAACTCCTACTCTCCTCAGCACAGCGTCAGCTGCCGACATTCAGATACTGGAACGGAAGTTTTTCTTCCACTTGTTTCTCTTTATTGAATGTCACACAGAAGGATGTCTTTTCTTCTTTGTTTCTCTCTGTCACTCTCTCACTGCCCTCCCTTCTTCCTGTCAACTCTCAGCTCATGTTCCTGCTCACATGGTCTGTGATGCTTTTTCATTTTTTTGGAACGTGTTAGCACTTCCTTTACTTCCTCCCGTTCTTCGAGTCTTGCCTTAAACCTCGCTCCAATGTGGGATTAATCACTCTCACCAATAGATTAGGGTGTCTCTGCTCGTCTTCTCTCATCCATCTCTCCAAGCATGTGCTATCCAACAGAGCGTTCTCAGGAACACCCACTGAATCAGACATAAAAATACAGAAATGCGGGTGCAGATTTGCCCCAGTTGTGTGTCTGTTTGTCTCCAGGTTGGGTACTGGCTAATAGGGCGTAGTAGGTAACGTCAGCCATAGCCTATTATCTCTGCTCTGCTGTCTAATAGCCACTGGCTTTAAGCATCTGCCATGTTCAAACAGACTCAGCACACATTATACTGTACATACAAACCCATTCCCACAAATGCATAGCAGAGATAATATACACAACCACGAAATGTGTGTTTGCAATTTTGGTTATCGCATCGAGCACAGTCGGCAGGCTTTCTTTTCCATGAGGAGTTGTGCCTCCCTTTAATTAGTTAAGGAAATAGATTTACTTATCTGATCTTTGACACATGCACACGCACATACACACATGCACACCTGTCAGGGCAGTATGGACTCGACCACACAGAGCATCGACACCTATCCATTACCATTGTGATGGAATGCCAGAAAGGGAAGGTGTGTGTGTGTGTGTGTGTGTGTGTGTGTGGTCTTGTATGTGTATTTTTGTGAGGACCAACACAATTTATAAACCATAGGGAGTGAGGACTTTTGGCTGCTCCTCACATTGTGTCACCCCTTAAAAGCACATTTGAGGGTTACTATTGATTTTATTTTGCTGTAATAAATAAATAGTGATAAAATAATAGGACAGTTTTATGAAAATGTAATTCTATTTAATAAAAGAATAATAAGGAACTTAATAATACAATTAAATTAAATTGCTTCATTAAACCAGTTCTTAAGAAATTAAAACATAAAAAAGGGAAATGATTATAAACAGACCTTGCATACATAGTCTCCTCCCGACAGTTTCCGGCATTTGTTATAAAATAAAGAGGGACATATGGCATTACTGTCTAAAACAGGAGGGTTGTTTATTACCAAAAGCATAAAAATCTATCCATAAATAGGAAAATTCATCGTTAAAAATGTATAAATAAAATAGTAAAGTTGTGATTGTTATGGGTGTGTGTGTGTGTGTGCTTATATTTGTTATATTTGTATGCCTCTGGCATAAACACTATTACACTAATAATAAGTAGTCCTAATGGAGACCAAAACCATGTCCCAATGAGTCTGAACCACTAGCGGGACCAGGATTTTGATTGTGGGTGGGCCTCCAGAAAACCGAATGGGCCAGTTAAAATAAGCCGAAAAAAACACAGCGACTCAGTAGCCTACCCCTGTGGCAAAGACATACACCTTGGCAGTAAGCCTAACTTCAGCTCTTTTGAACGTTCAATACACAAAAAGACTGAAATGGAATTATATCTTTGGACTTGCTTTGCTAGTGTGAGGGGGTGGCTTCTACGGGAGGACTTGATGGGGAGAGGGGGCGGCCGAGCTAACGGTAACTAGTCACTCGTAACGTTTCTTAAAACGGCAGGAGTTTCCTCCTCCTGGTCCTCGGAGCTTCTTTGTGAATTTAAATGAAAACAAGCTGCTTTGCTTTACCAATAATAGTTCATGTTGACGCTTTATATTAAGCTAATAGTTATTACTCTCTGTGTCTGTCTCATTCTGGGTCAAAATGGATGGGCCCGGACCTAAAATGTAGAGCCACGGGTGGTCCGAACCTAATTTATCAAGAACTTGTTCAATTTAGAGCTAAGGTTTTGAATTGTTATCAGGTTAAGGTTAGATTTAGGCATTCACTAGTTATGGTTACGGTTAGTGTTAACAACGCTTTGTTGAGGCTGTCCAAAAGAATGTCAATGCAGTATCCCGAGAAGAATAGCTACACAAACCTGCATGTGCGTGCACATGCATGTGCGAGGGTGAAATGAATCTACTCCCATCTGTAGACTGACCATTGATTTGCCATGGTAACAGTGGATGGTTACTGTCGTGTGAACAAAAGCGATGAGAACAAGTGGCTGGATTTTAGAGAGGAGAGAAGGGGGAGAGGAGGATTGGAGGAGACCAGTCGTGGTATGAAACTGGAGGAGATGGAGTCACATGTGAACAAACTCAGCAGGGCCTGGGAGAAAAAGGGATTAACAAGCCTTTGTCTGTTTTTGTTGCTGGATAAAGTAAATGTAGCATTTTTATGTGTGTTTTTCAGAAAGTGAGTGTGCATGCGCAATAGTGTTGTGGGAGAGTTTTTGGTGTTTAAAAAAAGCTTACACAGTCCTGAGTAAGCCTCATATATAATGAATGAATACCTCCTCAGCTACCGGTTTTCTTTCCTCTGCAGAATTAGTGATTTGTTTAGCCGACTCCTTTACCCCTAAACAATCTCAGCAAAATCACTTCCCAGCATCCTCCCCCCTGCACTATACATGCCCCCTGGATGTTTGTGGCATTGTATTAACTTATTCTATGGTATTAAGCAAGCCTAATGCTTCAGCTGTCAAGAACTTACTAAAGAAATACTGGGTTAATGGAATTTTAACCAAAACAATATTTTAGCATTCAGCAGCCTGCAGCTGTTCTGTGACAGCAAAAATGCTAACACACACCAGTCACACCAGTCACACCATTTTGTTTTGCAGTGGCACTGGACAAGTGTCCTGACCCAACACCAACTGGTGTGTCTTGTCCCTGTCCTCATACCTGCGTCCCTTAGTCCAGGAGTCATCGCTGAGATAGTCAGTTGGGATGGGTTGACTCATAGCTTGCTGCCATTTTTACACCGGGCCTAAGGTTTCTTAAGTCCAACAGAGTCACCATCAGTGGGCTGTGAGAGCGAGAGCGAGAGAGAGTGAGAGAGAAAGAAATAGTGAGGGTTTTTTTTCACCCAAAGGCATTTTAGCTATAAATATAAAACTGGCAAAACTCAGATTTGCCAATGAAGGCTGCTATAGAGGGAGGAGGATGCCGGGTGTTGCTCATTTCTGGTGCCGTTTTAAATTCATTCACCGATGGGGAAAGAGAGAAACTGAGGGAGGAATAGAGTTGCCTTTGTCATTTGTTTTCCTTGTAGGGGGATGAAATAACATTAACATCTCTTTCTCTCTGTAGATCTATAAGTCAAGCGGTTATTATTACTCAAACTATAGTAGCAGCACATAGACGCACACCATATATAGGCACACATCCTCTTCCTCTTTGTGTATATGTGAGTGAATGTGTACTTGTATTTATGTCTTTGTGAGGTCCAAAAAACATACAAACCTATCTTTTTGGGTACATTTTTGGCAATTATTTGGCCACTGCACAGTTGTAGCAAGCCACAACTTTTTTTTGCTTTTCCTTGTGGGATAGTACCTGGTTTTTAGTACCTGCTCTGGTGAGGTTCCAAGCGAGTTGAGCTGATACTAAAATGTGACGTCAACAGACTGTCGGACGCTGATTGGTGAGAGAGTGTCGTCCCTGGAAGCGGCGTGAGCGTGACGTCCGACACACGAATCAAACCGAACAATGACAAACTGTAGATCAGTTAAAAAGACTTAAAAATCCTGAAATCATGTGTTAGTCTCCAACATTTAGCAAGAACATGTCTAAAACCTCAATATTTAATAGAGGAGACTGGTGTATTTAGAGACAGTGCTGCTGAAAGCCGGCAATCGCGAGCCGAATCACAACCCGTTCAGTTGTATTTCAGTTCAGTGACTGTGTCAGAGTCATGCAGGAAGTACTGAACTTATCTTTTTAATTAACTGATTCTAATGATTCAGTACACTGAACACAACTGTTTTACTTGTCACAGTCCACATTGAGGCGGTACTACATGTAACGGAGAACGACCCAAACCGTGTAGAGTCGAGCTATGTCGTGCCGAGCCATGCTACAACTGTTTTGCTACAACATTTTGTCTGGGCCTCACAACTTTAACCCTTTACAGGGCACACACTGAAATACTTGGAAACTTCAACCCTAGAGTGTCATTGGACGATATAACAAGACTATTTCCTTTTGTTACATGTTTCAAACTTTTTTATTTTCATGTAGAAATCAAGGTCCATGAAGGTACCACATATGGTTGCTGTGGTAAAAAAATATCTAAAAAGATTATGTATAGCAATAAACAAGAAAAACACATATAAAGTGAAAGGAACATTATTTTATAACATGATTGAACAGTGTTTCCCAGTCCTGGTCCTGCATGTTTTAGATGATTCATGCGAGAAAATAATGACGTCATTCTTTTCTGACAGCCCCAGTTTGGGAGTTCTTGTGATCGGTTAGAAAAGTGGGTGTGGTTAATGCAGAAATGTTGTCATTTCCTATGAGGACCTCCCAGGAGATATGCACTTGAGTTCATGGTGAAGTATGAAATGTCCAGGTCAGAA
The DNA here is from genome assembly GCF_019176455.1 of Solea senegalensis. Classification (NCBI taxonomy): domain Eukaryota; kingdom Metazoa; phylum Chordata; class Actinopteri; order Pleuronectiformes; family Soleidae; genus Solea; species Solea senegalensis. The sequence continues at coordinate 19,938,402 of NC_058026.1, forward strand.
CCAACTTCTTTCTTGTGCTTGCCACCTCGAGAAACCATTTCTCTGTTCTTGCGGAGAATATACAGGCCTTAAGTAAATTTGGTTAAAGGAATTTTTCAGGGTTAAGACCTAGTTTTAGAATTAGGTTTAGGGTAAGGTTAAGGTTAGGCATTAAGTTGTGACGGTTGACGTTGCGGATAAGGTTCTAGGGAATGCATTATGTCAATGATGTCCTCTGTGTGTGTGTGCGTGCTTCTGTGTGTGTGTGCGTGCGCTTCCGTTTTCATAAAGCACAGGCCTTTCAGCACACCAGTGGATCCCACTGTAATCTCTACTAAGCAGGTGTTGTGATTAGCCTCAGTCGTGAGCAGCATTCTGACACTTGGAAAGGCAGGACCAAGCATGCACACAACCACCGACCACCACTCAGGAGACACATTTAACTGGAGCAGCACACTCCTGCGTCCAATACAATGCTTTGTGAAATTAATTTTTCCTCTCTGAGTCCGCACAGTGGTTTTTGTCATTCCCTTAGAATAGTTAGTGGTTGAGTTCGATGCTGCACCATGTAGTGAGATCAGCAGAGTGATGATTTTCTCATGGAAATAAACACACACTATTGATGAATTCATCTGCAAAGCATGACTGCCTGTATATGGGCTCCTGATCCACAAATTACAGTATCAAATTAACATACAGTATTAGCCTGAACAGTTCCACAGTAATCTACAGCTATTGAAAACAATATCTCAGCCTGCTTACTGTCCCAGTTAAGAATAAACTCTTCCGAAGAACATGTGCAACGGCTTTTCTAATTAAATCAAAATAATATAAGAGCTTGCTTGTGTCTCACAGTTGTAGCCTGTTTAACTGATTTAATTGCATATTTTTGCTTCTTGTTTGTCAGTGTTTGACAACAGCTCATTTTTCTTCTCCACTGTGTATTTACCATTTGGCTTTAAACCCATTTTTATAAAACTTGGGAGAATGTGTCATTTGTACTACTATACGCACTGATTGGATGGAGAAATGAAGGTTTCCCTCAGGAAACTGTTTTAACATCAGGTTTATTTTATAGTAGATCGCTATTAGACAAGACTTGGACAAACAGACTGAAAAACAGCTGGTACCCAAGAGCCATAACTGCACTAAATGCTGCTTGTTTGCAATAAAATCACTCAAAAGTGTGAAATGTTTCGTATTTGCATTCATAAGAATTTCGTTTTAGAGGTTGTAATATATTTTTTATTAGTTGACCCTAAATAAACTCAAATAGCACTGACAAAAGAAAAAGCTAAAAATATTTGTGTCCACAATATGATGTGTAGTATTATAAGTGTTGATGGCAGTCATGGAGAAGAGCTATCTCTTCAGGGCTCAGTATCAGGAGTGTGACACTGGATTAATAAATCACTAATCTCTTGCTAATCTCATCATGCATTAGTTACTGGTAATTTATTTTTTGCTTCGCTAAAATCCCAACAAACTGTAAAAAAAATAAATATATTCTCGACTGACTCGCCAACAGGAAAGAAATATAATACAGGGGCATGATGGATGACTGCATGCTCTTCAAGGCAGCACAATGTCTGCGAGCTGTTTTTAATGGATTTTTGAACACAAATGTGAGTTTATGACTTCCCTGAGAAAGTTAAGGTAAACAAGCAGTAGAAGAGAGTGTATTAGTTTCTGACTGTGACAAATACAGTGGTGGGTTCACAATATTCATGACTGCTGATGACGCACTTAAATATTTTGCCTTAAAAAGAGATAAAGGCAGCACATCACAAATACAAATTAAGATGAGCAGGACATAAGGTTCCATAAGGATTTCACCCTAATAAGTGAAAATATCATTCTGAGTTTAATTTGCCCTTTGAAATTTCACAAGCTTCTCTTATACTTTACATATTCTTTTATCAATACGAATAACCAAGTTGCTCAGATGTATTTGATCTTTTTCAGAGCTCAGTATTCCGTTGAACAGAATCAAATGCCAATATTTTATCCATCCATCTTCTACCGCTTTATCCTCCACATGAGCTGACATAGGGCGAAATGTGGGGACAGGTCGCCAACAACCATCCACACTCACACTCACACACACCTACAGTCAATTTAGAATGTCCAATTTATCTAATCCCCAAATCTGCATGTTTTTGGACTGTGGGAGGAATTCAGAGAACCCGGAGAAACCCCACACCCACACACAGGGAGAACATGCAAAGTCTATGCAGAAAGGCCCTTGTTCCGACTGGGTCACAAACCCGGGTCTTCTTTCTGCAAAGGCAGGATTGCTAACCACTTCACCAACTGTCTGCCCAATCAACACATCTAAAATATCTAAAAGGATTTATAAAACCAAAAACAAATCATTAAAATTTCCACTTGATGTCTACACAATGATGTGACACAACAAATGGTGTCCTTACTGGTTTCTTGTCTTGCTCCTACTGCATCTTTATTACAGCGAGTAAACAGGAATTACTCGGGACATAAAAGTTGACTGTTGCCTCTTTAAAACTGTAGTGTGGAACTATAAACAGATGTCTTTTACATTCAAACCACTGTCAAATGATTAAGCTTATCAGCTTCACATGACTCACCCTCTCTGTTTTTAAGTCATCCACTGACATTCCCACACTGCTCCCTCACTCGTCCCTGCGCTGCTGAAATGCTCCCGCCATCAGGTCTGATAGTATTTCTTAGCAGATCCTGTAAACAGATAAGAGAAGACAAAATGGAGGCAGTATAATAACGTCAAAAATCAACAAAATGTACACACTAAAGACAAAAATATCATCTTAAAACAAATGTAGTTTGTTGTGTAGATATGTAAAATCCGGGACTTTGGATAAAACTAATACTACGTGCTTTGTTTGCTGAGAGTCATCCATCACTTGCTATTACTTGTCTTTGTTAGGCTATACCAGCTTTGGGGCTCTGTGCGGTGTTAAATGCTATTCAGTGTTTGCCTGGGGAGTGTGAGGCTGTTAAATAGTACAGTAGACTTATGCATTGGGACGCACCTCTTGTTAAATACTAAAGTAGTCTTTGTTAGCATTGGCAGCCAAGCTAAACACTAGAGTTCTCTGTCAATCCTGGGACTGAGGAGAGTGTTCGGTTAGTGGACGTGGGCTTTGGGACCTGTCTCTCTGTTCTAAAATGGAAGAGCTTTCAGCGCTTTGGGGACCAGTGCTTGCATTTGCATTCTGTTAGTGTCAAGAGTTTTTTTTTTCTTTTATGGCATGCTATTTGCTATGCAGGGGGATGTGGGTTGTGCTGTCTTTGTTAGCTTTCAGACATTTTCAAAGAATAGTGTTTGATGTTGCACGTTTGATGTATGTGTGCTCATCAACCTGTTATTTTACATTCCTGACAACATAGCACAATTCATACACCAGTTTATCAATAAATGTATGAACATGTGTGGAGTCATTTCAAAAGAAAATTACATTATTCCGTATCAAAGGTGCAGTTGTCAACCGTTTCATAAAAATAAGTATTTGTTCTGGATCTGAAAGGTGAAAGACGTGTTCCGTATTGAACAGATAAGGAACACACTTACAGATGTGTCTACCAATGAAGATTGCATGCGGGGAAAATCAACCCTCTGTATCTGTCTGTCATTAATGGGCACTCTTTATTGGCCGTCCAACATGGCGAGATGTAAAGGTAAAATAGCAACAGGAGGATACTGCTCAGGCGAAAATAAAGCAAAACTACGTCTTTTACTCAGCTGTAAAAAGCGAAAGTGTGTAGTGTGTGCGGGTAAATGTAGCCTATGTCATGTGCAGTATATCAGGTACCTGGGGGGGTGCGATGTGTGTAAAGTGCACTATGTCAGTTTCAGTGGCGGTTGCTGGTCTTTGAAACAGGGGAAGCTCATTTCAGGCTCAGTTATTTACATATAAATTCTTAGAACAAGGAAACACGATAATTATGTATAATTTAATGCTATAATAGTTTTTATTTACAGTGTATAAATGGTCTATATCACCGAGCAAATAACACACAACGACCAGCTATTTATCTACAGACTTCCCTTGTAAAATCCACACAGGACTGAGACAGAAAAGGCTCCGCTGTCCTGTATGTTTCTCTAACGCTGTCAATCAAAAACTGGCATGGCCTTTCAGACAGTTCCTCAAATCATCCAATCAGCCCATTGTCAGCGCACCCGCCCACTGCTCCATTGACTCCCAAAGAAGCTGAGCTTCCGTGGAAGTGGAAGCTTTTGCTGCATTTGTCCAATCACCAGTGAATAAAACGTAATCTGTGTCGTCCCATAGAGAGCAGTTGAAGCTGTTAGTGGCGTTAGTGCGGAGGCTAGTGACACGTACTAATCGTGTTCTAGCACACTTTTAGTGTTGAACTGCAAATACAACATTTTAGCGGAAGCTCAGTTTCCCTTGCTGTCTTAGAGCAATTGCTACTGGTCAGTACAACTGATTAGAGAATGGGATTATTTAATCCTTCCTTATGTTTTTATCAGGAAGTTGGGAACCCTAATCAAAGGCGTTTGCAACACAAACCCTATTCTCTGTTACTTTTTGATGCTGATCAAATGACAGCAGCCTCCTTCAGGGCTACACCAGGCGTTTGTTTGTAAATGGCTTTACTGGGCTAATTCTTTGTTAACGGATGGATTTAGAGCGCTGTTTGTTAGCGCTATGGTTTGTAGAACATCTGCTGAGCATTTACAGAGAATTAGACTGCAACACAAAAATGTATCCTGCTCACCAGTGTAGCTCTCTCTCTCTAGTGCAGTTTTAATGTCTTACAGGCCCTTGTTCATTGAGCTCACTTTCATCCTGCTAACATACTAACCTGCACTCTCTAATTAATGTTAATGATGCTGATAAGGTCCAACAGTAAAGGGAGACATTAGCTCTTAAAAAAACATCTACTGTAATATCTCAGGTGACTTTCCTCTGTGTGTTTTTTAACACTGCAAAAAAAAGGCTGGCTAATAAATCTTGTTTTTTTTCAGGTCACGTATAACAGAAAATATACAGTTCCACATGACTTACTATTATAAGTAGTATTCAGATGCTCTGTCAGAGGTTATTGTGTCACTGAGGTTTGAATTTGCACCATTCAGGCCTTTTCCACAGCAGACATTTTGTGACATGTGTATCGAGGATTGTCTAAAACACCTTTACAGAGTAAACTGCATAGTCTTAACATTGTGCAAACTGTTTCCATGAGATATTTGCTGTCTAATTATAAAGTGAATAATTGTATCAGTTTTGTCATAATATGAGCATAAGCTGCTCCCATTAAAATATTGGCTTGGATTTCTGCTCGTTGAATGAGAGAGAGCCATGACCTAAAGCTCAAGTAGGACTTTATTAGCTCGTGTTCATTTGGATGGAGGCGCATTCACTTCACTGTCATTAAGATGAAGCATTCCTTATCTATTAATGACATTTGGCAGGTAATCTTGTTCTCAATGGCACCTAATTACCCTAATTCATCCACTGACAACGCCAACTTTTCAATTGAATTGTTATGTTTTTATTTTCCTACAATTTAACTTTGAGCACATTATCTTTGCGCTCCCACTGGGCTTCTTTTCCTTCTACGTCGACTGACTTACGTTGCATTTTGCATGTGACCCCTTGAAACTGCTGTTAGTTTCACTTTGTTGACACGATGCTTATTGTTAATTTGCTGGTTTGTTTGCACTTTTGTGCAGACTTAAGTGAGAAGGTACTTAGCAGCATCTGGGGGCCATACTTTGTCAGGCCAACTTAATGTAGCTGCTACATCCTTACTGACCTACTGCATTAAATATTAATAAAGCACATTGCTGGCCTCATCATCCTCCTCCTCTTCCTCCTCTTCCTCCTTCTTACCCCCATGCATCTCTCATTATTCTGCATCCTAGCTCCATCCTTTTATTGAGCGTCCCTCTGTGATCCTCATCCAGCCTCTTGTTTCTTGTTGCTTTAACTTTTGGTTGCTCACTCCTCTCGACTTCCGCCCTCACTCCTCACAGGACTCGCAGGCCTCGTCTCTTGTAGACCAACTCCTACTCCCAGTGATTTCTAGAAATGTGTCAGTTTGTTCTTCATTAGCCTGGATCTTTCCACATGTTCATATTTTCTTAATTTGATTGCTGTGAACAAAAATGTAATTTGACATGGAAGAGTGTGTGCTCTCTCTCTCTCTTTCTGTGTGTGTGTGTGTGTTGGAAATCTTGGTGTATTATTCATTGGTTTGCTGGTTTACTGTATGAGTCAAGCTATATTTTGAAGGGCCTTTGTGTATGTACACGTGTGTATGTGCTCTGTGCATGCATGTGGGCGGATGTTAAACTGTACACGAAGTTAAGTGTATTTGTATAATTGATGCACAATGTCATCAGTAAATCTCTAGGTATGTGGGTTATAATGTGAAGTTTGACGTGTGTGTGTGTGCGCACATGTTCCATTTGTGCATTATTCATACGTGAGTTTCTTGGTGGACTTGTGTGATTTGATGAAAAGATGCAGGTCTGTGTCAGTGTTCCTCTTTTTCTCTTTTATATTTCATCTGCCCCCCACTCTTGACCTCGTTCATTCTAAATTCTCAACCTGCCCTCCATCTTCTCCTCTCCTCTTTGACCGCAATGAGAGCTGTAAATATTAAACACATTAAAAGCATGTTATGAACGTTTTTGGCACGTAGAACCATCTCCACAGTGTCTTCATGGTGTCAACACTTTTGGGCCCCTGTGATTGAGTGTGAATGTGTTGATGAGCTTCACGTTTGCTTCTTATGAACACTGAATAGTGGCATGTGTGTAGCATGATGGCTACTTATTATTTATTTTGTAATAAAATATTTAAGGACATATCGTAAAGTGCTGAAAGGGACATTTTCAAATACCATCTCCAAACTATCCAAGATGATAAATAAAACAAGTCTGTAGTTGCAAATGTTTGGCATTTTTGTCTGGTAACATTTCTGTCTTTTTATATTGTAATAGCATAATTATGCTGTTTTTTTCTTGTTTGGGATCTATATATCCGTCTGATCGCGCACAGAATCAAATCATGTGTGTGTTCCTCTCTGATTTCCCATGTCCTGACAGTTACTGGTGTGATTAATGCTGAATATTATCATCATAAGTAGGAACACTGGCAAACATGTGACCCAAACTGTAATAAACCAGAATTATCCTCAGATCAGTTAACAACTGCGTCATTGTCTAGTAGACAATGACATTAATAGACATTGTATTTGCACAGTTTTGTGTGTACGTACAGTTGTATATTGGTATGTGTTGATGTTGTGCCGGTTGCCACACACACACACAGAGGGAAACAGTGAGAGAGATCTTTTTGAAGTACAATTTCCTCCTCACTCCTCCTCCCGATGTTTGTGGTGGTGGAGTAAGGGAAGTCAAATCTCAGAGGGACGACAACTGACAGATTTTTGTTTCCCTCAAGGTCAAGTGTAAAGGCGCAGTATAAGCTTCACATTAAAGCGCGCACACACACACACATGCCTCTTTTATGAAAAATGTGTTAATTTAAAACTGCATACATGTTTCCTGTATTGCAATAAAGTGATTGAGAAATAATTACCTAGGACTTTTGTGCAGTACTCTCCACACACACACACATATACTGTATATACATGGTGCTTGACAAATCTGTTAGACCACCAGTCATAACAAAAAGAGACCAGAAATATTTTTGAAAACTTGTAAAAAAAAAAAAGAAAGTAAAATGGTATTATTTATCTTCTCAAAAGGACGAGATAAAATTTGTACTCACGACACACAGATTTGAACCCTAAGATTCTTAATGCCTAACCCTTAACCTTAAACCCAGTTTTAACTGTCTTAACCCTCAAAAAGCCTTTAACAGTGAGGACATTTTGACCTTGTGAGGATACTTTGGCTGGTCTTTACAAGGTCATAATGTCCTCACAAAGATAGGATTGAGTCAGGATTTGTCCCTTCAGCCTACTACACACACACATGCACGCACGCGCACACACACACACACACATGCACGTGAAGCTCTGGTTTTGGCAGCAGAGACAGGAGCTGACAGCTGATTCTCCATGTGTGTTTATCAGGGCTTTGATGTTTAATGTGTCTCCTTCTTTGATGCCCTATGCGGAAGTTAGAGCATGTATGTGTGCATGTGCTCTCTCTCGCTCTCTCTCGTTCTCTCTCACTGTATGTGTGTGTGTGTGTGTAGAAGAGAAAGACGGGGACTTTGTGAAGAGATCTGATGTTTGCGGCTCTTTCAGTTCCTCTCCCAAGACTCTCACCTCTATGCTGCTGCAGGTGTCTCGATCTCACCCACAAGACTAAAGCCCATTCTCTCATTCAGCCTTTCTTTCTTTTTCTGCCTTTCTTTCTTTTTCTGCCTGTCTCCTCCTCCTCCTCCCTCTCTCTTGTCCTCTCTCTGGTGGATGGGCTGTGTTGCTGTCTGTTTGTTGTGTCCCAAGGGGACAGCCAAGTTTATGCTTCATCCAAACATACATTCTGCAGTCATTAGCAACTTGTTTTACTCTCTCTCTCTGATGTATTTCATTCGTTTAAAAACTACTTTCATGTTGTGGTAATGCTCTCTGCTGCCTCTTCAGGCTCATTTTACATATGAAAAACGATGTGGTTGAAAGAATACTGAAATATTCTACTCAAGTAAAAGTACCGGTATTTTCATAAAGTTTGACTGAAGTAGTAAAAGTAGTTTAAGTACTAGACTAAAAATGTACTCAAGTTAAAAAAGCTTGTTTAAAATTTACTCAGATTAAAAGTTACTTAGTTACTCTTACAAGGTTGGGGTTCTTTCTTGTGTCGGCCTACGTTTCCGGTACATAATTTTTATTTATATATATATATATATATAATTATTATTATTATTACTCATTTTAAAAATGACTTTCAAAAGTACAAGTACACCTACTCTGAGATGGTAGCTGGTGGTAGGTTATGGGTTTGATTCCTGGCACAATGTGTCTGTAGTGGCCGTTGGTCAACAATAAAAAAAGATACATGTTCAAAATTAATCTAAAACTTAACTAAATTAAACCCTGGACAAGAAGTGTACCCCGGCAAAAGAAAATTGAATGTCCATGCTGGGTTATTAAAGTTTTGGTGGTGTATTTAGTTCAGTTAGGCAAAAGAACAAATCTTTGTCTCTTCTTCTCTGGTAAAAAAAACAAAACATATGCCCCCCATCGAGGTGCACACCAGTCTATCAGCGTGTGAGTGTGTATTAAAGATGAGTGATGGAAAAAGGCTCTGCACATAGATGCCATGAGTGAATGGCTGAATGACAAAGCTTTGAGTGGTCATCAAGAAAAGTGCGACCATTTCCTGCCCACATACCTTCATGTGTCCTTGCATACGTTGGCATGGCTGATAAGTTCTTTGATTATGGTAACAATGGAGCCGGATGGGATAATTGACCTCAGAAGAGTTTCTTACCAACACGTCAAGTCCCCACCTCCTGTTGTCTTCGTATAATTTGGCTTTGTATAATTTCCAGTGGTACTGTTCCGCTTTGTCTGGTCCCCAGTTCCTCTGCAATGCTGAATTATTTAACTTAATATGGCATATATTGTTTTATAGTTCTGTAAAAGTTACATCCACAGCTATGAAACGACAACATATCGTTCCGCAACCATAGTGCACTTTTAAAAAAGTACTTTTAATGTTGAAGGCATTTTTCTTTCTCACATCACACTTATAGCATTGCACCAGCTCAGTCAACAAGCACATTAAAATGCAGATAGACTAAATTAGCTTTCAAGACAATGCATGGTTGTGTCACTTTCTGAGGATAGGAGTGAATCCAATCTGTGAGTTATGAGGTAGTTATCTTCGACCATTAGCCCCCCTGTTGTCAGCAGTCACTCCACTGCAGTGTAGTCTCACTTGTTGACTTTTCTCAGTATCTCTTCCTCTTTTGGTCGTTTTCCCTCTCTCCCCGACGTTTCTCCAGCACTTACACTCTCTCTTATCTCCCTCCTGCTCCCACTCTAACTCACTGATTGCAAAATTGAAAATGGTTCTTCTAATTCCATCGGGTTTTTTTAGTCTGGCTTGCTCTCATTCACTACTGTCCTTGTTTTTTTTTTTTCCCTTTCTTATGTCTTGCTGGCAATTAATTCCGTTCCCCAGACAAATCTGCTGACTGTCTCTGCTGCTGGCTTGTGTATCATTGCAGGATGAGAAGTCCACATTCTTCCAGTTCGGTGCAGCTCTGCAGCAGGAGGCCCTGCTCATGCTTGCCATCATGGAGGAGTACGATTGGCATGTTTTTTCTATTGTCACCTCAAAATTCCCTGGATACCAGGACTTCATCAGCACCCTGAGGGTAACTGTGGATCACAGGTAATGAATACACATCCCCACACGTGCACACACACACACAGACACACTCTGTTTTCCACCTTAACCTTTACTTACAGCAGTTGACAAGATTAAGTGTCTGGGATTATTTAATGTTGTGTTGTTACAGCTTTGTCCGCTGGGACCTACAGAGTGTTGTGACTCTAGATGCTGTAGATGGCGACCCAAACTCTAAATCACACATTGCCCTCAAGAGGATTCAGAGTCCTGTTATACTGCTGTATTGCTCCAAGGATGAGGCTCTGTAAGTGTTTGTTCATTTCATTTCCTGCCGACGTCTCCGGCGTTCTGTTGTACAGCGACAAATTTCAACCGTGGATCTTTATTATCTCTCTGTCTCCTCCGTGGCAGGTATATACTGGATGAAGCTCGGTCCTTGGGCCTGATAGGAGCTGGTTACATCTGGATTGTGTCCAGTCTCACCACTGGCAACCCAGACTTTACCCCTGAGGTACTGAGGCCCCATATGTAGTAACAGGTGGCCGCTTGTGAGTGATTTGACAAGACAAGCAGTGTTACTGATTCCAGGCTGTTGCAGGTCATCTGTCACTTCTCTCGTTTTTTCCTCCTCTCCTTTTATTGTGTGCTGCTATTGAAAAACACAGCAATGAAGCAATAGTTCTTCATTTCAGGAAATCACACTCTCACTGAGCACTTTATTCGAAGCACAATACTAACACTGAGTACATCCTTTTGCTTTCATAACTGATTAATTTCCTTGTTGCAGAGGATGTTGCAAACTTTCCTTTGAGATTAATCTCCATGGTGACGTAACGGCATATCATTCCTGCTGATTTGTCAGATGCACGTTCATAAATTCACCCATCTCTAGTTGTTATATAATTGGAGAGTCAGATGTAGAGTCAGGGGAGGCCACTGAAGGTCACTCAAACCTGAACCAGTTTGAGGCGACCAGTATCATAGTGGATGAGGCTAGATTAGAAAAGGACAATCATGGCTATTCACAATAGTTAATATTAACGCCCCCAGTCAAACATATCATATCATTACAGTGTAGAATGTTGACATAAAGAAAATTTAGTCCATGGAACAGTTGAACATTGTGTTTCCACAAATGTCCAGTTCAGTTTTTCTGGCCTGTGCCCACTGCAGCCTCAGATTTCTGTTCTTGGCTGACAGTAGTGGAACCCTACATGGTCTTCTGCTGTTGTAGCCCATCTGCCTCAAGGTTTGATGTGGTGTGTTACTCGAGATGCTTTTCTGTTCACCACATTTGTAAAGAGATCTGAATAACTGTCACCTTTCCTGTCAGCTTAAATCAGATTTCCTCTGATCGGACCATCACAAAACTGGTCATTTATTAATGCCAATCAATGACAGGCCAAATGTTTCTAGTCTTTTGTAACCAATTTTTTCAAGATGCATGGCCACATACATAGTGTTTAAATGTGCAATTTCAGAATGGCAATTCCAGCGATTTGGGATCTCATAGAAAGTCATGCAATCAATCTTCATCAAATGAAAATAAACATGGATGTGGATGGTTGGCATCGTCAGCCATAGTACCTCTTTTGTATTGTATGATTTGCATGGGAAAACCCCCCAAACATAGCTGCGAAAAGTGAGTCAACACAGCCTATGTTTGCTGCTGCGTCAGGTCATGGTGTTGAGTATAAATAAAGGTTTATTTTCAGTCTTAAACAGTGTTACATCTAGTTGGTGAAGCTTCCTGGTCAGCTTGCTCCTCTTGTTTTGTTTTTTTGCAAGTCTCTGCTCCTGTGCCAAATTGCTGTTTCCGCAAAATTCAAATTGTAAATTTCAAAGATGACATCTGTAAATCCTCACATAATGGTATAAATTGGCCAGATAATCTGTTCAGAGTAGCCTCAAATTTGTGCATGCGATTGTTGGGAAAGGCAGATTGAGCCTGAGCCAATTATCCTCTAGTGTGGGGCTGGCATAAAACAGTGAAGAGCTGAATCTCAGCGACTGGGGAACTGTAATTCACATTGTAGCATCTTTTTAGTCTGGTTAATTCTGCAACAAGCACTGATCATACAGCTTTGTTTACACTCACTGCGCCAAACAACAATTGTTCTGCCCCAGAATATGATGTTTTACATAAACATCCATACATTTTCCAAATGGACGGTACTCAGGGCACCGCTAGCTTTGTTGTTTCTATGTCTGTCATATTCTGTGATCATTAGCATTTGAATTGAAATGACTTGACTGACAGGTGGTCAGTGAGTTTAACTCATACAACATTTGTATGTAAAGCTCAAGCATGTCTAATTAAGGTTCCCCTTCAGTTTTAAGAGAGTCAGTGCTGTGCTATTGTTCAATAAGGGCTTGTCTATACTCCACACTTTAACCTGTGGCAGTTTATTTTTTCCTGAAAAGTATTGTTATTTAAAAAGCTATACATGCTTACAATCTTTTGGACGTGTTCCAAAAAAGTGAAATTATTTTACTGTATGTATATACAGTGCATTTACAGTAGGTCAGTGAAATGCTGTCAAATATGTACTGTGTTGTATCAACATGTCAAGACTGAACTTGGGCTAGAACACAATTAGAACGTGTCACTAGTTTGTTCAGGATCAGCTGTTTATAACGTGATTTCCGTATTCCTGTAGCAGCTCAGCTTCAACTCTTCTCTATGGGAGTGTTTCTCAGTCCTGGCTGTCGGGACCCACACTGCCCTGCATGTTTTAGACGTTTCCCTGCTCCAACACACCTGATTCAAATAAATTGCTCGTCATCAGGCTTCTGCAGTGCTTGTTGATGAATTGATTTGAATCAGGTGTGTTGGAGCAGGGAAACGTCTAAAACATGCAGGGCACTGAGCTCAACGGTGATTGGACAAATGCAGCAAAAACGTCACTTCCATGGAAGCTCAGCTTCTCTGGGAGTCAATGGAGCAGTGGGCGGTCATGAGCGCTGGACTTCTGAATGATTATTGGAGGTGGATTTTGCGAGAGAAGTCTGTCGACAAATAGCTGGTCACTATGTGTTATTTGCGTGGCGATATAGACGTTTTTACAGATACACTGTAAATAAAAACACTATTACAGCATTTCAGTTTTATATAATTATCGCGTATACCCATGTTCTAGTTTGCAGAATTGATTTAAGAATTTTTGTATAAATAACTGGAGTCGGTAGCTCTTATTATTATAGATTATACATATTTGTATAAAATATTCTTTTAATCGTTTAATCACCTCAGTTTGTGTGTTCCCCTTAGACTAAAAATGACAATGTCGCCCTACAGCAAAGAGACTGGGGTTTGTAACTATGTCTGAATGAAGGCATTTCTGTACAGACTTTCCATGTTCTGTGCGTGCATTTTCTGGGTTCTCCGGATTCCTCCCACAGTCCAAAAACATGCACAGATTAATTGGACACTCTAAAAGTGAGAGTAAATGGTTTTTTGTCTCTGTATGTTGGTCCTGTGATGGACTGATGACCTGTCTAGGCTGTACCCCTCCTTTCGATTTATGTCAGCTGCTGACATTAGCACCAGCAACCCATGATCCTCATGTGTAGGATAAAGCAGCAGGCAATTAATGAATGAAACAATTAATGTCAAATCTTTTCAGAAGCTTCTTAAATATTTGTTCTCTTCCTCCCATTGTCTTTGGCACAGCGTTCCTGTTTATGCTTGGATTTTATTTTATTTTCATTTTTCATTCATACACTAAGATCTGACACAGTAGCTACCAAATTATAAGCAAAAACATTTTCTGGGGTAGCCTGAAATATTGAAATATATGAAGTGCCTGCATTTTTTTGTTTGCTCAGCCTACTTCAAAAAGAGAGACCTAATGAGCCTTTAGCTTTTATAGTTTTTTTTTTTTTTTTTCCATAGCCAGCTATGAATTCTCCAGAAAGGCACATCCAGCAAATGAACCGCGTTTGAGAAATACTGTACAGATAGATGATTCAATTTGGGATAGAGAAACGTTAATTAGAATTTTACTCACCATATGTGCCACGTCTCAGATATCTCCTTCTCTCCTCTCAGATTTTTCCCCTGGGTATGATTTCTGTGTCCTATGATGACTGGGAGTACCCGCTGGAGACAAGAGTGCGGGATGGAGTGAGCATTGTTTCCTCTGCGGCCACCGCCATGCTGCGAGAGAAGGGGGAGCTGCCCGAGGCCCAGAGCAGCTGCTACAGTACAGCATCAGACAGGAGTCCAGGGAAGCTCCCACCTAGTGCCCTGCGCAGGTGTGTGTGTGTGTGTGTGTGTGCAGAGATCAAGGTCTTGGAGCTTGCATAACTGTTTGTCTATGTAGCCAAGTGTTGAGCTGTCTTACATAAGTCTTTTCAATGTATTAATGAGAGGGGTAGAAGGCAGAAGGGAAGCAGAGATGACAGCGGTGTTAAACACTGTGATGTCTAATGACATTTAACACTGTTCATTGTGTAAATGGCTGCGTCGCGTATGAGCTCATTATTTTGCTTTAGTTGAGAGACAAAGAAACTGAACTTCAGCAGACCTCCCCGTTGTGACTACCCTGTGTTATCTAGAAACTCATATGTATATGTGTGTGTATTGTAGTATATTGTCTATGCACCATGACTATATAACTACAGTCGCTGTCTTCAAGTCAGAATTCAAGCTTTGTTCTTTTAAGCTGGGCTTTGTTGTCTCCGTCTTTTCTCATGTTTCACTGTAGGTGGCACATACAGTTGTTATTCAGTGTGTGTGTGTGTGCGCGCGCTGGGATGTTGAATGCTTTAAACAGAAGGCGAGGACATAGACAATAGAGAGTCAACGCTCATCTACATTTATATTCACCCTGAACAAGAACACACATTACATCAGGAAATGATAGCTTTTGTCATTATAATAATGTTATAACTGATTACACAGTAATGAACGCAGAAAAACCTTTTATCTTGTCTTGCTTACACTGTGTTATTGTTTTGGCCACATGTATGTGGTTTTCATTCAAAACCCAAACTAAAGCAGTTGTTCAGTTTTGTCTATATTATCGTGTTTGATGGAGTCACTGTACCCCCTTTTGTTTAACTGTTTGTTCAAATTGTGATTTGAGACTGTAGCCTGGCTGCTGGCTTTTCCTCCCACTGCTGTATTCTAAAAATAGATTTTTGTAGCAGGAGTACATATTATCGCACAACATTGGCTCTGAGTGAAAGTATCTACAGTACATCCTTACTGGCGTCTCGCTACTGCTGACCTTTTCGACAGTGACCGAGCAAAAATGCCAACTGGAACGACCAGGGACATAAAATTGCCTGTTGCCTGAATAAAGCTGTAATAGACGGCTTTTTGGTTGAAACTTGTCAACTTGTTGCTTGGTGTTTTAGAGCTGTTGGCATCCTTAAGGTTACATCACTGCCTCCTTTAACCTTTACCTTCCCTTTGCCTTCACCCTGCACATTACGCTACCTAATAGTGGGGAGTTCCCTTCCACGTTCACTTTCATTCTATTTTCATCTCTTCCACAGGGATGGGAATTTCAGACAAACAATGCCGATTGTTTTGTGACACAAATAAACGGTGTTATTTAAGCCGAGAACAAGGCAGAGAACTTTATTTTAACTTAATTTTCGTTCATTCAGACAGAAAAACAAGGTTTTTTGATTACCATGACATGTTTCAAACACTTCCTGTGGTCTTCTTCAGAAGGGTCACGTGATGTTACGTGTCTTGCATCCTGTTATACGTATATACATAGTTATACTCTAACTGTGGCAAGATTGAATCTCGAATAATGCATGCAGATTTCTGACTACAGTCATCCTATCACACACCTGGGATGTTGTCCTCCACAGGACATCAGACAGCAGGGGGCGTGGTTAGAATCCCAGGTGTGTTAGGATTAAGATCCCTCATCCCAGTTGATGGTTCTCGGAGGTGGTTTCCTGATCTCGATGGCCTCTCTGATCTAGCGGTGGTGTTTGTTACCGTCAGAGCAGATGACTTTGGTCTTTTCCCAGTCCCTGATGTGATGTCCCCTTTTGCAGTGGTAAGATTTGGCTGATTTCAAGTTTTTTTGCTCTACTTTTACCTTCGTTGAAAGTTACTTCTGTCTTCCTCTTGCTTCTTTTTCACATTCCTTCCTGTGTTCACTTTTACGTGTAGCAATTGTTCTTCCTGTTTCTCCAAAGTATGTTTAATGCACGATAGGTAGGTTATTTCGTAGATGATGCTATTTTGTCTTTTGGATGGACCGGTAGCTGCCTCAGTTCTCAGCCTGGCTTTTCCTGTGATGTTGTGACTATATCTTGAATATGAGGCATATACACTGGCTAAAATGTGATTATTAATTCAGCCGACCATATAAAAATGAATTAAAACATAACGTTGCAGGCTCTGTTCATCTGTGACTTATAGCGTGCCTCATTAGAATGGGAGCCACAGTATGATTTCCACCATAATGTCTTTATTATCCCATTTTCACTCTTATTAACCCATCAGAAATATATATCAATGCCCATACAATGCCGCAGTTGCTGACAGGTTGATCTAATATAACTTAGACCTCAATAGCAGCTCAAACCTTTTCCAGAACAGTCTCTTTTCCTTCTGTCAGTGGCACCTCATTTGTCTCACCAACTTATTGGATAGAATTTGCATATTTGTCAAAACAAGTTCAGCCAATTTTTGTGTTAATAAACTGACAGGTTGGATTTCCCTCCACCCTGACTGTGAAGTAGTGAGGCTGTGATCAGAATTCTGCATGTATGTCGTGATACAATCTTGCTGCAGTGTGCGTATAAACAAGAGAGGAATAAGACAACATAATCTGGCTCTTAAAAGACACTATCAACACTGTTGGATTCCCTGTCAATCCCTGCTTGATAGAAATTAATGACTCAGACTCTGGCTCAGTGTATTTGGACTTCACAACAACACAGGTTCTTTTTTAACTGAGATTTGTCGTTGTAGTAAAATTTAAAAAAGGTTCTTTTCTTTGATGGAGTCACTGTACCAAGCAAACCCCCAAGCTGTTCTTTTTTCTGAAAAGATGCTCCCTGCTACCATAATGCAGATTTTGAGAGGAGCCTGCCTTCATTCTGTATTCATACTTTTAGAATAGTGCTCACACAATGGCTGCCCAAGTACCCCGGTAAGAGAAAAATGCTCCACACACAGGACCTACATTTTAAAGATGGCATTTACAATGGGGCATATTGTCCTCTGATGCCGCTGATGCTGCGACTAAAAACCCTTCATTGAATTTCCAATGCCAAAGGTTTTGCATAAATCATTGAGATTTACGTTTTATTTTAAACGCTCTGTGTAGCTCGACTATACATATTCATAGAAATATCAAATTGTAAATACTTATTTTACATTCCTCCAAAACACACCAGGCCTATCTGTGTGAATGAAAAGACTTTCGCTCCAGAAATGGTAACAAACCTGAAACAGGAGACAGCAGCTTCCCAGAATAGATTGCCTCAGTGTTTCTGCTATCTTGTATTCAGCTGTGGCAATTCACTGTGACAGGGGCAATACCTGCTGCACCATGAAGGTTTTCCAAACAAGAAGAAAAAACATATAGATGTCTTGACACATCACTAATACTCAGAATGAGTTGATAGTAAAATGGCTGGTTCCGTTACAAAGCTCAGAGGTGCTTCTTATATTTAACTTTGTAGTTTCGTATTTAATTATTTGTGTTTGCTGAGGGAGCGAGGGTATTCCCACCGCAGAGCTGTTTGGTATTTTTGCAGTGCCGGCATGTGAGGGAGACCGGGACCTTTTATTTGCTTTTTACTCTGTGTGAATGCAGTGCGCTTTAAAACAGCACAGCCTTATATCCAAGTCTTTCTAAAAGCTGGTGCTTAATGTACCCTTCTCTAATCCACTGTCCAATAACAATATTTATCAAATAGTGTCAACTCTGATACATCTCCTGCAGATGAGACATAAAATCCCACTCATTTGAGCTGGAGTGTAATTATCGTTGCTTTTTCGTCCATGGGGTGCATGCAAAACAGCACTCAGACAATTCTCCTTATTCATCTTGACTTCCTGCCGAAATATTTGATTTTATGCATGAATCCACTGCAACCCTGCGTCCCCTCTGACCCAAAAAAAACCCCCAGAGCTATGTTTTAGTTTAGAGAATTTATACAGCATAAGAGCAGTGCGTCCATTTAAAGGTCCAGTATGTCAGAACTAGTGATATGTAATGGTTAGAATGCAGACAGTGTACAAACAGAGAACTCCTTTCACTACACCCTTTCTTTACTCATGGTGCTTTCCACTATATAGTTCTAGCATGACTCGGCAGGGCACTTTTTTTTGCTTTTCCATTAGTGATAGTACCTGCTACCTGCGCTGCCAAAGCTCCAAGCGATACTAAATTGTGACGTCGACAGATTGCCGGCTTCTGATTGGTCAGATTGTCGTCACTGGAGGAGTCATGAGCGCGACGTCTGACACAAGAAACAAACTGTGTCAAACAATGTCGAACTGTGGATCAGTTAAATAACTGAAAACTTGCATTAGTCTCCAACGTTGGTGTATTTAGCGACAGCACTGCTGAAAGCAAATCACAACCCGTTCAGCTGTCTTTAGTCCAGTGTCTGTCAGACGGAGTCTGCGCTCCGGTCATGCAGGAAGTACTGAACTCTTTTTAATGAACTGATTCTAATGATTTGGTTACACCGAAAACAACTACTTTGCTCATCACTAGTTTGTGTCTTGTGTCACGGCAGTTTCATGCAGCAGTGGTATGTCAACCCCGCCCACATTGAGGGGGTACTAAAGTAATGAGCCGTTATTAGTGAGTCTGGGATGTTGATCTCCCTTTGCGTTGTAATCACTGCGCATACACTGGCTTGTTTGTCCAAGAAACAATATTCAATTTTAACATTTTATTATACATTTGTATGAATGGTAGTACATTCAATAAGCCCACATGTGTGTTGTAGCCTATACTGTTGGCATCAAAACTCAAAGATGTGTAGTTTGTCTACTGTAAAAACATGGTAGTCTCTGTAGAGATGACCCAGCTCCTTATATAGAGATAAAACACTCATTCTCAGGGAATGAAACACAACAACTCATACACTCGGGTGATTGTGCGTCTATAAAAAAATAAGTATAATTATGCCTACATTAAGAACATTAGAGTGTGTAATTTACTACCATGGTTGCCACAGTAACCTGCATACAGATCAAAGGAAAATGAAGGCACCATCTGCCTCCATTCATTTCTCCATGTCACATTTCTACCGATACCTCTTGCCTTTCTGGTCCAAACAAAGTCAGCACTGCAAACACTGACACCGACACCATTAGTCACTCACCATGTTTATTTTGGCGGTAGGACAGATATTTTCATTGTATTTAACCACATTTTTTACAGACTGGACCTTGAATGTATGTCTAGACAAATCCTTCAAAGAATCCGTCATATAGCATTGTCATGCATCCAACCAACCATGTTTGGACACAGTGTCAGAATGAGTCGAACAATTTCTAATAAAACACAACATAAGACCTCAAGGATACAAAGTGTTTTCTGTTTTTGGGACGCCACTGTCCCTCTAGTGATTTGGTCTTTTCTGTAAACATCCTTTGACAACCCACCTTTTCCCCCCACCGGGTCTGAGTTCACCTCTCAGAGCATCCTCACTTTCTGAATATCGTGTTACCGGCATGAGCATATTCCTAATCCCAAATCACTTTGTGCAATACTGATTCATTTACTCCGCTCCACTGCTTCACTTTAGCGAGTGTGTAAATATTTCACCAAAGCATCTGTTTGTGGATGCAGGGCAACGCTAGTGAGTAAGAGAGTGAGGGCATCCGTGTTGCACCGGTGGCTTGTCTTTCAGGCGGTTATCTGTGGAGAAATCAATGCCGAATGTTGATGGGTGAGATATGTGGCCTCTGACTCTTCCTCCCTCCTACACACAAATAGATGTGTGCGCACACATACGTACTCAGGCATGCATGCACACACAGTGGGTGAAGACAGCATTGATTTCAAGAGTACTCATGCAGTGATTACAGAGTGCTTAACTTGTTATTTCAAATGTATCAGCTCTTGTTGTGCTCAACACTAACAGATGCAAAACAAAAGCAAATAACAGCTTCCTACTCCTTTTGTTTTTGTTTTTTTTAATCCCTTGTGTTTCAGACACATGATGCATGTGTGGAGTGAAGGGCGAGACTTATCCTTCACTCCAGATGGTTACCAGGCCAACCCCAAATTGGTTGTCATCGTCCTGAATAGTGAAAGGAAGTGGGAGAAGGTAACAAATTGATACAATCTATTTGCAGAGAAGCAAGGAAATTAAAAAGTCAGAACACTTTAATTATGGTGGCTGCGTGTGTGTGTGTGTGTTTGCCCACACAGATGGGTCGCTGGGAAAACGGGACGTTGTCATTGATGTTCCCCGTGTGGCCGAGGTATAACTCCCATGGGGATGAGGATGCGGATGAGAACCACCTCTCCATCGTCACCCTGGAGGAGAAACCTTTTGTCATTGTCGACAACGTGGACATCCTCACCGGCACCTGCATGAGAAACTCGGTGCCCTGCCGCAAACACGTCAAAGAGTAAGTACCCACACACTTGATGTGGTGGTGAACAAATAACACCCACTACCTGCCCACTACTCGCATGAAATCAAGAGCCATTTGAAAACCGCACTTGTTTAAAGGTACAATGGAGAGGCTGGAGGTTTCACAGGATGTGAAACAGGCACTCATTTGTTCAAATTAAATCGTGTTGTCTTTGTTTTGTCTTTTGATCTGTAATCTACCAACTTTTACTGTCCTTTATAATCTATAATATAAATCTTAGTCTGTCTGAGAACACACTGGCCAATCGGCTGCCCTTTGCTTGTCCACTTTTATTCTACAAAGATTTATGCTGGGCCCACTCATTTTTACTTTATATAATAATGAGTCATCTGTCCGTTTGTCCTTGAGACTGAAATTCAAATGTGTGCGCACACAAAACTCCACAGTCGACGATGTCGTCTGTCAATAACATTATTTCTACTGTGTACATTGATTTATTTGCCTCACGAAAGATATTTGTGAGGCGCACAGTGTCTCATGTATTCAAATCTCAACTCAAAACTCACTCACTCACTCAGACTAGCTTACTTCACGTGACCTGAGTCTTTGTCACCACAGTTTTACTGAATCCAAACTTCTTCTGAGAGAGTTTTAACACATTCTGGCAAAGTATTTCTGTCAGTGTTAATAATTTATTGTTTTTTTTTTGTTGGTGCTAACTCGCTAATGCCAATCTGTCTCTGCACTTGCTTTTTTTTTGTCTGCTCTGTAATTGCATGTGTCACACACACTTCCTTATACATTGTGCTGTGAAATGTGTTACTTATTTAAACTTTTCTCTTTGCTATTTAATAATTCTGCTTATACTTTTCTACCTGATGTTCATAAACAGTATGATTCATGCATTATTCATGGTTCATTGTATATCATTATTTTAATGCAAAAGAGAACCTACATTTTTAAAAGGTTTGATATGGAGGCAGAATAAAGTCCACAGGGATTTGAGTCTTTTAAGAAACTTAAGTGATGTAAAATTGAACCTCTGAATACTAAATGTTGAACTTTAAATATCACTGAACGTGAAGAATTGAAATAATTAAGTCGGAAAGACATTTCTAGAATGTAATATGCAGACCTTCTTTTCAGATTTCAGACTTTAAATATAAAGTCATCAGGGTTTTCTCCATTTAATATGATTTAATGTGTAGCTTAAAGTATATTTGGTGTGTAAAGTAGAATTCTTGATCCAAAGTGTTGTTTTAGTGAAGTTACAAACCTTAAGGAAGTCAATTTTCTTAAATAAACTTAATATTGGTTGCCGTCAACATGGTGATCCAAAGCAGCGGCCTCCATACTGAGGCCATACTCCTCCTAGAAAGGGTTTATTCTGTAATAATGAAAAACAACAATACATACATCCAGGTTATTATAGAAAAAAAATCATATATTGAGTTATGATTTTACATATCATCTAAATCTTACACACTGGACCTTTAATGTAAAATTTAAAAACTGGTCTTTTGGTTTCCTCAATGGACCATGGCACATTTACAGCTTTTTCTGTAAACATGCACGCTCCATGTAAAAAACTGAAAGAAATAAATCCAAGCGTGACAGTAAATGAGAAGGTGTTTAATGTGGTACACTGTCCCACCTTTTGTCATCTCCCGTCTGGATTACTGCACCCACACAGCCTTGTAAAATATTCTGTTCAGCGGCTACAAACCACCTTACAGCCTTCCCTGCCGTCAGCCTCCCGAGGTCCCCCACCCCCTTGTTGCATCCCCTTCTCCTCACCTTCCTCCCACTGGCTGCCGGTGGCTGTTCACATCAAATTCTAAATCCTGGTTCTGGCATTCAAGGCTCCTGTGGGAGCAGCATGTCCATATCTCCATGCTGTGGTCTATCCTTTTTTGTCAGTGTTACAAGCGGTTACTTAGCTCTGTGCTCCCTGCAGCAGCTACGTCATCATTTCACCTGGCCGTGACTCTTGTTTCTGCTGCTCCTCAATAGTAAAATGTCCTTCTCACACTCCAGATGGGATAGCAGCATTATACTGTATCATTTCTATTGTTAAAAAGAAGAAAAAGCCTTTTGCACATATGAATATTTTATTTGTCTAATCTTCATTCTGCACCATGTTCTGGAGGTGTCCTAAACCACTTTTGTTTTCATTCTACAAAAAACACACACCTCCTGTCACTTATTTTCCATGTCTTTATTTGATGTGATGCCAGGAATGTTAACTTATCAGTTGTCTGCTGCTGTTGATAAAAGTGTCAGCTAATGAAAAGAGCTTTCACATATTCACAGACTGTTGTGCGACTTCATTGAATGTGATTTTTTCTTTTTTCCAGTGTATAGATACATTTATTTTCCACGTCACCACTCACATCAATGCTTATATATCACCATCCATCCATCCATCCACCCACTCTAAACAAAGGTGTCACCACCTATAAACCTAGATCGACACCAGTGGGGATGGTTTTATTGATTTTAAAGAGATCCATTCATTATCTATCACTTATCTCTTGGGTTCACAGGAATCACTGGGGCCAGTCGCAGGGGAAAAACCTGGACACGTCACAAAGCTTGCATACAGAGACAACAACCATTCGCGCTCTACACTCCATGCCACTGTATCCAGAGAAACCCCCTACTGACACACACACACATGGGGAAACTGTCCTATAATTAAATTATTATTTTTACTAAAAATTAAGCATTTATATTCTTGGTCAATTAAGCATTTGTAAGGATTCTTCGAAAGATTCCCCAAATCATCTGTTCACAGAGACGTTATAAAACTAGAGTCATTAGCCCAAGTAATCCTGTCATTATTTACTGTTGGTATTGTTTGTTATTGTTTTTCTCCAACTCTGAAAAGCAAATTTGGTTACTATGAAAGATGCCACAGTCTATATCATTATCATTATTATTATTATTGTTGTTATTATTACTGTTATTATACATTTATTTTTCTAAATAAACACATATTTTATTGCTATTCTGTTTTAAAATTTCAGCTCAGTTCATTCCAGTATGTTGATGTCGGGTTTAAAAAATATGACGTGCGTAAAGCTTTTGCGCTTTCTCCGAAAAAATCAACACATCAAACGATATTGTCGGCTCTTCTGGTAGAAAAAAAGAAAAACAACTGAGAGGCATTTATTGTAGTGGCTGAAATATGTGGCAGCCTTCTCAAGTGTGTAAACAATGCTGAGATAGTTCTCAAATATAGTCAGAGGGAGTAAAACTTTCTCAGTGATTCTTCCCTTGGATTCTTTGACATCTCGGGTTTTGCTCCAATTATCTGCTCTATACGGACACCTCGGTGAGAAGCTTCTGTACGACAGGACAAGACAGCTTTTTTCTCGCTGCTAATCTCTGCAGTTCACATCTTTGCTCATCTCTATATACAGCCTGTCTTCAAAACACAAGTAGTAATCATGGTTTCTGCTATTTTATTTGTCACTGGCTCAGTACCATAATTGTATTGTGCGTGTGACTGATCACTGGCATCCGCACAATGCAAAACCCAAATAAAATCCATATTTTTTTTGGGTTCAGTAATTCCACTTGTGACTGCATGCAGGCAATAAAAACAATTCAAATTGTTCAGGATAATTATTAGGATTCATCTTTTTCTCTCTGAAAAGGTTTTCTGTCAACTCACAGTGAAAGCGATGGAATATTTCGGATCCATGTCACTTTTGGATACGCACAATTGAACAACTGGACAACGGAATCCCTGCGTTTTGAAAGTTCAACATGTGACCTGACCCGAGATTTGTCATCCTCTTGCCACAGACGTGTGTGCGGTCACAGGCCGAGACAACTCGTCTCTTCTGGTTCTTCATTTACGTCGCGTTTGCTGTCCCTGCGTCTCGTCAACCATGTGTCCATACATGCGTACACACATACAGCGCATCGAGCCACGATCCATTACTGCTCCATTTACTCAGTGGCCATACTTGCACTTTATTTGTGTATGTTTGCTGATACAAAAGTATGACGTGAATCAAACAGATGCGCTGTGCGATTACCTTGGGGACTTCATCGTTGTTGCTGTGTGTGTGTGTGTGTGTGTGTTCGTTCACATGGTGACATATGGACACAGGGAGGGCTCAGCTGGGAAGAGCTCATGTTTACAGTGTGCATTAGAACACCTGGGGCACATGCTGTACATATGTAGACTCACACACACACACACACACACACACACAGTCACTTCAAGAATGTATACTAGGCTCATGCTCTCTTTTTTCCACACACATACGATGCTGTGCCACAGACACAGTTGACTGCCGTTAAAAGATCCAATCCTTTATTGTTTCACTTCTTCTCCTTGTGTTCTCCGCGTGTGTGGATTCCTCCGTTCTTCATGAACGTTCTCTTGAACTGGAGTCTGCCAAAATGGCAATTGCAAAGGTCACAGAAGAGCTGTACCAATCAATATGTGCTACATCAAAGATGGCCAGCACAGGGAGCAGAATTTATTTTTATGGAAATAGTTTTGAAATTTTGCTGGTTGGGTTTAATGGGTTATGAGAATTATTTGCGTGGCTCTCGGAAAAGTTTCCCTGAACAAACAGTTCTCGCTCTGTGCAGCCCGTTTGTGTGGCTGTGGTGAATGTGGTTTGGAGGACGATGGAAGAAAAAGACGACGTGGAAGAATGACGGGAGAGACGAGGGGAAGGACAGCTGATATTTTAATCATGTGGATGGGATTGTTCTGCAGAGCCCAGCTCTATTTAAAGCCCAGCAGCATCTGCTCAGTACCCCCGTGTTTTCATGTGGTTTGGTTAGTTGGCGTTCAGGGAAATACACACGTCCATGTTCTGACTAGCCTTCAGCAATATTTATGATTACTGTCCGCTGTTGTAATTCTAGTTTTACACTTTGACGGTAGCAGCGGATGTGGAAGGAGCAGGCAACGAGATTATAGCTACAGTGCTGCACACATTCACCTGTGTAAAGTGTTTTTTATATGAAATATGCCCTAATCATGTCTGTGTGTGTGTGTTTCAGTAACAGCACATCAGGAGGCTCCTACATAAAGCAGTGCTGCAAGGGCTTCTGCATTGATATTCTGAAGAAGATAGCGAGGAACGTCAAGTTCACTTACGACCTTTACCTGGTTACAAATGGAAAACACGGCAAGAAGATCAACAATGTCTGGAATGGCATGGTTGGAGAGGTAATGCCTACCCGCGTCTTTTTCTCCTACTATTCATCAGCCCATCTCTCTTTCGCTGTCTGTGAGCATTTAAATAAATATTTAATGTTCTTTAGTTTTTTTACTTTAAGCTGCAGTAGGAAGTATAATGAGGATTTTTGTTTGTTGAAATACTATTGTTTTGGTATAAAGGCACTCTGTCCAAACCCACTCCCACCAGATGACACACACACACACACACTAATGCTGTGTTTACACCAAACGTGATTTGTCACGCTATCGCACCGTGGGATAATTTTGTGCATCTTGTGACGTGATTGGTGTGGCCGTATTTTAAACAGAAGTAACGGACCTTCTTTTCACCATAAACCAAAACGTCGGCCGTCTCCATAACTCCATAACGTTCATAACGTTGAAGCTCCAAGTTTTGTCCAGCTCTGTATGGTGTGTTGTGAAACCACACAAGATGACGGTTTCTTCTCTGCAGAGATAAAGTGTTGTGCGTGTGTGGACTCTGAAATTATACGTTTCTCTGAGCAGAGTCATTCTGAATCTCAACCCTGATTGGCCATCGCATCTTTGAAGGATTTCAACTCATTTGTCAGACGTGTGCGAATATGTTGCGTCGCTGTGCACCAATCACAACTGTCGTGCCGCCCGTGAATATCGTGTATTTGCATTGGCTATGTATGTAAACTTGTTGCGTGACAAAACCGCGTCCGGTGTAAACACAGCAGAGATGACTTCCCTCTGCGAAACTCCACACTGATATTGCTAAAATCGACACAACAATTTATTGCTTTTATTGTCCAAACCTTCAAAACTAATTTTCTTTTTTAGGTTGCTTTGTAGCATAGGCAGTTGCTGCCAATGCTGGAAAAAATAACCTTTCCATTGATGGGACTTGTATGTGTAGCTGCACACAACAGCCAATGGGTGCACCAACTTTTTCTTAACTGTCCTGTGATTAGTCAGAGTCTCTCTTAATGTCCACAAGGCTTTAAACATTGCCTATGAAGGCTTTGCGTTTACATTATGCTGAAAGATCATAATGGAATTATTGCTTAATAATTCCATGAATATTAAGTTAGATTTGAATAATGCCACTCTGGATCTGGATTTATGCTAACATTTACCCACTAGCAGCTTCTTCTTCTTCTTCTTCTATGGGGTTTAACGGCAGCTTGCAACCATGATGTTGCATTACTGCCATCTCCTGCAGTTAAAATTAATATAGTTTGTTTTTTTTCTTCTTTCATCTCAGCTAATGGTCACGATTAACACACTGAGTCTTACGGCCTTGACACCAGGCCTTTATGCTAAGCTAAGCTCACTGGCTGAGGCTCACACCTGATAAACCAATACAGTATAAGAGTGACATCAGTCCTGTTGCTTTAGTCTCAAGTGTAAGTGTACAATATTTCCCAAATGTCAAGTAATTCCATTGCATTTCTAACCATTTAAATGTCACACATTGTCTACAAGCGTAGCTCAGCAAGAGCAATTTGCATTTGCAAATGGATTTTAAACTTTTCAGTTCATATCCCATTACCCACAGCTGTTATGAAGGGTCAGAGAGCAGACCTGCATTTGGTCAGGGCAATGAAATGTGTGACAAAATGTAAACAGACTGCATTGTGCCGCAGACAGGCCTTTGTTCCCCAGAGTATGCCATCGTCTTCATATCATAATTGTCTCAATAGTGGATTCAACATTCAACTCCATCAGCAGTAGTCATCTTGGATGCTAACAAAAATCCTCCTCTATCCATTACCGTATCCAACCTGCCTCGTTGTAGGTAAATGGTTTTGTCCAACCACTTTCAGGATAGATGCAAATCAGTCAGAAAGGGAGGGAGGCCAGGCCATCTGCAAGAGTGAATATACATGAGCCAGCACTGGTCTGGCTTACAGGGTAATGCCATATATCAGTGAGTTCTTCTAAAGCTGATGTCATTCCATCATTGCCAGCAAATAATATAATAACTTCCTTTCCCTGCCTTTGGTACCCAGACCTATAAGCCCATTTGTTCTTTTAAAGGGGTTCAGAAATACAGACACAAACTACAAAAAGCACTCACAGAGTGCAGTCACCTGCCAAGGCAGCTGAGTATCCCACAGTGGCAATATACTGCTCTATCATGCAATATTAATATTTGTTTGGGTTTTTTTTTTGTTTTTTTTTAAAACCCTGAATATGTCTGTGTCTGAACCACCAGCAAAATCCAACTATTTCTTCCTTGGGCCATAACCTACATCTCCAGAAAATGTCATCCAGATCTTTCATTTACTTTTTGAATTATGTTGCTCACAGTCAAACAGATGTGGCCAAAAACATAACATTTTTTTCAACAACTCTATGAGCCACCAGAACAGCATCAATGTTGACGACAAGTGATTCTGCAAGTCCCTGTAACTCTGTAAATTCTTAACGAAAACTATTCGCTTCAACTGGGCCTGTGAAGGTCATTCCATTTTCACGATTCATGTCTTTTTATTACGCATCAAACTGTTGCGTTGTGGCTCATGGATGGTAGTGTTGTCATTCTATTTCTCCACTCATTTTACTTATTTTTCCTTGTATTACTTAACTGCAGAAACTGCAGTGGGTTTTAAAAAAATATATAACTCAAATAGAGCTAAGTTAAAGTTTTGTTCAGTCCTTGTTTTTTATTACAAGAGGGTCATATACCGCCGCTCTGTCACGTCCCTCGGCGTCGTCTTACAGACACACAGGGTCTCCTTCCACGTCTGAAGGAGACGCACCAGATGGCACATTTAACCGCTCAGAGCAGCTGCCCTGAGTGTCGGTCCACACTTTTATGTCACTGTGAGCATCAAGCCAGTACAAAGCAGTCACTGACAAGGAACACGTATACTCTATTATTTATAATTATTTATGATTTATTGTTGGTCATGGAAATCTTGATCATATTATTAAAATAGAAGTCTGTCTGAGTGTGAGCCAACAGTGAATATCCACTAAGCCTGAGAGATGAGAACAGGTTATTTTTCAACATTATGTCCCTGATCAAAGCAAAAGCAAAGAGTCCTCGTGCCCCAGTGTCATGAGCAGAAGAATAACACATCTCAGGCTTTGGCATGTTGAAGTACTGATTTATATCATAATATTTGTTGGGTTCAAAAATATAGTGAGATATTGGCAGATTTATCCTTTAAAACTACATTCTGTGATCCAACTGGTGTCACTACACGTAAACCTGGATCAGTCGTGACACTGAAGATTTAAAACTGATTTACAGATTGTGGAGCCGGGGCGTGGTTTGGGCAATCGGCTGTCAGAGAGATGCAGGGCAGAGCTGGCTCAGCAGGAGCAGCTCTTCTCCTGGTCCAGCCGCGACGGCAGAGACAGAGAAGGTTGATTGTTGATTCACCGCAGCTGAGCTAATCAATTCACCTGGCGCTGCTCCTGCTCTGCTCCTGCTCTTCTCCTGCTCCGCTCCTGCTCCGCTCCTGCTCCGCTCCTGCTCCGCTCCTGCCTCTCTCCTGCAGCTGACTGCCCAAACCACCCCCCCTCCATACGGATCATTTATAATCCATCCATTATCTATAGGACTGATGCTGTGAGGGTCAGTGAGTGAGCTGGAGCCAGATATTGGTAATTTAGAGTCTCTGATTGAACTAACTCCTGTCTGCATGTGTTTGAATTGTCAGAAGAATCCTGAGTAGCAGAGTAAAAAAAAGAAATTAAATATGCACTTCTTGGTTAATTAAGCATTTGGATTCTTGTCGTCTTCAAAAGATTCATCAAAACACTTCTGTTCACAAAGGCTTTGAACAACTCGAGTCATTATCATGATCATTTATTTACCGTTCTTAGTTTGTTTTATTTTTTCTACTTTCAATGGCCCTGGACAAGTCTTTGTTATTATAATTATTATCATAATTATTGTTGTTATCATTATTGCATTAAGTAGTAATATTGTTGTTGTTTTGTTGATATAATAATGATAGTAATTTAGACAATTGAATGCATAACTTCACCTTTAAATTTTGAGTCACGTTAATGCCTTTCCATAATTTCACTTCAGTTCAGTGTGTATGAGGTTGGCCTGTGGTCAAATTATTATTTCATTAAATTGGGGGTTTGTACAGAAATCCCTCTTGTTGTGAGGCAAAAGTACTACCCGCTGCATCACCACGCTGCCTGTCTTTTAAAATATTCTGTGACAGTGTTCTCTGATGCTGTTGTTTGTGTTTTGAAACACAATCACTTGTTAAGTTATGTAAAAAACTATTATTTAAAGTGCAGATCAAGAAGCCCTTTGACATGCGGGGGATAAATGTACCTCACTTGACCAATAATGTGCGCATGGGAATTATTTATAGATTCAACGAAAGCTGAGCGCGATCACTGTTAAACGCTTAAAGACTGATACTGAACCGTGAAAGGTCTGATAATGGCACCTGCCAGTATGATCCATAGGAGGTGGTGTTTAGGAGGCAGGCTGCTCGAAGCCATTAGACAATTAAATCGGAGAAAGAAAAAAAAAGAAAAGAAAAGAAGAAAAACCAACATTTCCCGATGTAGTAAAAATGACAGCTTTATGAGCAGAGTGTCCGTCTGTCAGAATACATTCAGACACCCAGAATGGTGGCACGGTGAAAACGACAGCTGCATTTTTACTTTTCATCTCTTTTGGGTGGAAGTGCCCTCCAACTATTGTCGACATTCTGCTCTTACACTCGCAGTCACTGTGTGTTTTTTCACATCCAACATAACTGTTAGGACTTTTGAGCTCAATATGACTATTGTCCTCTCTGTCCCCCAGGTGGTGTATAAGAAGGCGATCATGGCAGTGGGTTCATTAACCATCAACGAGGAGAGGTCAGAGGTCATTGACTTCTCTGTGCCCTTTGTGGAGACTGGCATCAGTGTCATGGTGTCTCGCAGCAATGGCACCGTCTCGCCCTCTGCGTTCCTCGGTACATTTATCATTCTTTTGTCTTTCCTTATTGTAAATTTGCTCTCTTTTCAGTCATCTTTCTTCTTTATGTCTGTCTGACTCCCAGTGAGCTGAGAGGGAGGAGCTTACGTGTTGGCAAAAACCCCACGCTTTAAATAGAATATTTCATTCTGACAGTATAGACTGGCCAAATTCTACTTGTACTTTGACTTTATCTGGGACTCAACACCCTGAGCACATTAATATTTCGACCAGAGCAGAGGAAATGGAGCGTGCCAGCTGTTTTTTTTTGTTTATATGTGAAAAGTCGGCTGAGACAAAGCAGTCTTGATACTCACCTCCTCTCCCTCCCTCCCTATCTTCTCCTCCAGTTGTTCAGATGAGTAGAAACAAAAGCGCTCTCCTCTGTGCTCGCCTGATGTCTTGTATTGTCATTGGAGCGATGCAGAGAGCGAGGGGATGTATTGGACCATGCGTGTGTTGGTCGCTGTGTATCAAGTCATGTGTCAGAATGCGTGTGTGCGAGGGGAAAAAAGAAAACGTGTGTTGATACTGCACGAATATTTTAGGACGTTTGTGTATTGAATCAAGGATGTGTGGTGAATGAATGTGCCTAGGCGGAACGTGTATACGCTGAAAGCTGTATATGTGTGTGTGTGTACTAGATGCGTGTGTGTGTATGTGTGTCTTTGAGCAAGTGTGTGTGTGTGTTTTGAGCCTGGGCCAGGGTATCAGTGACGGTTCAGTATCTCTCACACTCATATTAGAGGCACCTCAGTGCACAATCTCTCAGGGTTGGCTAACTCTGGTTGTCACATACTTACACACACACACATTTGTCTGGGTTTCTGGTACTCATCCCTCTCTCTCTGAACTCCTGCCCTGCTACACACCGAACACACACACACACTTACACATGGTATGCGCACATCACACACAAGTACAGATCACATGCATATGCCCACAGCAGGGCACATCAGATCACTCACATTGCTCTCCCTCCTTCCTTCTCTCTCCCCCTTGCTCAGCCATCTCCCCTGCTCCAGGCTTCTCCCTCTCTCAGCTCTCATCCAAGGGAATAATGAGAAATATGGAAATGTGCTCCGTCAAACTCTCTGTGACTAACTCTCCCTCTCCTCCTCTCCTCCTCTCCCTCCCCTCTCCACTCACTCTGTCTACCGTTCTCCCCTCAATCATCTTTTCCCTGCTTTGTCTCCCCCCCATCCCTCGTCTTTCTTTCTTCTTCACCTTTTTTTCCCTGAGTCCAAAGTCTGTCCGCTTACGCTCTCCCCGCCGCACTTTTTATGCGTCACCTGTTCCTCCGTAATGTCTCTCTGTCTCGTGTACTTGATTTTAAACTCTCCACTCTCTGTCGCCGCTCTCTTCTTCCCCTCAGAGCCCTTCAGTGCATCAGTTTGGGTGATGATGTTTGTGATGCTGCTCATTGTCACAGCCATCGCCGTCTTCCTCTTTGAGTTTGTCAGTCCGTTGGGCTTCAACCGCAACTTGGCCCAAGGCAAAGGTAGGCTTTCACAAACACACACACACACACACACATGCACATGTGTGTCATCAGGAATATCACACCAATCTTTTCTCCCCAGAGCAACAAACACAAATCCAAGCTTTCCCTGAAGGTCCCTAAGCTGGTTGCCAATACTGTCGTCAGCTGAAAGAACAGGAAAAAGATTATTATTGAGCTCAATTTAAGTGTTGAATTTACGTTTAAACACATTTGATTGGTTCTACAAATCTGTGCAATAGGTGAGAGTCTCTTAACACCACCTAACTTGTCTTGAACACTCTCTACTCCTGCACTTTCCTTGTTGAAACTACCTGGCACTTATTCTTGGTTTCCTGATGGCTTCTCACTGCACCGTAACTCTAATGAATGTCTCTGATTTCACTGTGTTTTTAATGACGGTTTTCTATTAACAGTGAATGTTTCCTATGTCGATCACTTATAAGAGTATCATTAAAGGAATAGTACCGCATTTACGTTTTTCACTCTCAGTATTGTGCCTGGTCACACTTAATGAGAGGTAGGTCAAAGGTCATGTGCACGAGGAGTGATCTAGTTCACATGCATATTTCATCTTTTCAATGTTGAACTAAGGTCACAGTTCAAAAGGTGAACGGGTGTGTGAGTGAACATGAGCTGCATTCACAGTTTGTTAACCCTTTAACACCGAGCGTATAGCAGACATCACGTTTGCATCGCCGTAATTATGTGTTAACGCTTTCTGAAAGCTGAGAAGTTGCACGTCAAAAGCCAGCATGTGGTCATTACGGTAATTTCACCCTGTTGCAGGACGAGGAGAGATTTGGAAAAAGGCCTGTACATAGTTTCCATTTTTTGGCCTGTTTTTGCACATTTAGACAAAGACTCAAATTTCAAATCTAACACGCAAAATCTGGTGTTCATGTACAACTACAGTGTTTTGTTTCTCAATAAAAACGTTTTTCTTCATTTTAATTTGTTAATAAACTATTTTAACATGCAGTATATTGTAAATAACTGCCAGATAATGAAAATTATTCTGGAAAACTGGGCAAAAAATATGAACATCCTCAATGAATGATGTTTACTGAACACATTTATACACAGCTCTGTTAACGCCTTAGCAGTTATCTAGCAGATCAATATAACTACTATGTCTGGTGAGTGAAGTTACTGTGTGAAAAAAGAAGTGCTTTTATAGTTTCATCTCGCAGCCTCTGTGGAGCGGTCGCTCTCTCTGAAGGACATATCGAGACGCAATGTCGAGATTAAAGTCCAGATTAATGTCGACTCCAATCTCAACATGATATTTCAACGTTATTCTTAAAATTTTTAGTTTAATCTCGACATGTGGAGTTTGAAGTCTGAACCCGATGTTTCTAAGAGTCTTTCTTTCTTCACAGTGTAAATTCACTAAACATTAATCTTGTCATGGCAAAAAAAAACATTTCTCTTCATGCATGGCCCTAATACACAATACATATGTCTCTTTCTGTTTTCGGTATAGCGGTATTTCAATTTCGCGTCAAGCGGCGCACAGCATGATTGATGGAAGAAAGGCAGAAGCATAACAACTAGGCTAGTAAATATCGACCTATGGTCGTCCTCTCAGAAAGCTCTGCAGGATCACCTGGGGGGGTGGAGAAAGTCTGATGTCACTGACTCTCTCTTTGGCTCACAACGCCAAGAAGCACCCATGAATAGTTTTCTCCTAATCCTTGTAGTCCTGACAAATGCAGACTGTGTGTGTGTGTGTCACACAGAGCTGCAGCGGCGTCTCAGTCACACGCTGCAGAAGCTCAGTTCATGTCCATTTTTACTTCCAGCTGCTTGTTTTTGAGTCAACGGGCACATTAACTCAGCAACTATCAGAAAAATCCCTGAAGTGCCTTTGATTCTCAGCTCTGCTCCTGTTCCTCGATGGAGGGCAGAGGAGGAAGGCAAGAAACAGAAGCAGGTCTTCAGCTCAGAAGAAGTTCTGTACTTTTGTTTTTCTAATCTGAAAAACATCCATTATGTTGGAAATCATGTTAGTTAGCAGACTGTGATTTATTTGCTCCATTTGTTGGCTTGAAGTAAAGGTCAATCAAAATAAAAATTGTGTTGACATTGACCTCTGTCAAAAGCCTTTCTCTTCCTCCTTCTACACATGAACACTCTCTATAAGAGTTTACCATTGGGTCCATAAGGAAGCAAACACTTATATATGTATATATATATATATATGTATGTATATATATATATGTATATATATATATATATATATATATATATATATATATATATATATATGTATATATATATATATATATATATATATATATATATATATATATATGTATACATGGCAGAAAAAGTGAAGCTGAAATTCTTTGACATGAGTGCCATCAGGAGGGGGTGGGATGTATGGGTTTGAGTTTTGTGGCTCCTTTTCACAGTAGCCATCGTGGGAAAATCACAAGAGGAAATAATGATGTTAATTATGGCTGT
Source organism: Solea senegalensis (assembly GCF_019176455.1). Lineage (NCBI taxonomy): Eukaryota > Metazoa > Chordata > Actinopteri > Pleuronectiformes > Soleidae > Solea > Solea senegalensis. The sequence goes on from NC_058026.1 coordinate 19,973,336, forward strand.
TTTCTATTTCACTTCCTCAGTTTCCGGGTGCACGCTTATTCACTGTCACACTCTTGTGGTCATGTGATCAGTAACAACTGTTCCTTTCATGTTAAAACATGTCAAAATAGCTGTATTTTAATGTTTGTTCATGGCTGAACGATTTGGAGGAACATATTTAATTGCAGTCTTTCTGTCAGATCTTGATGTTGCGATTTGATTGGATAATGTAATGTGTTTCAAGTCAAGGTTCAGGTCTATATTAACTGTATTATGGATTGAACATGTCACGGATCATTACTGCATGACTCCATTAAAATATTGATTACCATGTTCTAATGAAAAGATGAAAACGCAATGTTATGAATTGTTTTAACTTTGTACAGTTATGTATTAAATGTTTTTCCCTTTAAGCATATAACATTGAGCAAACATCCCTTTAAGCATAGAACACTGAGCAATTTTATTTAAAAAAAAGGCAAGATTTGCCTCGTAGAAATGGTCAACTGTGAGATTAAGCTTTCATCCTTTACTCCTGTATGTCTCACGTCTCTGTTGGTTCTTCAGTCCATAATAACTGGCTTTATTTCCCCCTGTTCTCCTCCCTTTCTCTGTCTCTATCAGACCCACATGGTCCGTCATTCACCATTGGTAAGGCCATATGGCTGCTGTGGGGTCTGGTGTTCAATAACTCAGTGCCCGTGCAGAACCCAAAGGGCACCACCAGTAAGTTCATCGTGTCGGTGTGGGCCTTCTTTGCTGTCATCTTCCTGGCCTCCTACACTGCCAACCTGGCTGCCTTCATGATCCAGGAAGAGTTTGTGGACCAAGTCACAGGGCTGTCTGACAAGAAGGTGGGACTGAAAACATATGGAAACACACACACACACACACACACACATTCACAGTCACAGTTTCTCTTGTAATGGATGCCAGCCCCACGGCCACACTGGACTCTCCGGGGAAAGCCACTGGTCTTCAGCAGCCCAAAGCCTCTGGTCTTCATATCAGCTTCAGCTGTCATCATATGAACAGTGCCAGCACAGCAGCCCCACAGGCTCACACACATGCAGCACAGATCAAAGACGTGTGTTTGTATTTGTGTGCGCGTGTGCTTGTTTATGTGTGTGTGTGTGTGTGTGTAATTGCAGTCTGCAGAGGCTGGCAGTGTCAGCAGAACCTTGGCCAGTCTCACGCTAGACTGGACACACAATGATGATGACTGATGAGTCCACTCCCTCCTCCTCTCTCCTCTGTCTCTTCTTGTCACTCTTCCTCCACTCTCCTCACCCCGTGTGTCCCTTCTTCACTTTCACATTTTCACACTGTCTTTTACCTATACTTCCTTTCTCCTCCCGTCACTGTCCCTCATTCCTACCCTTTTGTCTCTTGAGTTTCTGTCTTTTTTTGTACTGCCTTATTAAATCACTCACCTCTTTTAGTAAATTGCCTTTTTCTTTTTCTTTCTCTCCCTGCAGTTCCAAAGTCCGTACTCCTACTCCCCTCCATTCCGCTTTGGGACGGTTCCTAACGGCAGCACCGAGCGCAACATCAGGAAGAACTATCCAGATATGCATCAGTACATGACCAAATACCATCAGACCGGCGTCCAGGATGCACTAGTCAGCCTCAAGACTGGGTACTGTTAGCATGTCAAGCCAGCTCACATCAAGTTGAGCTTTATTATACCTGAGAGAGTAATTCTGTTTTCAGACAGCATGTATGCTTAAGAACATGTGAAATGAAATGGGGAGAACTGAGTCACATATAAACCAGGTCCCATGGGGCCCAGCACTAGTTCATGCTAAAATGCTGCAGAAACAAGGTTGAGGGTTTCTGTCACCGACGGTAAAATGCAGATGTTGTCTGCAAACGCTCATTATGAAGTCATGTTGCTGTTGGAGGAAAAAAAAAGTGGAGCTGCCAAAGCAGAGAGAGTGTAATTTGTGATGGGGTTTTCAACCTTTATTCTCTGTCCTGAACACACTAATGGGAGGATGGCAGCGTTTATTAGTTTTGTGTGCTACTTTTGATCTTTAGAGTATTTCCTCAAAACAACAACATTTTCCTTTTTCACAATGTTTCTGCAATTATTTTGTTTGATGGTGCATATCAGACTGATATCTGTGTTTACATAACATCAAAGCTGTGTAATGGGTTGAGTCAAAAATTGTTCCTCGGACAAAAGTGAAAGTTCATTTCAAAATTGCAGTCAGTTATTAAATAGCCTTTGAAATACAGCAAAATAAACATGTAACATCCTTTATATAATGTAATGGGATTTCTGTTCTTCAACAACAGATATTTTTATCTCACATCTGCCCTTTGGTGAAAATATGTATGCATACATATCTAGCTGAGGAGAGGGGTGGAGGGTTTATTCACTGAGTTATATAAATCAATTTTTCTGTTCATTATAAGATAGAAAAGATTCTACTGTTATGCAGGTCAAATCCATCAGGCCCTGGTTACATTGTGTTTGGTTTGGAATCATACATCAAACTTGTGTTTTTGCTGAGCTCAGTTTTATCCAGCCGACAACAGGGGATTGGTTTGAATTCACCCTGTCACCGCAGAATAATGACAAAACCTGAGAGTGAAAGCGTGTGGCTCCACATGAACAAAGGCATCCTGTATGTGTGAATATTTACCTACACACAAGAGAGAACTCTCAGTCGTAGCCCTGACTCCTAATCTAATTTCTACAAGAATATCCAGAAACCACGGAGTATCACGAGGAGGCAGAGTGATTTGTTTGCAGATGTGAGGGAGATCGCGGTGCTCTTCGCTACTGAAAAGCTCTTTTGGCATCAAAATACCTGCCAGAAATACTAAATCCAACATTTTGTGGTTACAAACAAACAATTCCTGGAGTAACAGTTGAATATGTTTTTAATTAAACATGTTTTTAATTCCTGGTGCCCTATTGGTGTATTGTTATGTGAAAGTTCTTAGCCTGCAGCCCATTAAAATGAAGCAATGTTTGCTTGTCACAGATTATTGTTTATTAAAATACAATACACATTTTTTTCATTATCTTATTTTTTTCAAGAATTGCAATTATTTTATTGTAAGAAAAACAGCAAGAAATGACCGAAAAGTAGTAGAACATTTCTTCCTTCTTTGTTTTCATGCTGAGATGAGCATATATATCATATGTGTACACATATATACATACATATGTATATATATATATATAGATAGATAGATAGATAGATAGATAGATAGATAGATAGATAGATAGATAGATAGATAGATAGATAGATAGATAGATAGATAGATAGATAAGTTGTTTTTTGCTGTAGTGCAGGGTAGTTTTTGGAGACACCATTACCTCTTGCTTTCTTCTTCATATTCAACTGGCAGTTTGAATTATGTCATCTCTCCACAAGCAAGTGAAAGTATTTCCAAAACATATTGAACTTTTGCTTTAAAGTGTGTTAAAGTAACTGCTCGTGGACCCTCAGCACTTTTTTAAGATGGCAGATGGCAGATGGCATTTTTTTTTATTATCTTTTCGACCCATTTTTATTAAAGAAGCTTTTAGAGGACTTGTAGGTACATTTCACTTCACTGCAAAAGGTTGAAATGGACAAAAAAATTACAGTAGATACATTTTATTTGTGTGTTTTTAACCCTTTTATGTCCTCTCATGATAAATATTTTACAAACCCTTCAAGAATAGGAACCACTGTTCTTAACACTTAGTGTTAAGAACTGGGTGTGTGTTAATAGGTCACATGTTCAGGCTTTATAAAGTTTCATCAGATTGTCTTAAATAAAAGGATATAAGACACTCTATATTGCACGTTCTCGTACCTTCTGTATACTCTGTATTGCAGCCTGAAGCCTCTGTGTTCTGAGGGTTAATATTCAATCCGGAATGTGTTCTTCTTCTTACAGAAAGCTGGATGCTTTCATTTATGACGCTGCAGTGTTGAACTACATGGCGGGCAGAGATGACGGCTGTAAGCTTGTGACCATCGGCAGTGGTTACATCTTTGCAACTACAGGTTACGGCATCGCCCTGCAGAAAGGATCCTACTGGAAACGGCTGGTGGATTTGGCCATACTGAGCATCATAGGAGATGGTGAGGCACTCGGACATGCACACTCCAACACAGCTCAGTCGCTGTGTTTGAAGTTCAAGGTTTCAGGCCTGCCATTGGTCATCTTTTTCTCCTTCTCCCTCAAGACCCTCCCTCTGTCCCCCTCCCTCTGTTGGAAAGCTATCAGTGGCTAGTCTTAACACACCATTTCATCATCATTACTGTGTGTGTGTGTGTATGTGTGTGCCCACCGTGTCCTGTTATGTTTACTCCCCCAGATTGTTCTGTATAATAAGCTGTGAGAGAGTGCGAATGGAAGAAAGAGAATGAGCCAGACAGGAATCAAACTGCTGAAACCACTAAAGCGTTTCGCTTCACACCCTGCCTTTTTATACAGGGCAAACACCTGTGCACTCAAGCAGACACACACACAATCTCATAATAATTCATCCCATCTTTCCTTATCACTCCATCACTATCAATTCTTTCCTCTCCTCCTAAACCCCTTTTTCGCCCACTCCACCTCCTGTCTCCTTTCCACTGCAATATATTTACCTCTTCACCTCTCCCCCCTCCTCCCTTCTCCTCTTCTTTTCCATCATGCTGATGCGCCCTTTTCCCACCTCACCCATTATGCCCTCTGCTGTTCATCCCCTCCTTCCGTCTCTCGTTTGGCTGCCATTTTACACCTCTGCTGTGGTGTGGCTTTTCCTTACATTTGCAACAGGTGAGATGGAGGAGCTGGAGGCCCAGTGGCTGACCGGGATCTGCCACAACGAGAAGAATGAGGTGATGTCCAGCCAGTTGGACGTGGATAACATGGCTGGAGTCTTCTACATGCTGGCCACAGCCATGGGCCTGTCCATACTTACCTTTATATCTGAACACCTTTTCTACTGGAGGTTGAGATACTGCTTCACTGGTGTCTGCTCTGGAAGGCCGGGAATGCTCTTCACTATCAGCAGGGTGAGCGAAACTGCAGCTGCATTTTTGAAAGTGGGGTTGTTGGTCCAGTTGTAAAACAATGAAACAGTTGGGTCATCCATCCATCCATCTATTATCTACCGCTTTGTCCACCACCGGAGGGTTGCTGTGCCAATCTCAGCTGATATAGGGCGATAGGCCGTGTACACCCTGGACAGTTTGCCAGTCCATCACAGGGCCACACATAGAGACAAACAACCATCCACTCTCACATTCACACCTACGGTCAATTTAGATCCAATTTACCTAATCCTCATGTGTGAAAACCCCCACACACACAGGAGAGAACATGCAAATCCATGCAGAAAGGCCGCGAACCCGGCGGGTCTTCTTGCTGCAAAGGCAAGAGTGCTAACCACTACACGACCCAACAGTGAGATAGAAAATGTGTGGACTAAACAAACAGTGACTCAGCAAGAGAAACTAAGCCCAACCATATTTGCAAATTGTTTAATGCGTTTACAACTGAAGCAGTTTTAAGATGTGAAGAAGTATCTGTGTAAATACTGTATGTGTGTTCAAAGAGGAATGAGGCAGGAATGTGTGATTATAGAGGAAATATACACACTTTATATATACACATGAACCAAGCTCTCTCTGTTTTTGTCACACTCACACACACACACACACACAGGTTCATATATTTATATTCAGGTGCAGGGTAATGCAGGACAGGTTCCACCACACACAGACACACAAACCTAAATATACACATGCAGAACCAAAATGGGCATACACCCAGACAGACCAGTCTTCCATTATTCATTTGTCATGTCTCTGTGTTAGGCAGGGCTTTTATTCCAGACGGGCAGCGTTTCACACATTAAGTGTTTTACAAAAAGAGTAAGAGTGTGTGTCTGTCTACATGCTGTTAGGGCAGCAATGCTGGAGGTTAAGTGGCTCTCGGAAGAGCGTCTCCTTACACTCAAAAGACCCCTCCAGTGACATCATTTTCTAAATTTAATTTTCTAGCAGCCTCTGAAAGCAGTTTATTTTATTTATTTTTTTGAAAAAAGCTGGCGATTATCTCTTCCATCCACATTAGAAAACAAAATGAGGTCAGTGTTTGCAGTAAACGCTCTGGAGCAAAGGAGGCGCAGGTCTCTTTTAATTCACCCTTCACAGAAATGAGTTTTGTTCACATCTGAGCTTCTTGTTAGTGAGGATGTAACCTTTATTTATTTATCTCTCCTCCTGCTCTGCTCTCCTCTCCTCCCCTCTCCTCTCCTCTCCTCTCATCTCCTGTCCTATCAGGGTATATGGAGCTGTATCCATGGTGTCCATATAGATATGAAGAAGAAGACTCCGGAGCTGGGTTTCAGTCCTCAAGCCAACATGCTGCATCTGCTCAAATCTGCCAAATCCATTGCTATGTCGTCTCCCAAGCGCAACACTGTTCTCGTGCAGCCCAGCATCCTAGATGTGATGACAGGGAAAGGTACTGTAAAACTGTAATTCACTATACCCACTATAGCTTGCATTACATTTAGAAGAGAACAGAAATCACAGACTTTATGTGTAGTAGGATTTCTCTCTCATACAGCAGGAATTGTCTTTTCCTCATGATTACAAACACATTAACATTAGGTGGTATATACAGTGTGCAGGGGCAATAGATAATGTATCAGCGAGCTGGCTAAACATTCATCTAAACATCCATCTATTGTATCTGCTGTCTGAGGTGCATCTCTCCTTGTCTCCTAGGTAACTCACTCCATAGTCTGCCTCCGAAGGGTCCTGGTCTCTATAGCAACGCCGCTGGTCCGCAGGGTTTCCTGTCATTGTCCGGACGACACAAAAACCTCCTTAACAATGCTGCGCCATTTCCTGTTCAACAGAAAGCCCCCGCCCACCCGACCAGCCCCAACAAGCCTCAGCTGTCTATCACCAACGACAATGGTCAGACCCGCCCGCCCGGGCCGGCACTAACTGCGTCGAAGCCTCGGGCCCTGTGGAAGAAAAGTGTCGAGACCCTAAAGACCCAGCCTACTGTTGCTTCCCCCAGTGCCGGCCCAAGCCCCACCACAGCATCCAGCACTGCCCCTCCACCAATGAAGAGCCAGCGGTACTTGCCTGAAGACCCAGCACACTCCGACATCTCCGAGTGCTCCAGCCGGCCACAATCACACAAGGATTCTGACTCCATAGCGGCAAGGGGTGGATTCAAGCCCATCAATCAGCTGAGGAAGCGGGGTGGGGGAGGAAGCGGAGGCGGAGGATCCAAAATATACTCCATTGACTCTGACCAGGGCAGTCTCCAGTCAGCTCCCGCCTACCAGCGAGACAGCCAGGGGGGAGGTGATGACCACAGTTACCCCCCTGACCTGTTTCCACCTGACAGCACATACTCACTCGCTCACACACACCAGGCGGACACACCAATTTTGCAGCTGAGCGCCACCCTGCTGCATCACAGTCACAGCGCCGAGGCTGACCTGCACTCCCTGAAGGACAAGAAATACAGCACTTACACACACAGCAGGTATCACATTCAGCAGAAAATACTCACAAGAGCAATGTTGTTCAGCTACTTTGACTTGTCTTTTTGTGTCTAATCCTTGTCATCTTCTCTCCCTCTAGTGTCAAAGACAAATCTGCCGCTTCATTTGATGCTCCAGGCGCAGGTTCAGGGACACAAGGCATTAGACCTGGTCAGTGTCGCTCCTGCTTGACCAAGCTCACTGGTTACTCTGGCCTCTACACTGTTCGGTCGCCACAGGCTCGCTGTGATGCCTGTGCCCACCTGGGAAACCTCTACGACATCAGCGAAGACCACCTTCATTCACACTACTCCCACACACACACTCACCCACACAGTGGGGACATGTTTACGCACTATCTTCCCCAGAGCGAGCTTGGCATGGTAGGCGAAGGGGATGGGCTCGTCAGTCACTTCGAGCCCTCTCCTTCCTCCCCGTCTCCTATCCCCACCTCCTCATCGGCTCAGCACCTCCAGCTGAGTCGGCAGCACTCCTATGAGAACATGCTTCCAGACAACATTCCTGAGCGACAGGGGCAGGCACACAACCACCTGCGGGGACTGAGCATGCCTGACAGAGATAGGGAGAGGGAGCTGACCCTGGATGAGGGGGCCTACGCTAATGTTCTCACAATGCGCTCTGATCGTCCGTACAGTAGCCGCAGCCCTCCCTCTCCATCACCCTCCCACCACCACAGTCTAGACACCCCAATGCCCCTCCCCCGGCGCTCAAAGAGTCTCTTCCCTGATCGGCCCTCTCAGAACCCTTTTCTCCAGTCAGCTCCTGGCACGACGCAACGAGACTCCTCCTCCCAGCCTGTCGCACGCATTCCACAGAGAAGTTCTGCTCATGAGCTCTATAAGCAACGAATGCCGCTGTCGCTTACTCTGGGTAACCATGGCAGCCATCACGTCAACCAGCATGGCAGCCATGTTGACCAACAGGTGTTCTACCCGCAGCAGGAGCCCCCCGTGGTGGCTTACATGGTCCCACCTGCTGCCTCTCAGCCAATGAGCTATGTGACAGCGCCGCGAGCCTCCAGCGCAGGTGGCAACCGGCCACGGCTCTATCGCCGCATGCCCAGCATCGAGTCTGACGTCTGAGAGTCACTCACAACACACTTGCTCTCTCTCACTCACACACACGCATGCAAGAAACAGGTGTGTGTGCGTGTGCGTGTGTGTGTGTGTGTGTGTGCGTGTGTGATCGGACCAGGCAGCTCTGATTCTAAGCACATACACAGAAACACACAGACACACAATCAAGTGAAATACAGGAAGGTCTGCTCTGGGCTAAAAGGTTAATGGTGATGCTGAGTAAATAAATCATTGTTTCTTCATCACACCCTCTGTAAAGCAGGGCCGGGGCCACAGGAACCCCCTGGAGCCACAAAACAAGAGTGTGTGTGTGTGTCAGTGTGTGTGATAGCCTCGAGCTGTGGGCAAGGAGGCACAAACTTCACAGTGCGTCTGACAAGACAGATTGAAACCCTGGTGGAATATGCGGGACACTGTGCACAGTTTAACCGCAACAGTGGGATTTGATGGAAAAAAAGATGCACTCAAGTGTTTGGAAGAAGAGTGGACATTTCCTGCCCTCTCACCAGGAACCTTTTCTTTCTGGCATTACACACACATATAGGCGATACACATGTTTGACCGAAACATACACGCCCCTCTCCAGGACTCTCCTGTTGCACTATGATTTCTCCAGTCAACCTGTATGTTGTCTGAGCCTCCAAACTGCACTGCCAGCATGGCTTAAAGAGTTGTAAACTACACTAGAGTAATCCTTGACTTGAACGGAAGATACCATCTACACGATAGACTAGACTGGGAGGTGGGTCTCTGGTCAGAACACAGGTCTGACTGTATCAGCTCCTGAAGATGTACAAACACTGGAACACACACACACCATGTCTGTTTTTTGGGGGGAAGTAACAAAAAAGAAAACGAAAAAAAAACAAAAAAAAACAACCTAATGACTGTTTGTTTTCGTTGATGTCAGTTAAAGGTACATTCCAAAAAGTGGACCAAACGTGGCTGCCAGTAAAACGCCTCTCAGGACGAGAGTGTGTGTTCTCGTGTTTCTAGATCTAGAGACATACAGTATAGCATCCTTGCTTCCTCTCTTAGCTAGCCTTCAGGTCATACTGCATGCTTCCTACTACTGCCCTGTGTTACAGTTAAACTCTTAAACAGGGTCATATGTGCACACACTTGCAAGTATTTATATATATATACATATATATGTATGTATATATGTGTATATATATACATATATATATATATATATACATATGTACACACACACACACACACACATTCACATACACAGTAGTATAGTATAGTAGTATAGGGTGTGTGTGTGTGAGTGTGTGTGCGTGTGCTGAGGCTATAAGATAGCTGCTATTTGTGCACTTTGTAGATTTTATACCCCGACCACCTGACACCAGACGTTTGACCAAAAACACTTTTATACTGGAAAAATATGAATATTCTCAGTCATAAGCTGAGTAGTTTTCTTTTGTTTTCCTTTGACACTGGGTTGTTTTAGGGCGCAGTTCTCTCACGTTCCATTGTGAGGTCAGGAGTTTTACAGTGTTAGATAATGGGTATGCCATCATACAGTATACACAACACCACTTTATCTCTCTCCTCTTTTTTAAACTGTTGTGCTCATCTGTTTTTTCTAGCCTTCCCTACTTCCTCCATCAATTCTTTTTTTTTTTACTTTCTTAAAAAAACTTCTATTGTCTTTTGGCTTCTTCCCTGCTTCTTTCTGTAGAATAGATTGCGTATCAGAAGAGTAAAGTTCAGTCTCGGTGTTTAAATACTCAGCATATTGTTGGAAATCACTTAATATCACTAGACGTAAGAATTCCTCAGATTCAGCAGTGGCTCTTGTAGGATTCAGTACTTTTTATGATAAATTTCTATGTAGAAAAAAAAAACAACTCAAGGCCCATTTTAATGTTTCCGTAGTGACTTTAGATGCCGAGTGCATTGCTCTTGCAGTTTTACTCATCAAATGAATACTCAATGGACAAGCACCAGAGAAATGCGGTGTGGTGTTTCAGCAGAGGGAGTCACATGGCAATGCAGAGATTTTACAAAGTGACTCGTTCCAGAGGCAACACTCAAACAAATGTGCGCGCACACACACACACACACACACACACACTCCCTCGATGAAGCTGGTATGAGAGTTCTAGAAATCCATAATCTACTCAGTAAGGGCATTGATTTCTGAGCACAAGGATTTTGATGGAAAAGGGACTTGATATCCCTTTAGCTTAGCATCTGTCTCTATTCACTTGCTTTCTCTTTTCTATTCTGTCTCTTACACACACAAACACACACATACATATACACACATAGGTATATCTATATATATGGCTGCAAAGAATGCAAGACAGTATGAAACAAAAAAAGCACCTGTGAACGGTGAACGCTGCCCCTCTTTTTGGTAATCTTAACAGGTTTGGTGTGTGAGTTATATGCACAATATCAGGTTGCAATATTATACTTCTGTACAGAGAAATCTTTGTTTTAAATGTTAGAAACTGATTTCTTTGTTTTATTTGAATAGTAGTAAGTGTTGAATTCATTTCAATAATATTGTGGCTTTTTATTCTGCTTCTTTAACAAAAAAAAAAAAAAAAGACTGGCATGTTTTAGATTCTTGTGTGATTTCTTTCTCCCTCTGGTGTGTTGTTGGTTGGTTGGTCAGTTGGTTGGTTGGTTGGGACCTCACTGTACAGTCCTCACTACTAAGTTAATGGACTAGTAGTTAATAATCCTGGTCAGCTCAACAAGTTGTCAAACACACATAGCCGTGTCTCTTGTCTGAATCACCCTCAATGAATAATGATAGTCCAGCCTGTTTGGCTAATACAAACCACCTCTCACCCACATCTTCTCTTCCACTCTGAGTCCATGCCACATCACCTCTGAGTGTGAACTGTGTTCTTGTACTTCTTGCTTTGTGAGGACCAACTGTCAGACCTTATGAAATGAGGACATTGAAAGAATTTGAGGAGATTTGGCTTATTCTCACTACTTCAAAGGGCTGTTTGAGGGTAAAGACTTGTTTTCATGGTTAGAATTACGCCCAGTTCCATTTCTCAATATTCCCCCTAGCCTGTGCTCTTTGGTATTGAGTTACAAAGTGTATATTTGTTCAACTCTACCCCTACGAAATAAAATACATCTTTAAGAATCAGAATCTGTATCTAAAATATATTTAAAAAAAATGTATACAGTAACACAAACACAAAATATTTACATAAAGTGCAGTGGGTTAAGAACATAACACTTTTCTGAAGCAATGTGTATTAGGAAATGTCTGAAAACGCCTGCCAATACAAGTGAATCAGTTTATGTCTCTGAGGGACGCCTGTCCAGGGTGCTTTAGATGTTGCCCAGGCTACAACACACCTGATTCAAATGAGTGGGTAATTAACAGGCTTTTACAGAGCTTGATGACGAGCTGACCATTTGAATCAGGTGTGTTGGAGCAGAGCAACATCTAAAACATGCAGGACCAGGATTGGGGAGCACTGGTTTATGGTATGAACAAAAAGATTTTTGCTATGGTTAGCTTTACGAAGGTAACATTAGTTTCCCTGGATTCGGTTAATCAGCGCAAAATCTTATAACCCTCCTTTTGAAGTATTAGCCTGTAAAATGTGCTTTTGAAGCCCCAGCAAAGTGGGTGGGGCAAGGGGTGACAAATGGAATTGAGCCTTTAATGAAGATTAGCTGGGATTAAGAATTGTGTGATTTTAAGGTTAAAGTCATGTGCTCTGAGTGTCCTCACAAAGATAGGAGTGTGTGTGCGTGCGTGTCTATGTGTGTAACACCATGCAGGCATTTATATAAGACAGTGAATGACATGTGTGTTCAGAGGTTTGTTGTCTATGTGTGTGTGTGTACTTTTCTGTTCTCTCTTCCTTCGTCCCACACAGAACATTTGCAGAACATTTGACCTGGCTCTTACTCATATAATGCAGTCATACACACACACACAGATGTCTGTACTGCTGTGGTTAAGAGAGCGTGTAGATTGAGTTTTGTTTGTCCACCATCACAAACATTTTTACACCAACCTTTTGTTTTATTTTTGGGGATTTTTTAAATTGCATGACATGCTTGTGTTTCTGGTGGTTCCTATTTTGCTGCAACACTTGAGTTTTCCCTGAGTTAGACCTACTGGGCTACATGTACCAATTCTCCCCTCCACCCTGGTTAGTGCAACATGTCTGACTGGGACCCCAGGTGGCTTTGCTCCCTGGATCCTGCACAACCGACCCCAATGACATGGAACATGTAGAAAATGTTCCCAGGCTCAGCACAGTGCATATTGTAGTGAGTGCACACGCATATATACAGTATATACAATACATATAGTGTTGGGTGGACGGTGTGTTGGTGTGCAGTCCCCTGGGTCTCCCTGCTGTGTAGCTCACTTATGTACAAGGTCAGGGGTTTCTAAGCTACTAGTTGTGTTGTAAATACTACCTTGTCACTCAGTACCTCTGTACAATCTGTAAATAAGTAAAGGTTACATTTTTCTACTTGTCTGGGTCTTGTTTATCAATCTATCTATCTGTCTGTCTGTCTGTCTGTCTGTCTGTCACTATGGTTTTCTGACTAAGAGAATAAGGGCTTTTTGGGATCTTGTTATAAGGGCTCTCTCTCTCTTATCTACTCACCATCGGCTTTCATAATGCACCATTGGTGTGTGTGTGTGTGTGTGTGTGTGCAATATGCATGTGTTTAGATCAGTGTTCTGGTAAAAAGCTTTATTTTTATATGTCTGTGTCCCTCAGGAGATGGACACTCTAATCTGTACTGAAGTGGGACAAGAGAGGAGTATATAGACAAAACACTGATAGACTCTCAACTGCACACACATACAGCTGCGTGCCACAAATCCAGAACACACCCAGGCTGGAGAATGTGTCACAAGCCATAGACCAGCTGCAGCCTGAGGATAAGGATGAAGAAGGAAAGAGGAGAACAAAGTCATGTGAGGGGTCCCACTACAGCCGTCCAGACTCACTTTGAAATGGCAGGCATGGAAAATATCACAAAACACCATCCACACAGCCTAATGAGCCTGTTTTTGAAGAGTGTGAATATGTGTGTGAGTGTGTGTGTGTCACCTCCTCTGAGACTGGGTGTCAGGACCTCAGCAGCCTAACTCTTCCTGACGTGATCCATATGCTTGTATCTAATGGACAGGATAGCGATATACACTCATACACAAGCCCTTACCTCCTATTTAATTAATAGGATTGAGCTGCCACACATCAGCCTGTAATGTAATGACTGTAACACACAGGAGCTGGATATGTGTTTCCTTGTATCCCTGCAGTAACATACAACACTTAACGCAGTCATACATGTGGGCGAGTATCCACATGTGTACGTTCCTGCACATAAAACAGACTTGGGATTGTGCTTTTTTTTTACCACATATAACAACACTGTAAGGGTGCAAGATGAAGCAGGTTAAGGGATTAAGAGAGTCTCCATTTGAGTTAACCTGCAGCTGGAGAAAAGTCACAAGGAAAGAAGTCCAAGAAAAATGACAAGAGCAGATGATGGAGGACGACGAGGATGATAGTGCAGACTCTGACAGGCCTGCTGTAGGCTGCTGGCTCAGGACTCCAAACATCCAGTAGTCAGCCTACACACCTAACACGTGAGTGTGTGTGTGTGTGTGTGTGTGTGAGAGAGCGAGATGAAGAAGAAGAGGGGGAGAGAGAGAGAGCAGCGTGTCAGCCTACACACTAAACAAACCCATGAAAATTCATAAGGACCTGGCGACGCCTACTCACAAATACTAAAAATACTGGAGTGAGTTGAGCCTAGTCAGAGGAGAGGAAAGGGGAGGAAGAAGAGTGAGAGAGAGAGAAAGAAGAGATGAATAGAAAGAAACGAGAGAGCAGCAACTGAGGAGGAGGAGAGAGATACGAGATAGGTGTAACATGAACCAGAGGAGAGAAATAATAGTTATATCAACTGCGTCCGACTTGGAACATCTATTCTCAGCCTCCTATGGTTAACACTCACCGTGTAAGTGTGTGATCCAGCTTTTACTCATGTTTATGCAGTATGGTGACAAGGTCCGCAAAATGTAAACCATCAAACTTTATGTCGACGACATGTTTTAGGGGATAGGCAAGGACAAGGTTACAGTAAGTCTCCAGGAAATCAATGTAAGCCAATGTCCTCTGAGATGCAACAGTGTGTGTGTGTGTGTGTGAAGGTCCATATTCGTACTGATTTGATGGAAACTGACAGCATTTGCTGTCAAAGTCATCCATCCGGGGGAAGATGGAGGGTAGGAGGGATGGGCAGTTTTGATTTTGCCTTCAGAGCTGATATATAGTCAAAGGAGACATTTTGTTCTGGGCGTCTGAATCAGGACGAAGTGGCTCCTTTCACAGCTCCGATGGTGAACTCGGTGTGAGCTCTCATGGACGCTGACAGACGACGTGTGATTGACAGCGCTGCCGTGTACACTTGTGTACAAGTTCAAGGTTTTCTGTGCTATTAGTTATGTGTGTGTCCAGCTATCGATCCAGGACTGTGCCATGACATATCTGACTTAGATGAGACGATCAATATCATTCACACATGCCACTTATCTATGGTTAACACAAGGAGGAGAAAACGGAGAAAGACAGTGAAGTCCATGTATCACCACAGGAAAAGCTTAACTCTTTATCTCGCAGTCTTTGGAATACTTGGAAATTCAAAATTTCAACCCCAAAATATCCAATTTTCATGTAGAAAATCAAGATATATGTTTTTCTTGCGCATAGGGTTAACATTTTCTAAAAGATGTACTTATAAAAGCACATATAACCTTAAAGACATTAAACATTTATGTTTGGTGTTAGGGAACCCCCTACAATATAACCCCTATACTATAATGTAGGCATTTTACAAGTACAATGATGAACTCATTAAAAGAAAAGACAAAAAGAAAAGAAATGCCTGGGTGCAGCCATCTGAAGAAGAGAAAAAAGCTTGCCTGGTTCAAAAGCTTAAACTTTAACAGTTAATTGCATCAGGGTGGACTTTAGAATGTCTGACAGACAGAGGATTTAAGGAAAGGTCCTGGTTTTCACAGTCTGTGTGCGCAATGTAACGTCATCAACGACGCCTTGTGAATTGACCTGGATCCAAACAAAGTTAAGCCACAGTATCATTCAACAAAATTCAGTCACTGATGTGAGAGCTGCATTAACTGCATACAGGAGTGGAAATGTGATTATCAACATGAATAAATCACTTACTTCTGTCTTGTCATCAAAGACATTTAATAACTAATAACCATGCCGCTTTTCCATTAGTGCTAAAAACTCGGTTGACTCGACTTGTTTTTTTGGCTTTTCCATTAGCAACAGTATCTGGTATTTGTTTTAGTATCTGCTCTGGCGAGGTTACACGCGAGCTGAGCCGATACTAAAATGTGACATCAGCAGACTGCCCGGCCACTGATTGGAAGAGTCAAGAGTGCAAGGTCCGACACAAGAATCAAAGCGAACAATGCTGGACTATAGATCAGTTTAAAAGACGTGCGTTAATCTCCAACATTTAGCAAGGAAATGCCTAAATCGAGAGGAGTCTGGAACAACAAAACCATGTAGAGCAGAGTCATATTAGAATTATTTAATATAAATGGGGCTACACTTTCACCAAATCTGTAAATACAACATGACATACTATCACATTACTCTAAATAGACTTTGAAAGAGGTGCCTGTTCATTTTCAGTTGAGTGATATTTCCACCATTGATTTTTTTCCGGTATTATACAGTTATGTGACCTCTTGTTTAGATTGAGAACATATTCATCCCCGCTACCTTAAGTTCTCTATTAACGCTTAATAAAGTACAGAACTTTTAAAGCTAATTTAAAGCGATCGCTGCAAAACCAATTCAAAATATAATAGAGTGTGTTTGTCAAAGTTTCCAGAACACGAAAACTCTGTGTTCAACTGTCCCACCATCCGTTTAATCTTTATACACAGTGAACCTCCCTGATTAGTTTTTGCAAGTCGGCAATGTGGCTGAGATTAAAAGTGACAATACAACAGCAGAGGAAAATTATCACCTGATGAGAGGAGACGACAAAGCTCTCTCTCTTACAATGTGTCGGAGAGGGAGGGAGGGAGAGAGAGAGAGAGAGAGTCCCTGTCCCAGAAGATGATCAACATTGACTGTCAACTTCCTCTCTGCTTTCAGCTGTTAATATTTCACCGCATCTGCACTGCACACACAGTTTTATTGGGGCGTTTGGTGGCATTCAGTGCCTCTGACTCACTGCTGCTTTTTGCTGTATTTGATGAGTAACTCATTTGCTTAAATGCTATGAGTTGTGTTAGGCCTGCCCCACACTAGATTTCAGTCCTGATCTGGCCCTTCCGACAACCATGAGTGTCTTCCAATTTTAGGCTGGTTATGAACAGATTATCTCACCTAATTATCTGTAGTCAGAGGGGTTGACAGATGCGATTTTAATGACGTTGGATGCAGTCTTCCTGATTTTAAGTTGTGAGTATTAAACATGTTTGATATTAAGGACTGAACAGTGACTGGTGTGTGAGCAGAACCCTGCAATAACCAATGAGATTAAGTTGACAGATGTTGTGTACTTTTGTTTAGAACCATAACTTGCACAAGCCAAGTTGATTTCATCTTCTCAGCCATGACGTCATCCACAGATTTGTTTTGCGTTTCTCAGCACAAAACATTGTTGACAACGCCGACCATCCACCGCCATGTCTGATAATAGTCTGAAGTTTCTGTGAGATCCCAAATACCTCGAAAATACCTGTCTGAACTTCTTTTTGTTTTGCTTATTTTAACCATAAAAGGGACAGAAAATGTCCTGTGAGTCAGTGTTTTGCCCATTTTTCCAGAATAACTTCCAAGATCTGGCAGTTAGTTACAATTCACTGCATGTTGAACTAGAGTATTAACAATTTGAAATGAAGATAAAACAAAAGTTGTACACGAACAACAGATTGTGCGTGTTAAATTTGAATTGTGAACAGTATCAAACATGTTTACAACAAAAATTTGAGAATTAATGTAAAAACAAAAAATGCAATCAATGCACAGGCTTTTTTCCAACTGCAAAAGTGCAAGTGAAATTACCATAATAACCACATGTTGGCTTTAAAGTGCAACTTCTCAGCTTTCAGAAACATTTGGATTTTTTCTCCGATAACACAAACTGTTGTGTAAGTATTGCAATGCAAAATGCACTTGCGCAAACGTGTCATCTGTGATACGCTCAGTGTCAGAAGGGTTCATGAATAAGACAGTGAAGCATAAACGTGGAAAGGCATGCAGCAAAGGACCCAGGTCACTGCAACGGGCCCCTTCGTCCTACAGGGCGCCAACCCTCCCAAATGAGCTATCCGGCGTCCCATTACTTTAGGTTTCCATCAAGTCCTTCAACTTTATGGAAGCCCAGTATTAAATCAGTGGAGTAACACTTTAATATCTGGGCTAAATTGCTCTTTTCGCCGCTCTGACGGTCGACTTTCTGCTGCTTTCCGTCAAAGATGACGGCTGATGTTTGATTGAAACCACAGTCTCTGTCAGTCGGCTCACTTTGAGCAACAAAGGCAACACAGCTTTCCTGCTAGAAAGCTATAAATCTCAAATATGCACACAGTGGAGAGGTGTCACGCAAGACTGATGACAACTGGTCCCTACCTCACCTCTTCTCTGTCACTCTCAGACACACGCATAAATAGTTCTGCCTGGCTTCTGCTAATAGCTGTATACTAATCAGGGTATTTCCAGGTGCAGAAAATAGACATAGAACATTTAGAGTAAATTTAGCTTTAATAACGTAGTTAATCACTCCATTAATGTTACATTCAGTCTGACTCACGCATGCACTGGCGCATTGTTGTTATTCTAATGGAGGGTTTCCACCTGACTGCTGCTTGCTGAGGATTGCTGGGAGGCAGGAGCAAGGAGTTGGACGAACTCTTCCTGTTTCGATTTTCTGTGTGTTGAAGAAGGGTTTATGTGCGAGCTGCAGCGCTCAGGCTTCACACCGTTTTGTTGTGTTTGTTTTATTTTGTCTCTTCTATAAATGATGAAGCTCCAGGCTGGGGGAGAGAGAGATAGAGTGTGAGGTAGCGAGAGAGAGCGAGAGAGAGAGCGTGAGGTAGAGAGAAAGGCACTCAGCGCTCCCTGGGGGAAAAGTGCTCAGTGCCTGCTGGGCATTGTTCCTTTACGTCACCCAGCGTCTCCCAATCATAACACCACCTTAACTGACAAATGAGGACAGCTTGTGCATGTGAGCGACTGGAATGAAGTTCTTTGCTCGTCTGTATCTTTATTGAAAATGTTCAGTTGGTAATATATCAGTCTTTTTTGTCATTCGTTTTTGATAGCTTTGCTTTGCTCATTACCATCAGCAAACAGTCATTTATCAGCTCTGCACATAAATTACCCGGGTTTTCGTGTCTTCAGTGTACCTGTTTACAACGTCGCCTTGCTTGTGAGTAATCAGCGTGACCGTCAACAAATGTGTTTGGTGTTCTTGTCGTCCGTTTACAGAGTAAACACAAAGTTGGGGGAATAATTTGCAGCCAAGATGAAACAAGACAAATCATTCTTTCACCTTTCATTTAGGTTAGAGTGGCTGAGGGCGACGGGTTCAGTTGGATTTACTCTATTATGATTAAGTTTCAGGATACGCTGAGTGTAAAAAAAATTCACCGACCTTCACTGTCATTTCACCTCAATTTATAAAGAGTGAAACAGAAATAGAAAAAATTTGAATTTTGAAGGACATGAACGTGAATGTCATGTCTTTCAGTTGAAACCAACTCTAATCCGGCTGTGAGGTTTGAATCTGGATTCATGCAGATGAGGTGATCACTGCAGCTCTTTACCATCACACACTTGAACATAGCATTTAATCAGAAAAGCCTTTAACTCTGCTCTACAAGGTGAATACTTGTACAAATCCATATCTCATATGCTGGATATGGATTGACACTAGTTGCTACTTCCACTAACAAACCGAACAGTCTTTTTCAGTTTATTCAGCAAACTCAGACATAGAAAAATCCAAGTTTAATTGCTTTGTAAGTCGTACTCTTTTAGAATTTTATTTGAAACACAGGTTTTATTCCGTGTCTCTGTCCAAGGTGCTGAATTGGGAGCAGTTAGCGGAGCTGGAGCTCTCCAAGGCACTTTTAAAGTTTCTGGCTGATTGTAATTCCTGCTGCTGATGCTAAACCCTCAGCCTGTGTTAAAACTTTCTGATGAGATATGAGAAATAATCTTATTCCTTTTATGATTTTTTTTTTAATGGTTGTCTGCCGGGACATATAAACTACAAAAGCTTCATTTTCTGATTGAGACTCGAACAATAATGTCAATATTTTTGTATCTACATGATGTTGCTTAATTAACAATGACATGTAGGTAAAACTATATGGAAATGTACTAATACTTCTAAATGGGTCCTTCAGGAACATTTATTACCAGAAAGTGTTGTTGATGACAGTTGATGACAGTAATCGTTTAATTGTGTCTGTTTCCCAAAACACATTTCATTTTAATAAACAAGAAAAAACTATAGTCGTTAGAGTAGCTACTTCTTTTGGGGTAAGTTTGGTTTTGAGGGAAATATTTTCCCCAGGTAATTTCAGGTAAATGGAAAAGGGGCTCTTCATTTCACACAGTGATAAAACAAAGTTTAACATTTTTAGGTAGATCTGCTAATGTTACACCAAACTCTAGACCAAAACCCTACGCTCTAAAACAAAGACGGCAGATGACATTTTTCCAAATCACAACTGGGGAAACAAGATAAAAATAATTTCCCTCATGCAGCAGACAGAATATCAATTAATCTGCAGGGTTATGAGGATTTTGAGTATGTATTGAGAGCAGGGAGATAACTCTGGGTTTTTCATACATCATTGGTAGATGCTCTGAAAGATAGAGATACTGATGGTTATCTCTGTAACTCATAAGTGAGCAAACAGACAAGATGCATAAAATGGAGCCGGTGAAATGAGCCTGGCTTTCTCTGGTCTGTGTCTGTGGGACCCATATTTTCTATTTATTCTGACTTTTTAATTCATTTGCACTTGTTTACTCTGTCTTGAGTTTAGTGTTTCTCTTGTTTTCGGGTTTATTCTCTCTTGGATTTCTGATTTGGCATGGTCTTATTTCAGAGTATGAACTTTTTATGAATGTTTTAATTTGTATTTATGCTGTTGGTGTTTAATGGCAGTTGCATTACAGCTTTCTTCTTCTTCTTTCTTCATTGCTCCCTCTTCTCCCTCTCTAATCATAACTTATTTCAGGTTCTTTTCAGGTACTACTACTTCTTGTTGTTTCCCCTCCTGTGATAAAATGCCCTGCCAAGCTTGGTTTCACCTGTTGCTGGTTATTCTCCAGCGTACACTCATCATTCACTCCCTGCCAATTCATCTGTTCAGACTTGTCAAATGTCCCAGTAATTCCCTTGTGTCTTTCCTCATGCCTGCACTAGTAAGTTGTCTAGTTTGGGGAGTTTTCTTGTGTTTTTTGTTGTTTTGCCTGTTGATTACAGGACGCCCCTACTGTGTTTGTTGGGTTTGCTCATTTCTTTTCCTTGTGTGTGTGTGTGTGTGTCTGCATGTGAGTGTAAGATGGGTTGCAGGTGTGCATGCTTGATTGAATGACATGTCTAGGTGGATCCTGGGAGCTGATTGGTCCTGCACAGGAGGTTCCGGTACAAGAGGCCTGATCATCCCAGCTGCAGTGGACTTCTCTTTTTGTACTCGTTTTTAATAAACCTTTAAAGTTGTTCGTTTTACTTGTTACTGGTGGTTTCTCGGGAGTCAGAGGGAGTCTCCACACTCTTGTTGTGATCAGGTTTTTCCACCTAGGCCTGATTGTCACACCGTGCACCAGCCACTGTCTGTTAATTCATTCTATTTTTGTCCAGCATTTTTAGTCCAGCAGTCACCTCCTTTATCCACTAACATTATACTGGCCTGCTAAACAAAATGGTTGAGTAGCTCCCTGCCACTTGCAATAGACCTTTTTTCACAGCAGACAATTTGGCTTGTCATAGCAGGAAATGCACAGGTGCAATAACAATAAAAACAACCAGATTCCATTTAAGTGAGCTCGTTCAACGGCTGTTGTCTGTTCATGCTGACTCACTTTAATGTCTTACTGGGATGTTTGATGCAACTGAATCACCCTTTCCCTGCTTTTAGTCAAAATATGTGCAGAGAAAAAGAAAAAGTCTATTTAGGATTGAAGTGCAGGTCAGCACCTCACCTTAAATACATTTTAAAACATTTTTCAAACCCAAGCAGTGAAAAGTGGTTAGAATTCAGAGCTCCCATCAATAACCTTTAATCATGGGTTGGGTTTAAAGCGGAAGGGGGGGTAGTGACATGAGTTAAAAGACCACCTAGAGCTGATAATCAGGTTTGCCATTTGCTTTGACACCTGACTCAATGGGACACCTGTCAGAAAAATTATAAACACCCAGACTCATCAGAGAGGTCCATGCCAATGTAAAAGTGAAGAGCTTGTGAAATGACTGACCATCTTCCACTTTATCACATGAGATCATGCTATTGTTTAACCTTTTTAATGATTGCAACCATTCATTTAGAGGTTTTTTTTATATATATACTATTCTTGTATTCTTACAAAACATTTGTATCACAGTGTAACACAGTGTGCAACTATACTGACTAAAGTACCTTTCCAGTGGCTCCTCTGTGGGTGCTGTCGAAACAGATTCAAAACTCTCTCATCACCTCCATCAATGTCTGCACCCAAAAGTCTACACCAGTCTCCCACTCAAATAAAGAGGTAGAGCTGACCTTCAAGAACACGGAAAAGTTGTTTGCTCTTCCTCCACTATCAGCACACTGTGCTGTATATTGTTGAGTGGGAAATGCCAAAGATGAGAAAGACCATTTTCCTGTTTTTCTTGTAATGGAAGCAAACTGCACCCGGGAGCCTTTTCCTTTGAGCGCCTCTCACCGTGACAGAGAGATTCTGATATCTGCAACCAGGAGTTGTTGGCAGCTTATGAAAACGGGTGGACATTGATTCACATTTATATTGTTTTGCTGTCATATCACTCTAGGTGCAGGCATGGACGTAGGCTTCCATGAGATGGACAGATGGATCAGATTAGCCGATTACCTTATATATAAAAGTCTCCTATCATACCTGACACCTGGTGAAATTTCTGAATTCAGGAAAACACAGTGCCCTGAAACAAACATGTGAAGAGACAAGCAACCGTGGAAGAAAGATAATAAATAAATGAATTCATTCATAAATAAAGACATTTATACAATCCCTGGCAGCTCCAGTGCTTCAGCATGTTCTGAATATAAAGTTTGTATACTTTAGTACATTAGTACACACTTTACAGGAAAAAAAAGATAGAATTTTACATTTTTGACCTGGACCTTAAATCAAAATATTGTCTTCTTGCAAATATAAGTGTGTGATATTGAGGATTTGTGTTCCACCAACAGCAGTTAACGATTCCTGAGCTGTTGCCTGACTATGGGCCTGGATGTTGACACACAGCTGCCGCTGCTGTTTCCATCACCATGCAGCTCCAATGAAGATTCCTGGATGCAGTTTGACAGACATACAACAAATAAGTACTGTAGAGACAACATGAGAAAACATCATGCTTTTCTTTCTTTTCGCTCACACACTTTGCTGTGTGTGTGAGAGAGGGAGGGAGAGGGTAAGGGTGGGGAAAGAA
Organism: Solea senegalensis; assembly: GCF_019176455.1. Taxonomy (NCBI): domain Eukaryota; kingdom Metazoa; phylum Chordata; class Actinopteri; order Pleuronectiformes; family Soleidae; genus Solea; species Solea senegalensis. Next base: position 19,996,631 of record NC_058026.1, read on the forward strand.
AACTAGGTCAGACACTCAGGGTCTTAGAGACCACAGTCTGTTTTGGTACTTACTTACTTACTTACATAGCAGTTCCGTACTGGAGCTTTAAAACACATCATATAACTGTCTCACACTTATCTGTGGTTTGCAGAAACATACGATGGCAACATGTGATTCTGGCGTCTGGGTTGCAGTTGCATTTAAAGACAAAATGCTGAAACACAGTGTGCTGCTTTGGCAACCTAAATAAAAGAAGAAGAGGAAAAAAGACTATGAATACACCACCATCCCAGCAGCTTATCCTTTCCCCATAAAAACAAAATTAAATCAACCACATTTGGTGCTTTTGGTCTGCAATCAAGTACATTTCTATTTCTGCTGTCTCTTTAAATCCGCGCTGTCACTCACTCTCACGCAATTTCTGCCTCTTATCCTCTCATTCTGTCTCCCACGCTCTTTTCAGCCTAACAATACCCACAATGCACTGCCCCACAAAGCCTCACTGCCCATGGCGATGGGCAGAGCCAGCTGAACTCTGGAGGCCTCAGATGTTCGTGCATGCCTTTCAGAGCGAGTGAGAGGACGCACTGCTATCTTCTGTTGGTGTGTTGCTCTTATCAAGAGTTGTTCATCTGCATGTGTGTGTGTGTGTGTACGCATACACACACACACGTACACACATGCACACAAAAGATAGTTTGCATTAAATACTTGATGAGGTGTGTGGAGCTGTCAGGCATCGTTCTGCAGCTCACTGAGAATAGTTGTCGCATCCAATGAACAAATTTGTCTTGTGTGGATTCTCTTGAGCCTCAGTGTGGAGCTTCGGCGCTGAGAAACAAATTCGCGTCAACCTGCTTAAAACAATCCAGCACTGTACACACACACACATATTACAGTCAGTTCAGATGATTACAAAATGTACTATTTAATACACTAATTGCAACTGTGTAACATTTACAGTATATGTGATTCTTTCATGTTTGTTATTGTTTTGTTTTAAAATGGCTCTTCTTGTCCATTGGGATGTTACACACATCCATCCATCAGGGAGGGCTGTGCCAATCTCAGCTGACATAGGGTGATAGGAGGGGCACACCCTGCACAGATCACCAGTCCATTACCAGTCCATTGGAGGGCCACATATAGAGACAAACCATTTACTCTCACAATCACACCTATGGTCAATTTATAGTGTCCAATTTACCTCATCTCCATATTGCATGTTTTTGGACTGTCTTTGGACTAAATTGGTCACTCTAAATCAGGGGTGGGCAATTATTTTCCCCAAGGGGCCACATGAAAACAAAAAATATTGTTGAGGCCCAGGCCAAGTTTGAATTGAATTTGATCTTTTTTTCTTATCTTTTATTTCTTTGGATTATCTGTTTTGCTCCTGGTTGTGCACCTTGTGTGTGTTTCTCCTGTTCCTTGTGTTCCTAGATTTCTTCGTATCCTTTCATCTGCTTAGCTGACTTAAAAAAATAAAAACCCTAGTTTAATTTATTTAACAGTTATTTCACTCATCCAGCATGTCTCCATGTGGCAGGCTGTCCCTGGCATCTGCCTCAACGGTTTCATAATGCATATTTATCAACGTCATCCTTTATTGAAGCTACATTATGATGTTTACCCAGTGTGAAAACATTTCACCCCTAGACTCATCAATTGGACATGTTTGTGATGGCTTGCATTGTCCTAACATCCAGACAAATATACCTTGAGTTTATGGCAAAAGCACTTCCGAGCACACGTCTGATAAGGGTTTTTATTTAGTATACAATCAGTAAATATCGAGTCGATATATAATACAACCAATATATTTTAACTATTTTATGTCTACAACAATGCACAAAACAGTTGACCTTATTACTCAGAAAATGATGTTTACATAAGCCGCTTATATAATATTCCATTTATATTCCTGCTTACACAGCATAATCTGATTATGATTCACATCTATTACATATCATATCCACTGCTGTAAAAATAAGGTGTTCCAATTAAAATCTTTACATGTCTGCATGTCTTAATCCAAATATTCTTAGTGTGACCTTGTTTGGGTTCATTTGGGTAATTTTACAAAAGTATTACGACTATCGTCTCATACACGTCAGATTCATGTAGAAATATTGTCGTCAGTAAAAACACACACAGCCTGTGTCAAAATTTTTCTCTGGAAATTAGCCCACGTTTTTAGGATTGTTAGGTAGTTTTTAACTGATCTACAGTTTGGTATTGTTCAACTTGATTCTTGTGTCAGGCGTCTCTTCCTGTGACGACACTCTGATCAGTCAGTGGCTGGCAGTCTGGCGACGTCACACATAATATCGCGAAGATCAAGTTCAGACACAGAGAGAAAAAAGTAGAAGAAACATTTACACATGTAGTATTATAATAATAACAACAATAATAATAATAACAAAGATGATGATGAAAATACACTCATAATAATAATTATAATCAGAGTGGCAGAGGGTGGTTCAGACGCCATGGGCTCAAACAAGAATGTAACAAGAGGAAGGAGAGAGAAAACCAAAAACTACAGGAAAAGGAAGATGCTGAGTTGGTGACATTCATTAATGAAATGCCTACAGGAGTGGAAAAAATCTCAGTGCATCATGGGAAGTCCTGCAGACAGTATAGATTATATATTTTATAGCATAACTAAGGGATGGTTCACTGCAAGCTTCTGCCAGCCTTGAAAATAAGCATTATCAAGAATTTGAATTCCAAAATGTGGATTGAGTGTCTGCCTTCAGGAGCTACAGTACATATATACACATTCAGAGTGCATACACTCACAATCACAAGTCAGTGGAAATAGATGTGTTGACTGAGCAATGGAAAAGCAAGACCACCCACTTTTATATTGGTCCCATCAAAGGCTTTGGTCTTACTATGTCATTGTCTTGTCCCCGAGAACACAGTTTTCAAGGGAAAATTATGCGGTTGACCTTTAAATCTCTCATGTTTTATTAGGTAGCAGTTAGTCGGTTAGTACTGTTGCCTCACAGTAAGAAGGTGCTGGGTTTGATTCTCGGTCTGGGACCTTTCTGTGTGGAGTTTGCATGTTCTCCCACCATCAAAACATGTTTGAATGTTTTAACGCATTCAGTGAAGTTGGACCATTGTAGCGGCGAGCTCAGGCTCTGAACAACACTCCATCTGACCTCGTTAGATGGACTGTTGTGCAATTCTGGTTGTATAATGAAAATAAAGATTCTCTCAGGGTCTGTGGTTTTGTGTGTTTTTGTGCATGTGTTTCTTATTTTTCCCTTCCTGTGTTCCATGGGCATAGTGGTGGTTGCTGGCTCTGTGATTGCTCCTGGGAGTATTTTTTTACTACATTACCAATTCATTAATGCATTGTCACAAAACAATGTCAGTCACCTGTGCAATGGACAGGCCTGTAAAAACACCATCCAATCACGGACCGAACAAATTAATGGGATGGTGATGCCTCAGTCAAACTGCCATATGCCCCCCTCCACCCATGCGTGTACCCCTCTTTGTGCACTAATCGCACATGTTCAGAAGACAACGCCAGATCTTAGGCTAGCTTGCTAAACATTCAATGAAACACAACACAGTTGCAGCAGTTATGGCAGAAAAGGTGCCAACAGCAGGTGTTGGTTGCAAATGAAAGACGTTTTTTGGGAAAGCTACTGCCAAGAAAAAGGCGATCCAAAGCGATCCAACGCTGCATTTGAACGGTGACGACAACTCAATGCCCAGAAAGAGCTGCAAAGTGATGACATGGTGGCTCAGTTTTTTACTGGACAGGTAGGTTAACTTTATGTCTTTGTGAATTTTGTAGAGCATTTGTTGTTTTTGTATCATCATGTTGGCAATTGAACAAGTATCCAAAAAAAAAAGTTTGCGTCACCGAAAAGCGCAGTGCTCGGGAATCCGTGTTTGTTGCACGTTCCTGTGCTCTGGAGGTGTAGTGTCAGAGGGAGGTCTGAAGAAAGGGCTTGGACTCTTTGAATTCAAAATGTAGCCTGCTCTAACTGTTTTTCCATGATATCCAACAGCTTCAACGTTTGTTCTCCCTCAGTAGGAACTACACCGGCCAAACATTGTTCATAAAAATTCAAGTATCAAGTCAAGACTCTTGTCGTTTTGTTCACAGAAAAGATTAGAGGAACGGATTAACACTCGCCATCCTCAACTGTCACAGCAAGGTGACGACACTCTGCACCGCCAACTGTGCCACCATCTTTGTTCAAGCACAGGAAAGTCAGTCCAAGCTTGATAAGCTCTCTGCTTATCTCGTCTCCAGTCAGTAACCATCACTAACTTCAGTACAAATCTCTGAGATTCCAGCCGCCCAGTTTAACCTGCCACAGAGCCACAGAACTGCTTCAGAGAATTCCCACAGATCAGAGGAAAAACAGACTTCAACATTTGCACATTCTTTTGTCTCTTTTGTAAATATATCACTCACGTTTTGCTGCACCCTTCTTCCTCAACTCCTCAACAGATCTTTCCTTTTCCTCTAAGGAAAGGTATTGGACTTCTTACCTCTTAATCTAGCATATCTAACACATGTAAGTCAAATGAGTTCTAAGTATTATATAAAGCATTGGTGTGTGGCTTTTTGTTTGTGATTCTGTGTCTGTTTGATCTTTGTGAACAGGAACAATATCACATTATTTGTATGGTGCATTCTCCAGTGGATTCTGTCAGTCAGTACTATCAGACCTGGCTGAGGGAGTGTGTGTGAATATACACCAGAGGAAAGAAGTGTTTATCCTGACAAACTGCTGTTATCTGAGCAGAAGAATTCACTTCTGAAACTCTTTCTCCTTCTTTGTTGTTCCAGTCAAACTGCAACCTGTTTGCAGCCGTCTCACTTTATTAGCACAATATCGCTTCCATCTGCCTCGTTATAAAACGAATCACTTCCTGTGTGCAGCGTGGGAATTACATTACATGTCATTTAGCAGACGCTTTTATCCAAAGCGACTTACAATGGAATCAAGTACAATTAGCCAGGGGTGGAATCGAACTTGCGACCATGATGTCTTTGGTACACAAGGTAGGGTCTTAACCACTGAGCCACTCCACCCCTTGTCACAGAGCAACAAGAGCTCCAAACACTGCTGTACTGAGAAAGAACCCGCATGGTTTGAATGTAATAGATGTTAATAATTAAGTTATACACTACAATTTTAATAGTGGTTAAGCTCGAAAGACAGAACCAAGTCACAAGTGGTGACTTTAATTGAGTTGGATTTCTTGTATATGAACAGATATTGGATATTGGAGGTGCTGATGTCACACATGGACATGTATGTATGCAGGATTTTAAAGATTGTGAAGAATTTTGGAAGGATAAAAAAGAAGTGAAGAAGGAATTAAGTGACAAGGAAACAAGGGAGAGGAGCAAATAAGGGCACAGGGGGATGTAAGACAAAGAGGGGTAAATAAGAGAATAAAGCAGGGGAGCCCCCTCTTTCCTTAAATAGTCCTGCTGAGATGCTGCTCCGCTGATCAAACAGCGAGAGAAAAGAGGTGAGGGGGTGGATGTAGGAGGATGAGAGAGAGAGAGAGCAAGAAATATGTACAGCAAAAGAAATGGATGGAGAAGCCGCTGAACATAAAGGATGAAAAGAAGGAAGGGTATAATAGGAATTGTGAGCAGCGGCAGCCGTCAAATTACAATTGTAAGAGATGTGATGGCACGGACAAAGATTTGACTTTTACAAGATATTAGTGCCCTCTCTGCTCTCTGCTCTGTCAGGTTTTATTTCATCAGAGACTGTCGGTGCCGTACCTGCAGCCCAATGGCCCTCTGCTGATGTGACACTGACGAACGCCATCTTAGGCAACTAAAGCATTTGGGGAAATGTTTATTGCTGTGCTTGTTTGCGTGTGTGTGTGTGTCAGTCTGTACCCCTGTGGACTCAGCAGCATCCGAACGCCTCCACACATGCATTCATAAGCAGACTGGACTGAAGTTCAGGCTTTGACTGAAGCTGATAGAAAGTATACACACACAAACTTGTCTAACTCTAAAAGTACCCTTGGTCGTTGTCAATGTAAAAACACACATACACACAGAGAATGTATTAAACAAGTGTTGCACAGGTGTAGCTAAAAGAAGTAATTTGGTTTGAACATAACTTTTCATCCATAACCAATCATTAGCCAGTTATTCAAGAACTCTACAGTCTAGTTTTGTTCATATTTGAATATTTTTCAAAATACATTTACATAGGGCGAAAGGCGGGGTACACCCTGGACAGGTTGCCAGTCCATCACAAGGCCACATAGAGACAAACAACCATCCCCTCACAACTGTGGTCAATGCAGCGGTGTCGTATATAACGTAAGTCGTATATAACGTAAAAACAACAAGAACTCCAATGTTTTCCCTTTGTTTAATGAATCTTTTTACAAAACATATAATGAAAAACCGGAAAATGTTAAGCGTAAGTTTACCATTTACACGTGTGCATTACAACTTACAGATCACAGTGGATGATTTGGAGGTACAAAACATTTAGTCACATGGGCGTCTGCCAGGTTAACATCTTCTGGTGGGCCGGTTCTGGCCCGCGGGCCGAACTTTTGACTCCCCAGTGTTAGACTATAGTGTTTCTCCTGATACACTTTAAGCACTTTTTGGTCAAAATTAGACTGGTCACAGAGTGGAGATTTACACATAAATAGGTTACTTAGATGTTTTCAAATTTGTAGACCCCACTTAGTGCAGATGTGGCACAGAAACAACTGCCAACACTAAAAAGGGAAATGTGAAATTTAGTCAAGTAGCACATCTGACTTCATTTAATAGAACACTATTAAATTTGAAATTTCATATGACGCTAATTATGAAACCCAGTTACTCTCATTCTGAATGGCATCAATGTTTGAAAGTGTGGAATTTCTAAGTATGTAGAGTATAATCCAAAGAAAGCACTCTCTATAGAAGTTGTGTTGGGATCGCTGCCTTTTCATAAAAGCTGAGGCTTAAATCTGAGCTGTTGCTAGAGGCTGCTGACTCAAGTTTGTTTGAAGCAGCTGAACTATTAAGAAAAGCTAGTAAGAGAAGAACACTGCCGTACTGCATTGTACATAAACGATATTGTTTAAAGACCATATAAACAAATAGAGATTCTACTCTTCACACTTTATATTATTATGTTAAAAAAAAATACAGCTGTGGAATTATGTAGTGAAAACTGAAAACAATTTCTCTCCAGTGTTCTGTTCAGGATTTTTTAGGCGTGTCTAAAAATATGACTCAATGACGCACCAGAGGGACATAACTCCTCCTCAAACACTGCAACCATATAAAAATCCTCAGTGGGCTTTTTCCGCTCAATCGTGAGTAATTGACCTGCTCCTACACGATTGTCTACGTGTCTTCCCTGGATGCTAAAACACACAGAAAAGGGCAGAGCTCCTCAAGTGCAGGGTTTCTCTGCCACTGTCCTGCAAATGATTTCAAATGAATGGCTCGTTAGCACGCTTCTGCGCAGCGTGTTGATGAGCTGACCATTTGAATCAGGTTTGTTGGAGCATGGTAACGTCTAAAGTTGCCATGCTACAGTAGAGCGGCGAAAGCCAATGTGTGCTTCTTTTAATGATACATTTAATGATATATTTTGCATCACTTATCCAAACAACGTCAAACCCCACTAAAGCATGTGTGTGTGTGTGTGTGTGTGGTCCAGGTATTACTCATGCTGTGGGGACCTAAGGACAAATATCAAAACCCCATAGCATAGATTACTACATTTTAAGGTGAGGTGTCCATAAAATTAATTTAAGTCAATACAATGTCCTCTGAAGTGATGGAAACCAGTGTGTGTGTGTGTGTGTGTGGGACATCTGTTCATTCTGTGCCATGTCTTGTTTTAAACTGAAGACTAACATTCTGTTCATTCTGCTGCAGATCAATTTACTTCCTGTCATGATTCCACACCCACCAGTGTGATTAGGTGTCCCGCCCTCATTACTTTCACCTGTGTTTAATTAGCCACACCTGCAGTATTTAGTCTCTCCTCACCAGTTTGTCTATAAATTCTCCTGATTGAGAGCCAGCATTTTTCCCTGTTTAATCTTCAGTGTATGACCTGTGTTGTTTTCTTTGACAGTGATTTTGGTCCCTTTGCTTATTCTGACTGTACCAAACCTTTTTCTAGCAGTGCTGCTAAACAATTATTACTCTATACAACCTGTGTCTGAGTGTCTAAAATCCTATTTGTTAGCTACTTTTCTTAAGGATCAAATTTGGCAAGCTGGTAAATAACAGTTTTTCAGAGGAGATTTTTTTATTGCTTTATGTAGCCTTTAAATGTGAATGTCATACCTTAATTGAAATCCCTGCCTGTACCTGGGATAAATTATATGTCTGAGGATAAATTATACGTCTACATTTCCCCTCATACTATACACAAACCTGTCAGAAAAAATAACTTTTTAAAGCACCTCAGAATGATACAAACCAATCTGATGTGTATTTTGACATTTTATCTTACATCATGTCTTGATTTGAAGGGGAAAGAGTTTTGACCTGTAGTTCAGTCAAGGTGTTAAGACATGAGATTATACCAGGAAGTCAAAAAACAAAGAAAGGATGTTAAAAAAATTATCTTCCCTTACTTGAGGGGGGGAGATACCATTTGACCCACCAAGGGAAAAGCATCTTGGTAGAATGGAAGATTGTTTCAACATATTTTACAATCCTTCTTAGGTAGGTATAGATTTTGCTGTCAGAGTTGATAAACTGATTAGGGAGAAAATCTCCCTTTACCTCAAAAAACAAACTAATAGAGATCCTGGTGAGATGAGATACATCAGGTGTAAATTGCCTGTCTCATCAAGTGAATCTGTATCTCGTGTCAGATGTGAAGCATGTAGATGCTGACCTACAGATGCCTGATGCTGCTTTTGAATCCAGTGAAGCATTTCCTCTGCACTTGTATGCGTTTGCCTCTCACTGACCACACTGATTTGCTGATGGTCAGTCATGTTTACTTCAGCTCTCACCTAGAAATGTAGGAACATGTGTTTGAAGAGCCTGAGCTCCCACAATGTTCTGCTTTATTTCAATGTAAACCTACTCAAATCCACGATGAGACTTGAATCAATGTATTTAGTCATTGAAGCTATAACGTCATTGTGTTTAGCTTCAGGGTTGGACTCTCAACAGTAGTTAGACCCTCCGCACAGAGCTGCACAGACAATGGTTTTCAATTTTCCAAATTACGTTGGAGTTGCAGTTAATGGGGGACAGGTCATCACTGAGGCCTGAGCGGAAAAGCAGCTGCTGGTTCCACAACTTCAGATGTTCTCTGTCTGTTTCATTGTGCTGCTGGCTATGGTGGATGCCAGATATCGCTCTCGGATGATTGATGTGGGAGCTGGAGGCAGGAGAAGTGATGGAGGTGTGCTTTCTCCATCAGTCTGCAGCCAAACACTCCATCACAGTGCCCTTGACCTCCCATCAGATGTGCGCCTTCCAGACAGCAGAAGAAGCCATTCCCTTTGTTTTTTTATCAGACCACAACAGACACGATCATGATGTGAACGTGCACTTTGAGCTGCTTCATGTCACCACTGCTCGGCTCGTTACACACAGGCTATTGATGCGTTAAAGAAGGACCTCAGGGTGCTTGTGCAGGTCTTGAAAGTATTGAAAAATATGGAATTGTCCATACCTTGAAAAGTCTGGAATTTTTATGTGAAAGTCTTGAAAAAGTCTGGAGCACATAGTAGACTTTTACAGTCTGCACACTTGCACAAACGCATTTTAAAATATGTCATTTATGAAGAAAAGCAAATAAAAATGTGATATGATTTCGCTAGATATCCAATCAAAGCTCATGTCTGTCATCTGTGTTACTTCCTGCTGCCAGCAGAAATGGGTTGTTGAGTGCTTTGGAACTAATGGCTCAAATATCTGAAGTTTTAAAACTGGATTGCACTGGTCTCTAAGTCCAACACATTTATTCATTCATTCATGACGGAACTTTATAGTTCTGACCGTGCTCTTGATGATGTTTGTGTGAAATTGATGTGTTATGTCATCCATCCATCCATTATCTACCGCTTTATCCTCCACCGGATGGTCGCGGGGGCTGTTGTGCCAATCTCAGCTTACATAGGGCGATAGGCGAGGTACACCCTGGACAGTTTGCCAGTCCATCGTAGGGTCACACATAAAGACAAACAACCATTCACTCTCACATTCACCCCCATGTGACCAATTTACTGCATTATGTCAGTAAAACATAAATTACTGTGAATTCTGCTTTCATTCATTCATGCTTTTATTAAAATTAACTTTTCTGCTAAACAAGAAAGTAAAACTACATTAAGTCAAGGTGTTGAAAATAATGTCTTGACTTTTTCCCCCAAAGTTTTGAAAAAGTTTTGAAAAAGTCTATATATTATAAACTACAATATTTGTTCTTTCAGACTGTGAATGTAACGGGCTCAGTTACTGCAGCATATTTGTAACATACTGCAATTTATTGCACATTATGTTTCCTTTTCATGTTATAATTACACAAAATGTATGTTAAGTTTTTCATTTTATGTGTTACACTGACACAGGAGTTGAAGTCATGCCTCTCCCCTTCTGCTGCTGCATACTGTGGGAGGGGTACGTGATGTGTGCTTGTGTTATTTTTCATATTGTTTAGCATTGCTATGATGCACACATGGAGGTTTTCATGCTAAATTTGACACACTGTACATATTTTTATTTTATAGAGGGCAGATTTTCCTGTGTTTCACATGCTGGTTTTGAAATAAACAGAGACTGCCTCCATTTTATGTCTTCATTCATCGTATGGCGAACGCAGACAGCAACACTACACCGGTTACATGAATACTGACTGTAACGGAGGAGTGTTTAAATGTGCTCATCTTGTAAACACAGCAAACAGTTAATTGTGTACACAGAGTACACATAATTCAAATGCAGAACACACAGAGAAAGTGTGTGACATCACTCTCTGCCCAAAGCATTTACATAATTAGTATTTGTTTCCTGACGTTATGTAAAGCGGAATGTTGCGTACTGGACCTTTAAGCATTTCACTTGTGACAGGATGAGCATCGTTGAGGCAAGACGTTGCTTAAATTGCGGCGAAAGGCAAAATGCGCCTTGCATAACGTCATCCTCGAGGTTCTAGTGTCGTTATATTAAAATCTAAATTCTTTGCATATTTAATGCCCATTTGCTGCCTTTGGAAGTAAAAGACTTTTCTTTGGGTTTGAGAGCTGAAGTCACAATATTAAACAGGGGAAAGCAACACAGCACATTTCTGTGGGCCAGTAAATATTAATTCCAGCTCTTTTATTATAAAGCTTTGTTTGTTTAATGAACACTTCATTACCATTCATAAATATTGTAGGTATTCTTAAGAATTATTAAGAACTGTGGCTCCGGAGATCGATAATTGTTTGGCAGGACAAGCCTGATTGTGTGTTGTGGAAAAAGAAGAAGAGCTATTTTCTCATGGGAGCTGCTGGTTTGCTCTAATTGATGCATACATCCGAATTTATTGGTTCATACTCAAAGGAACCTAAATCACGCTCCAGTCATACGGTGTATGTTCATTAAAAAGTCAACAAAACAAGTAACCTGTGCCCGTTTGTTTTGTTTGTTTAATACTGCCAACATTAAGTAATACCCAGAGCTCATTTGACACTGCATGCTAATTTATGTATCATTTACATCTGTTGGTTAATGAGGTTAAACTAGATTTTTATGTGCAAAATGTGGAGTCGACACATTCGCGGCGACCCTCGTGACTGCATATGTCATGTATTTATTCATACATTAATTCAATTAATTCATGCTGCGACTTGCACTCATCGATGCTGATGAATAACAGATAAGTCACGTACACGTATGACAAATTGTTACACCACCTTATGAAGCTTTTCATCACAGAGTAAAGGTCAAAAAGCAGCTGTCCTTATTCGGCCGGATGTGCAGAAATGCAACAAGACAATTGCCTTTATTTAATTCAAGCGGCAGAGACGAACCCCACTGAGTAATTAAAAGTGTACTTTCACCAACAACACAAACATTGTTTCGGAGCTAATAAGAAAGCTTTAAATCCAACAAAAAAAGAAAGAAATGTATCCGTGCAAGTACTTTACATCTATACAAGGTCGTTAAACGTGTAAACACTTGATTAAAAAAAAGAAAGTACTTTAGATTATTGTGAATCAAAGGAGTCTGTCTCAGGAGAAAATACAGTGGAGAGTTAGATAAGTGGGGGGGGAAACTCATTATGTAGCTGTACAATTAATTTTCTGTGAGTCCATCCACTTTCAGGACATTTATTTCGGGCGACCAGAACACTTCCTTTCCGAAGCTTCTCCTGGAAAACTCTTGGAGATGCTCCTGCGGGATCTTCTGGGATTCAGGTTGACGTGATGCCAGGATATGGAACACAGCATCTTCTCTGACAGAGAAAGGACTTAAAGCTCATCTTAGTGACCCCAGTATCTTACACTCGAACATGATATATCCTCGACTGTGGTAATAATTGTGTCAGAAATATTATTGGGCCAGTTTTGGTACACTTTTAGGTTCTCTGGGATAAGCTGAACTGATGTTGCATTCATGGCTTTCCTTTCACACAACATGTTTACAAAGATGTATGTATGGACAACTGGACATGACTAAAGGATATTAGTTTATATAATCTGTCTTACTTTGAAATGACCTCTTGTTTCCTGCGACTGTGATGTCCAATTATCCCCACGTCTCTTGTCTATTTCGTCTCCATGCTTCTGAATTATATTATGTCTCTGTCTTCATATCTACATGTCAAATGGGAGATTTTTTCTAGATTAAAATACAATGAATGCATTCAAACTACAAACATCACACATGTACTGTATGTATACCTTCTTGTGTATTTGATTCAGTTGAACTTTATGATGTTGAACTAGGACTGAGGATATATTATAAAGGATTGTTTTACCATAGCCAGTACGGACAGGAAGAGTGATTACAGCGTGTAGTTTCAATGTACATAATATAAGAGTGTGAGCCTGACTCGATCTCAACAGCATGTCAGGACTAATCACATCCTCCCCCGCACCTTTCCACTTTCCAAAGGTATACATTTTTCAGCGGACATGGAAACTTGTCACCCGAAATATTTCATATCAATAATGTATCCCGCTCTATTAACTGTAGAGTGTCCGTGACCATCTCACCTCTACTTAAATGTATGTTTCCATGTCAAAGCTAACATTCAGAACACACAACGAGGAGAATGGTTTATTAACACTCACAACAAAGCACAGACGCAAGGTTTGGTATCAAGTTTTAGTTGATTATTTTATACATCGGTGTCTTTTTTAAGTATATAAGTATATTTTTATCCCCAGATGTCCCCTGCAACCGTTTGAATTAGAATTACAGCTAAGCTGTCCGTCCCTTTCTCAGTTCACTGTTGAGGTCAGTATATCATGTTAATTGCCAGACATAGAGTATATGCAATATATTACTCCTATGAATTGTAACCCATTAAGAAGAATATAATTGTAGTGGCCAGAGTAGTTCCCAGTGGATATCTCCCCCAAAGCTGAAATGAAATGAGTTATGCCCTTTCCAATAATGAGCTTTCTTACCAACCTCTTCTGCAGAAATAGACCTAGAACCTTTTGAATCTTCGAGGACTACATTCCAAAGTGTATGTTTAGCAGCTTTAGGAGTTACTGAAAGTTATTCTCCTACATTCACACCGTAATCTCACTCAAGATCAGCGTGCCACTGCACCTGCTGAGCACAGCCAGGTCAACGATCTGTTTCCTCGTCCTGACACACCACAAGGCTTTCTGTGTTCTCCTTTGATGCTCCCTGACACGTCTCCATGCTTCCCCTGAACTATTTCTATTCAGCACACATTTTCTCTCATATCTCATACAGGCTTAAAAGTTCTCTCTTCTCAGCTGGGCCGTTACCCTCGACATGCATGTCCAGCAGCAGGTTCTTTTGTTGGCCAAGAACCAGCAAAAACTTGCTATAAGAGACGTCCTGTGTTAAATTTAATCCGTAATCTGAATCTGATCTGGATAAAACTCAGTCTGGTGGTAGAGTGTCTGATCCTGAATACACGTACCTAATTTTGTACCCAATTTTCCTTCACCAAGTTTTGACAGAGACATGATTGAGAGAAAAAAACTGAATAAATGGATAGACATTTATATATGCGTATTTATCATGTAAAGTGCTCAAGCGATGTAAAATGTCATTAAATATAATTTGCTAAGGAATCTGATAGCAGAAGGATTTGGAGCATCCCTTATTTCTTCTTGAAGGCCTGAACTCATGGTGGACAATCATTTCCTTTTCACCCATTCATCCCAGAAAGAAAGCACAAATCTGTCTTTCTTTCTGACTCCAATGATCTGAGAGTGGGACTTGACAGCGTTATAGAGGCAATTCTTATCCTGAATGGATAAAACATCGATGAACAGATAAAAGAGAATGTTAAAGGAAGATGAATTTATAGCAATCCTGCCTACTGCACCTTCAAATGTGACATTTACTTTGCTTTTATCTCTTTTTTGGTCTCCACCAACTCTTGAGGAAAATATGTAGATGTGAAATATTCCATTATTCATTGGTGTTTCTTTGTTCAATGGCAGGTGGAGACCACAAACACGACAGTTGAGCAGGAGCATACATAGTTTTTACTTTTCTTTACTGAAAACAGCTGAGTGTCACTGTTTTGCCACTGATTGACCTCTTTAACTTTGCACCGTCACTTGAGCCATTGATTATTCAAAAAAAAAGATCAGCAGGTTTGAGGATTTACATTACCAATGAGTGTAGCGGAGCTGTTTGACCAAGAGAACAAAGAAAAGCCTGGCAAAATATCAGATATTTCAGTCATAACTACGTGTCCTGGTGGTCTAATTGTTTTAGAGTTTGGTCATTACTTCAAACCTAAACATCAGTCGTTCCTCTACTCTCTCCTCCCGGCATTTCCTCATCATTTTTCTCTTACAAGCAAAAACAATCAGCAACAACTCAACCAAAAGCCATTTAAAATAATAATACAATTAAATAAATAAATATAATAATAATAATAATAATAATAATAATAATAATAATAATAATAATAATAATAACAATAATAATAATAATAATAATGGCAGATACAATACATTGAAAAAGAAATACCTGCCACAAAATCCTGTCATTTATGTAATTCAATTACCAATTCATTAGAGGTCTTTGACCTGGAAGCGAAAAAGCACAAGTTAAAAGTAAAAGTCCCCGAGCTGAAATCAACATTTTCTGATTTTGCGTGCTGCTCACCGGCGAGGGCCCGGATTTGAGCAATCGACCCACAAGAGGTGCTGCTCAGGTCTGCCGGCGTCCGTGGATAATGGCCGATGTAAAGCTGAAATCTTTTGAAACAAAACATCATTTCAAGCTCAGACTATTGGAGAATATGGAGCAGCGCTGAAGAGAGGACAAGAGGGACTGTGTGTGTGTGTGTGTGTGTGTGTGTGTGTGTGAGTAAGGACAAGTGTGTAGGTGTAGGAGTGAGTGGACATGTAGAGGAGCTGATCTGATCAGACTCTTGTCAGGTCCTGTTGATGTGTTTTTTACTTTAAATCTGTGAGCGAGGAAACTTGTTGTGCCTTTACACTTTTGACCTTATCCCAGTTGATATGTCTGTCACTCACGCACACACTCTTTGTCAGTCTCATCCTGTTTTCCTGCATCCTTCTACATTTCCCCCCTTATTCCCACATCATTAGTCTCTCCTTGTTCTTGCCCAGAAGCTCACTGAGGATTTAGGCCTCCTCTCGTCCTAGACTCACCTACATCCTTTCATCCTGTTCCCTCCTCCTCACTCCCCTTTCCCTCCTCACTTGCTTTCTCTCTCTCTCTCCTCCATACTTAACCTGCTTCCTGAGCCCAAAAAATAAACCCACACACTCTCACACATATATACACGCACTAACACATGACACACTGTGCACACATGTACAGCATCAAGCCCAAACCCATCTGCAGCCACCAGCACAACATCTAATCCTTGTGCTTGGGGAGGAGGGGAACCTTGCAATCATTCCCGCTCCCTTTCTGTCCCACCATTCATTTTCTTTTTTCCTCCTCTTCCTCAATCATAGTCCCCGTCTGTTAATACGTGCTCAGCATCCGACTGGTAGGTGATGTATTTGAAGATGCACTGGAACTGCACTCCCTCTTTTGAACCTTTTATTATGGAGTCCAGTGAATCGTCACTCATGTGCTGAAGGGATGCACGCGGGCAGGTGTTTAGAGCGCAAGGAAACTCAATTTGACACACTCGCATAGCTTCTAATAGGAAGTGGAGTAAGCTGGTGTAGTATTTGGTTGGAATGAAACCAGCAGCCTCTAAGCTCTGTGATGACACATGACTGAAAGCCACTGGTGTTGGAGTGGTGATGGCGCCTGCTGATGCGGCTGTCCTGCTGGACGCTGCTGCCGCCCGGTGGCCTCTCAAAGGAACTGAATCCCCCTCTTCTATCATGACAGTTTGAATTTTGGGGGAGTTGCATCACATCCCCCACAACACACACACACACACACACACACGACCATCACCGCCACCTCTACCTCTCCTCTCCATTTACCCCACCACCACAACCCCTCCTCTCTGGATTGGATAAATACTGCTGGAAGATATATAACGTGTTGCTATGGTGATCTGCTTGTGGGTTGTTGTTTTTTTTTTCCTTTTTTGTGGCATTTATGGAAGACAGGGACATGCTGGTTCTCAGGGAGCTCTGAAGATCTGGCGTGTGAATGTGCAAGCCATGTTTATGTTTGAGAGAAAAGGATGGAGGAGGGAGTGAGGCAGGGGTGGAGGGACGGAGGGTGGCTCCTTATGAAGAGGAGGAACATTCACAAAAACATAAAAAGGCCCAAAAATAGGTGGCAATCGCTTAGACTTTGAGTTTCCATGAACGCCGTGCACTGCTCACCTGCCATAGCCTCTGTGCACCAAACTAAGAGCCCTGATGAGCAGCTGTCTCTGGGGAATATTTAACCTCTCTTCATCCTCCTCCTCCTCTCCTCCCTCCCAGTCTCCTCCACCCCCTCTCCATCGCCCACCACCACCCATGTTCTCCGGCTGCTCTATCTCTGGGGACACATTCTCAGTCTGCCTGATTGGCTTCTGTTTATGTGCATGTGCTAATGTGTTAATGTGTTGTGTGTTTGTGTGTTTGTGTGTGTGTGTGTGTGTGTGTGTGTGTAAGCACACCGTCCTCTATCAATTAACGCAAGCTGGTGCAGCAATTAGCATTTCCCATTGTGTTTATGCCGTGTACATCAGTGCACATCCGCACATACACATGAGGGATAGTGCATCACTGATCACCAGCTGTCTGCCAATGAAGTCTCCCTAATGGTCAAGCCCACACAATCCCACAACTCCTATGATGGAACTGACGTGTGTGCGTGCGTGTGCGTGTGTGTTTAAAGGTTTACAACACATCACCAACTCTCTTTCAGACCAGACGGCATCTTAGGAGACACCTATAAGCGTGTGTTTATGAATGTGTGTGTGTGTGCATGTGCACTCTGATTTCAGTGCTGCCCAGATGGTCATCTTCGAGGGGATTTCTGGAACATTCAGACACTTGTTGCTTGTCGTTATGTCTCCCTCTCTCTCTCTCCCTGCCTCACACACACACACACACACACACACACACACTTCTTTTGAAGTGCGAAACAGCTTGCGGTCAGCTCTGCTCCTCTTCCATGGTTCTATCAAATAGCAGCCCTTAGAGCCTTCAGATACACAATGAAACAAAAACAACCCTGCGCTGTTAGCAGACGAAAGCAAAAAAAAAAACACATATTCTCCGTGAATGTACGGTGCGATTCTTTGTCGTCCTTTTGCAGAATGTGTGAAGTCAAGTGTTGACGCACACATATATTATATCTTTGGTTCTGGTCGTTCTTGACTGAGTGAGGATGGAGAGACAGCAGGGCTGAACTTCAGAGATTTTGTTGTGAGTGTTTGTGTGAGTGAGTGTGTGAGGTCAAACTTCTGCTATGAATGCAATTTTTGCCATTATTTTAGTGACAGTGTGGAAATGAATTTGGGATGAGAAAAGGTCAGTGAAGAAGGCATGTCTCATAGAACTACTAAGTTTGCCACATGGTGGTGAAGTGAACCCCCTGACGTCCACCGGAAGCAAAATCTCTGGTGTTTATAAAGGAGCTTCACACTTATGATGACAGAAGCATGGACTAAGAAAACCACTAGCAACATTTGAATGAAGTAGCTGGTGTTTGACCAGAGGGAGGCAGTAGATACACCACTTTTTATCACTACATTATAATGTCAATACACAAACAACATTGCTAGATACACTGGTTTTCACCTGGGAAAAAAAGTGGTTTAGGGGTTTAGTTACACTTACACAAGGACTACACCTTGCTTGTTTGTGAAATGAAGCTTAGCCAAACTTCTGTTTGGAGAACTGCACTCTTGCTCTTTAGTCACTCTCAAACTCATTCAGATCATCACTTCATCCTCCTTTCTCAGCTTTAGAGAAAAATATTTATAAACTTCAAAGGTCCACTGTGTAAGAAGTGACATCTAATGGTGAGAACAAACGGAGGACTTCTCCGCTCACCTCTCACCATCTTCACATACCAGAAAGGATGTCTTTGATATTAAGCTTCTGCTTCAAAATGCATGCCATGGCTGGTTTGTCCATTTGTTGGCGGCCTCCATAAAGTAAGGCCCTTGACTAAAGTACATACAGTATAAAAGGCTTATTCCGACGTTAGGAAAACCATTTCACTTATACAGATCCTCTGTCTTCACACATCCCTGAAAGGTAGGGACTTGAATATTGAATATATATTAAAACTTCTGCCCAACAAGGGCTACAATGATTTAGCCTTTTTCATCTCGATATCAAGTAGAGTATATTTACTTGAACGATCTGAACTTCCTATTATTGCTGATTTGTTCTTTTTTTTTTGTAATTGTATTGCAATTTGTCAATGTGTCTCTCTGTAAAGTGCTGTCATGTGCTGCCTTATAAAAAAAGGAAAAAGCTAGACAAATTACAAACATGAACAGTTGTAATGTCATGTCAAAGCTTCTGTTTTAATTAAAAAAGCCTATTTTCAACAGCTGATCAACTTCTTGGCACTTAACAACTTTTCCAATGTCTTCCACTTAGGTTTTTGTCCACAACACTGAGTCTGCTCCTGCTAAGGTCCCTAAAGACATCCACTTAATGAATCTTAGCGCTGTATTCGACATAGTTGAGCACTTTCAGACAGACTGGGAAACCAAGTTGGATTTAACTCACTTAAAAGGACACAAACTACTTTGTGTCTCTCTCTCTCTCTCTCTCTATATATATATATATATATACTTTTAGACTTTTAAACATAGTACAAAGTACAGTAAATACATACATGTATGCAGGTTCTTTCTTCATTTAAGTCAAATAAATAAAACTCATTTTCAAAACCAGAAATGTTGAAAACGGTGAAAACAATTACAACTAAATGCCAATAGATCAATGATTCCAAAAGTATGTGGCGGTACTGCATGTGGGGCCATTAAATACTTACAAGAAATGAAACAAATCTATAGCATTTAAATGCGATATAAAATTACTAATGTATATATAACGTTGACTCCACAACACATAAGACGAGGAAACATATTTTTTAAAGTCTGAATATGTGACCCATGAACACACACCCCTAGGATGTCCATATAAGGAGTTGTGTGTTATTCCCACAGCAATTTACCAAGGGTGCACTTGCGGCACAGAGCACCAAAGGTTAAATTATGTTGATGGATAATTGTGCACTTTGAGAGTGAGCACTACAAATATACAAACCTTTCAAATATGACATGGAGCCCAGCTGTAATAACCACATGCATGTGTTGAAAGATATGCAAGTTCAGATGTAAGTTATACTTTGTGTACCCCCATGTTTACATTAAAACAATATGGGAATTATTGATTCTAGTTTCATGTTTTGATCAGTCGTGGTTTAATTGAGTATGGACCGAAAAGACCAACAATGTCTCAGCAGGATTTTGAAAAGAAAAAAGCATGTCAATGCACTTATCTTCAGTAGATTGGACAACTGTAATACTGCTACTATTATCACTCCAGCTCTCAGGTGTTTGCACTGACTTGCTGCAGAAACTCAAGAGCTAAGGACTGTTTTCCACTGTATAATATTAAATCAAAGATTACGCTGCACTGCAACTTCTATAATATATTTTATGTAAAACTCCTTGCTTCATACCAACCAGCTTGTCAGAGTGTGGAAAAAAATAGAGTGAACAGCACTGTTCAATACTCAATAAGAATGAAAAAGACAGAGCAGTCTGTGTCGCCCTCATGTGGTGAAAAACTACACAGCGTGTAGCAGAGTGTTATCAGCTTGATGTTGCAAAGACAATACAGCGCAATAAAGTGAGATTCACAACCACTACGTTCTCCTTTTAGTAGACCCTTTGTTCTTCTGCTCTTTGTGATGGATTACAAAACAACACGATAACTCAATTTGTACATTTTGAGCAAAGAACACACTTCACAGGGCAGGCACTGTGACAGATAGTAGCTTTAACTCTTGAGGGTTTTCCCCTTTTATTGAATTCTTTATTTCCTTTCATGCCACTGACTCACAGTGAATCACAAAACTATCATGAGAATAATCATTCAGGCTGACAATGACAAGGGAACTTACTGAGCATGTTAGTTCATTTTCAGCAGCCAACATTAAATAGTAGGTAAACACAGGTGCTACCAGTTATGTTAATCAAGGCATTGTGGCCAAATTAAAATAGCCTTGATTGACGTCAGGATCAACATCAGTTTACCCACATCTACATGGCTGCTGTAAACACAGCTAATAGGAAGTAAAAGACAGTCAAAGACAAAGTAGTTAAACACATTAGTTTCTTTAATGTTAGAATTGTTATTATACATGGACATCCCAATGGCTTTGCACTTTTTTACAATATGTACCACATAAAACAGCACCTACATGTTATTTACACACATCACACAAGATTGTTTCACAAAGCAATGTGTGAAACTGGCAAAAGAAAAAAGTGTGTCCAAAGTTGAACTTGTTGAACCATTGAATGCAGTTGTCCATGAACTGGTTAGACCAAGTAAAATATCCCATCCCCTGGCCCCCACTAATTAACAGAAAACTTCAGTTGTAAAGCTGAAATTACAAGTGTTGCTTCTGAAGTCAAAGAATTGAAATGGCAGCAATGCACTTGGTTAAGTGGCAGTTCAATGGGAGAAATGTGGGTAATATGTAAATTGTAAAATGTCTAACACTGCTACTGGTCTATCAATACAGTCAAATGTATTTTAATGCTGTTAAGGAAACAGCATATTTGGATTTTCTGTAAAACACAGTTAAGGACAATGGTACTTTAAACAAAGCAAGCTTTGTTGGTACTGCATCTTGCCCCACTTACTGTCTACCCACCAATCAAAATGACAGCTAAAATAATCACCGCTCTCGTTGTAAACTGAACTGACCTTCTTTGTGATAAAAACCTGGTTTGGGCTTCAAATAGCAAATAAAGAAAAAGGGTGAATTTGGGTCAAGAGGGTGCTGGTGCACAACCCTGCATCCACAAGCAAGCAGACAGACACTTCGTTCACTCACACACACTGCTGTACAACAACCAGAGATACTGTAACAGCTTCCTCAAAGGCAAGACAAGTACAACACAGTAAGTGGGAGTGTGGCAGTCAGAAATGCAAGCACACGGAGCAGCCGTCGAATGAGACACGCTGAAAAGCGTTTTGGGTGGAGCTGCACAGCAGGGAGCCACTTCAGCCTCAAGGAGCCCCAATAATTCAGTCATGTCCACAGACGTGGACACAGACAGAGTAGGAGGAAGTACGTTTGAGGAACGAGGGGAAACTGACAGCCAACAGTGGGCAATGGCCATGTTCATCTGGTCATTTGATGAGAAGCACAAAAGTAGCCTGGCTAATACAAAATGTCAAAATGCAACATTCTGTAATGCAAGGCTTTCAAGTGTGATGTGTGCTCGCTTCAGTATGAGGTCTGGTGAGGGCAAACAAACAGAAGAACAATCTATAGAACTCAAACATGGACAGGATGAGTAAGACAACCTAATGGCGGTGGGGTAAAAAATAAGGAGAGAACTATATGGGTTGATAATAAGTATGTTTTTTTTATTTGTAGCATTGTAACTAACATGAATAGGAGGAAGATTTCAAAGGTTGGCCATGGCATCAGTCCTCATCAGCTGTCCAATGGGCCATTGAGGAGAAGACAGAGGATGGATAAATGATGTATAAAAGTTTCAGAGCATCCGGTTACGTTTATGGGCAGGTGAGTCTGTGATGACATCACTACAGGGGGCAGAGCTTCGTTTACGATTGGCTGTGGAGTCCAGGTGGAGTGCCATTTCCTCCGCAATGAACGTGTTGAGGTCCACATCATGGAGGCCGTTCCTACGACGACTAAGAGACTGGGCAGGGTGAGTTGGGGATCCAGGAGGACCTGAGCGCACAGAAATGCTTGCCATGGCACCGCTGAGGCCTTTAAAAGAGACATAAAAGAAACAAACAAACTGTATGATCTCTAGCATCATATTTTTATAAAGAAAATGACTTCCAAAAGAACCAGGCATTTTAACTAACCATGCAGAGCAATGGCCTCTCTGAAGGGCTGCAGGTCAGTCTCCACAGAACTGCCCGTCTCTGGAGGTGATGGTCGACTTGCCGAAACCACGGCAACTCTAGGCGTGGCACGAGGTGTCCGTGGAGGTGGCGCTTTGCCACATAGGAAGCTGATTAGGTCCTCTCGCCTGATTGTTCTTCTACGTTTTTTCACCCAAGCGATCATCTCTTTATTTCTGCGCTGGCAGCCTAAATGAATACCCAAGTCATAGCTCCTTTGACGGGCCTCCATACTCTCTGATGGAACACAAAGACAATTGTTTTTAGTGGATGTGGATACCAAAATCAAGGTTTACTCACAAAGAATATAAGAAAGAAGAAATAGTGGATCAAAACACAGCTAATAAAGTTGTTACTTGCCTTTGTACAGGTTAGTGACTGCTGTGGCTGCATTCTGGAAGGGCACCCAGAGAGAGAGACCCTGCTGCTGACAAACTCTATCTGTAAATTAGATGCAAAAAAAGTTGATCCAAATACCATACATTCAAAATGCTTTTTGCTGCTGCAGAAATATCCAACTCCCATTACAGATACCACATTTCCTCTCTGGGGAAATTCATATTCAAGCATGAATAGTCAAAAATGGACTGATTTAATCTGATTGCTCTTGTGTATACCCTACGAGAAAACAAACTGGGAACGGGTGGTGAGCATTTTATGGGATACAATTTACATAGCTACTTAAGCACTTACAATTCGCCAAGGGAGGTATCTTTTCGGTGGCGTTAGTTTGCATATTTGTGTGTTTATTGGCAGGGTTAAACAAAACTAACTTTTTTTTTACTTTGTCAGAGGATGAGTAAGTTTCATTGCAATACAGGTATGTATGAGACAATCCAGAACTATAAGCGCTAACATCTATGGCTATTAACAAATGTAATGTGGAACCATAAAGTGATCTGCTTTGTGTTGGCAAAGAGATCTGCTCTTGCAGCACTTTTTATTTAATTTATGAGATGAGCAGTGACTGTAAATCTTTGTACGCAATATGAAAGGACTGTCTAGTGCATTGCCTTTAGAAATGACTGACTGGTATTCATTTTTGTCAAGGTACAGCTATGTTATATTCAGTAGTTTAGACACAGAGACATCTTATTAAGCAGGGTTTTACATGGAAAAACTACAAGAAATTCACGTCAAGAGGCCCAGATGTGTTTAAACGTATTTGTTGATACATCTGTAGAGGAAATCATTTGGTTGCTGTCCAACATCAGATTCAGCACTGTTTGTTATCCACCCAGCTATGAAAACATTGGTGCTGACCTTTTTTAGCCTTTGGCATCTTGGAATATATAGTGCTGCTTTAAGTGTACTGTTTAATTTCCTTTGCTGGACTATGAAGCTTTAATAAAGCATGACTTGAATTGAGCTAATGTAACGAGTATATATGATGAGCTGTTATAAAAATTAACTAGTTATCAGACGGTTCGCTCTACATTATCCACACATGATTCAGTTTTGTTAGTTTCAGTTTACTAATCCGATTTCTAATTGAGGGACTGAAACATAAAATGAGAAACAATTTTCCAAGGCAGGGCAGACATCGCAGGGCACAACGGTTACGTTGATCATTTCGCCATTTTTATTCTGGGTATTGATGACAACACAACAGTGATTAAGGACAACCTTCTGGCCTGTGTACTGGTATAAAATGTATGACTATCGTGTAGACTTTAGACAACCGTCTCACCACAAGAAATCTTGATGCATTTAACCGTCAACAAATGAGTTGTTTTCACTCGGAAAACTCCTCCCATATGGACTCCTCGCCATTTTGACGAGCAAGGTAACTATTAACGTGTGGACAAAATATAGATTGTGTGTGAGAACAAAACACCCACATTAATAGACATACGTCGTTGTTTATGTTTGAAATAACCTTGACGCGGCTAATTATTTATCCGTGCAGTCCTTACAGTTCGGACCACTATGAAATGAAATCCTGCCCTGACATCCACAGTCTGACATGGTCACCGGCTGCCAGTTTCGGCTACACGGCGTTAGCTTCAACAAAGTGGCGGTAGAACCGGCTCGTGAAAGCGAGTAAAACACGTTCAGTAGGAAAAAAAAATCTAAATAAAAACACATGCTAGTGTCACTCAACATCGCAGTGAATAATGATAACCAGTTGTTAGTTTTCGCAGCTAACACAGCAGCTGTTAGCCTAGCCGGTGCCCTTTGTGTCTCTATGCGCCCGGCGAAAACGCTAGCTAGCGGGATTAGCTTGGGTTAGCATCTACAGACCTTTGTAGAGCTGAGCCACCGCGGTGGCGGAATTTTGAAACAGGTGCCACAGCTTCTGCTGACTCTGTTCCGTCTCTTCTTCGTTTGAATCACTCCGCTCGGCCTCTGCTAAGCACTGCCGCTCCCAGTTGGAGAACCAATGCTCGGGGCCGTGCTCCTGGATCTGCGTTTCTCCTTCCTCTTTCCTCTTTTCCTCCATAGCTAAAGTGCTAGGCGTTAGCTAGCAGCCCGTGCGCTAGCCTTTCGGTCGATTTACAAGATTGTTTGGTTTCCGGAGACTCCTTTAAGTGTCGTTCTTTAGTGTGCTATGAAAGAATTACGTCACGCAATTCTTTTGAAGGACGTATTTAAGAAAACAGCAGTTATTAGAGCAACATAATGGAGATTTTCTTCTACGCCCGTGGGCTCTCTGCGTTAAACACCCCAAAGTGAAGTACGTAATGACAACATCTAAAAATTTCAGCGACTGGCCACGCCCATTTGGTCGCTGCTCTGAAAGGTGGTTGGTTGCAACGATGTATCATCGGCGGATCCTGGGACCGTTTACGAAGCCTGATTGGTCAACAGCCAGCGAGAGAAAAGGTCAGAGAAAAACAACGTTGATCTAGAGTGCGTGTGGTTGACAATACGCTCGAAATGCTGCATTCTGTGCAGTAGGTGGCAGCCTGAGCATGAAAATGCAGCTCGTCACTCAACGTGGCCAAAAGCAGAACACCCGTGACTGCAATCAGTCTATTTGCACTGGTGACGTTTACACTTGTACTTTAATAAACATAAACATAATATTCTTGCATATTTATTGCATTATTCTTGCATATTAAAACATCGTTAATTCGATATGTTTAATTTCGATAAGCAGTTTAATTATAATGATAATTTGGTGTACTTTACTATATTATTGTTAGTTTTTAGTTGTTTCTGTTTTTTATTTATCTCTGATGTACAGTACTTTCTTTCAGTTGTTATTGTTTTTGAAGTTCTTAAATAAAGTTGGACTGGATTGGAGTAATGAAGCATTCATTTCTAAACATAGGTTAATACTTAAGAAACTATGAGGGAATACATATGGTAATTATCTACTAATAAGACATTATTAAACAAAGATAATATGTTTAACATTATATGAAAGACAATATAACATTTATATATATATATATATGTTATTTTTCCAATTTTGTTCCTGTAGCCATAGCACCTACATTGTTTTGTTTTTTGGCTGTGCAGGTGATCTTTTTCTTTTGGGCCATGCCATATTTTGGCAACCCCCACTCAAGTAACAGTCTTGAAGGCAAGTAACACCTTTCATGGTTGAACTGCTGCAAAGAAGCCACCACTGAGGAAGAAGAAGAAGAAGAAGAAGAAGAAGAAGAAGGAGAAGACATTGAGGTGAAGTGAGACCATAAAATTCCAAGAAATATCAAGCAAGACCAACACTTTGGTAAAGAGGATTATTAGAGATACCAGCCACAGAAACTGTAATTTAACATCACCTCCGATTAGAGACCACATACAGTAAATGCTACCCAGAGTTCAAGTAGCAGACACATCTCGACCTGTTCAGAGGAGACTGTGTGAGTTAGGCCTTCATGGTTGAATTGCTGCAAAGAAGCCACCACTGAGGATGAAGGAGAAGAATAATTGTTAAGGCCAAGAAACACAAGAAATGGACATAAAACCAGTGGAAATCTGATCTGATGAGTTTGATATGTTCAGGTCCACTTGTCATGTCTTTGTGAGTTGAAGAAAAGGTGAGCTGGTGGGACACAGAGGAGGAGGTGTGATGGTGGAACTCTGCTGGTGACACAGTTGGTGATTTATTTAAAATTCACCTAAAACTTTTAACCAGCAAGACTACCACAGCATTCTGCAGCGGCATACCATACCATCTGGGATTATGACCCCAAACACAACTCCAGGCTGTGTAAGGCCAACTAGACCAAGAAGGAGAGTGATGGAGTGCTGTGTCAGACGACTTGGTCTCCAAAATCATGCAACATAAACCCAACTTTGATGGTTTGGGATGAGTTGGACTACAGAATTAAGGCAAAGTAGCAACATGTGCTCAGGACCTCTGGGAACTCCTTCAAAATGTCACAATTGTGCAAAGATGTCATCAAAGCAAAAAGTAGCTACTTTGAAGAGTAAAGAAATAAAACATACTTTATATCCTGTAATGTTTATGTCTTTAATATTAATGTACAATTGAGAAAACAAAAATAAAGAGAAATCATTGAATGAGATGTGTCCAAACTTTTGACTGGTCTTTATAGCTGTCTAATTCCTTCTTAAAAGGCAGTTATGCATTGGGAAAACTGTGTAAACTAGTAGTTATTATTATTATTATGTTCTGCCATCTGGTCACACACTGTAGAAGAAGATAGCAATCATTCAAGAAATTGTTGTCACCACTGGAGGATTTGAATTTGAGTTTATTTTCAGATTTTTGAAATATTTCTTGAAATGTTTAAAATTGTCTGAAACTTTTCTCCCATGAAGGGAGAGTGCAAAGCAAAGGCAGTGATTCACAGTTTTAGCATTAATTTGTTTTGGGGGCTTTTGCCTTGGCTTACACACATTGTATTGTCTGTTGTGTGGTGTATGATGACGTGTCCGTTGCCTGGCTGCAATCAAATTTCCCCTCTTGGGATAATGAAGTGTGATAATGATCAGAGTCAGAGTCAGAATGTCTTTATTGTCAATGCACATTCACTCTCTACAATGGAACTGGATGCAAAAGATTTACACATTTTATGTGAATAAAAGAACAAGAATGAAATGGCAAATACAAATAATGTCTCTGTAGTGGATGGATAATAGTGGTGGTGGGGAGGAAGTATCACATCCATACCCTACTAACTGCACCAACAATGTAACTAAGAAAATTATAACAAGTAAGAAACAGCTACCAATGAAAAGCAATGGTGGAAATCAGAGTGAGCGAAGCAGCTGCTTGGTGCCCCCAGATCACCAGGGGGCCCCCAATAGTGTGTGAAGGGAAAAACATTTTAAGATATTAAAAATATCTTGACAACTTTAGATATGTAATGCCATCCTACAAGACCTGATATTTAGAAATCTAAATAGTGTTGCGCTTAAGTTATTTTGTTCTTCATTACTTTGTAGTTGAAGATTGCGCTTTTAAGTGCACATCTGCACATTGTTCTAAGTTGAGTCATTCAAGTATTTCACTTGTTTAATTCAAGTTCATCAAGTGCTTCACTTTGAATACAAAAGTATAAATAAACATTTGGTCACTTCAATGCCCTCTAAGGTTTAAAAAAAAAAGAAGAAAAAAAAAGACTGGCACTGGTCTAAGGTGGTGGGAGTGGGAGCCAGGAGGTTATGATAATATGATCTTATACATATACATATACATATACATATTACAACACATGCTAAAATGTATGCAAAGTATGCAAAAACATATGCAATTATGTAACGGAAGAGCAATACGGTGCCATATACTATAACTGCATACGTGTAAATAAACATTCCCCATGAATTCATGTAATGTCAGCAGCAGTCACCTGTACACAGTATAAACACTGTCATCTCTTATGAACAGCTACTATCACCTGCTTTATTAGTGGGATTTAAAGTTCAATGCTGCACTATCTTCCTTCGCAGCAGCCATAAGTCTGAGCCACAGATTGAGCAAGTCCAAAGGTCAGATTACTTATAACAAAGGTACTGATTGCCTGCTCGCTCACCTGTCAGACTGCACAGGACACTGTGGTAGAGGGAACGCTGTCCCTCCTTTTCTCTTCCCGTCTTTGTCTCTCCTTAAATCTCACTTTCTGACCCACCTTACTTTTATTCCCTGTTTCTCTCTGCTGTTTTTGAAGATGTCTAAGGGCAAGGTGAATTTTTGCAGCAATGAGGATAATTTCCAGGATTTCCAGGAACAAGGGCCAACTCTCTCATTCAGCAACTTGCACTATTGTATTCAGCAGACGAGACTGTGCTTTAAGATCGGTCCTGAAAAACACATCCTCAAAGATGTGAGGTAGGACATCTCTCTCTAACCTGTGTTTATCTACATGTACTGACTACATGTAAGACACTGCTTTCCTGTTTTTATAGAAAGACTTTATGCCTCCTGATAACGACTGCAACTAATGATTATTTTCATGACTGATCTGTTGATTATTTTCTCAATAAGTCAAGTAATTTGTTTTGATTGACAAGATGCCAGAAAATATCAAAAAGGGTTGATTCGTGTTTTCAAAACCTCGAAATGATGACGTGCTCACAGGTCTTATTTTGTCCACAAACCGAAATAAATCCATTTAAATAATGTATTTGTTACACGCAGCAAAGAAACCAGGAAAATATTGACATTTAAGAAGCTGAAAACAAAATAATCAATTATTTATATATAGTTGACAGTTAATTTAGTAATGGATTCATCTTGTGGACCATTTTTTATCAAAGATTAAAGAATTGCATGTTATTTTACTGAGCAAGCTGAGAATGAAAAAGAATAAAGGAGGTTATATTGTCATTGTCATGATGGGGGACACATTAAAATGACTCATAAGAGTCTTGTAGTCAGGACCACACTAACCAAGACCAAAACAAGACTTTTAGGGACCGAGACAGTGCATGACAGTCTGGCACAGTTCTACAGCTCAACATTAAACCTTTATTGTGCTTTGTATAACAGCAACATTATGTTTAATCATTTTAATTTTCTCTTTGCAAAGTACAGGCCCACATTTGCGGCTATATTTGATCTATAACTGTGTATTAGGATTCAAATTTGGAATAATTAAGTAAAATCTTATAGAGAAATTGAGGATTTTTAATCACTCTCATGTGATCAACCCGTTTTTTGAAGGTCTTGCTCTCCTCTCAGACATAGACACACTCAGTCTTGTCTTGGTCTCAGCCACAGAGGACGGAGGATTGGTCGAGATCACAACTGATTTATTTGTAAGAGTCATGATCCGTAATTGGTTAGAAAACTTTTACATTCAAATACGTCCAAATACAAGTTTAAATGAAGTAAAGTGAAAGTTTCGTGGATACGAAGAGAAGCTGTGTGTTTGAGAATTGAGATGAAATCAAATGGTCTGTTATAACATGTAAGTCATTTGTGAGACCAAAACTGGTCCTAAGTACAATAATACTATCACTGTATTATAGTAAATGTTATGGAATTATATCCGAACTATATTGACATAAAACTTGATTGACAATAATTCATTTGTTTCACCATTTGTTTTATGCTTTCAATGTGATATAAAAGCTGAAGTAAACAACTTGAATTGAGCATGCCATTGCCTGGTTTAAGTTATTTTCTTTGTGAGCATGTAAAAGTGAGACCAGATCATTTCATATGCGTACAGTACATTACTTTTGTTTGTTTTTTTTTTGCAGTGGCATCATGAGACCTGGCATGAATGCTATCATGGGCGCAACAGGAAGCGGTAAAACATCGTAAGAAACATGTTCTTGTACTTGCACACGTTCTGTCTCACAAAGATAAATAACCTGAGAAAAAACAAAGCAGTTTGTTTCTCTTCCTTTCAGACTTCTAGATGTAGTTGCAGGAAGAAAAGACCCTGCCGGACTGCGGCAAGGAAAAGTCTTAGTGAATGGAAAAGCTGTCACATCTGAACTCAGGCTCAGCTCTGCTTATGTAGTTCAGGTACACAAATATTAACATTAGAACATGTTTTTTTTTTATGTTTGATGCTGTGGATTGTTGTGACTATAGCTGTGTCTCTAGGACGATATCCTGATGGGCACCCTCAGTGTGAGAGAGAATCTGTTGTTCAGTGCCAACCTCCGTCTCAACCCGAAGCAATACTCTACTATGGATAAACACAGCAAAGTAAATGCCATCCTACAAGACCTGGGTCTCACCGACTGTGCAAACACTAAGGTACAGATACAAGCTGGTAATTCTATATTATTCGTACATTCATGTCTTTAAAAGTATAAGTAAGTCATATCCATGGTGGCTGACATTTACTTGTTCTGTATAATGATGTGAAGCCTCAATAAAGTATATTATCTCTGTGGAAAGTTAGGTGCATGTTCAAAATGACTTAAATGACAATAACAGGAGTGATCAGTTATAGCCACCCTCTTCTGCTTAGTAACCAAGTGTTGTGTGTGTTGTGTGTGTGAACAGATAGGGACAGAGTTTATCCGTGGTGTATCAGGAGGCGAGAGGAAGAGGTGCAGCATCGGGATGGAGCTCATCACTTCTCCGTCTCTGCTGTTTCTGGATGAACCAACCACAGGCCTGGATTCCAACACGGCAAACTCCCTCATCAAACTGCTGCACGAGTACCACACCGTTACTGATTTATCAAACATATAAGACGACACATGCTCATAATCACAGCTGTCACAATGGAATTAACATTCACTTTGGTCAGATCTCTGCTCCAGCAGCACTTTCATTGTCATCTGCCATCTTTGTGTTGATGATGATGATATATGGTTTGGTTTTAATAGGTTTTTAAATGTGTGTCCAGCATGTCCAGGAGAGGTAAGACTGTGATCTTCTCCATCCACCAGCCACGATATTCCATCTTCAAACAGTTTGATCATCTGACCCTGATGCATAAAGGGGAGGTGGTGTATGCAGGAGCAGCAGACCATGCACTGGAATACTTCTCAGACCTTGGTACATAGTGTGTGTTGTCTTGCTTGTTAATGTAGTGTTTGTTTTTATAAACACTGAATGAGCACAGATAACATAATGTAATGTCACGTAACGTAACGTAACGTAGCGTAACGTAACGTAACGTAACGTAACGTAACGTAACGTAACGTAGCGTAACGTAGCGTAACGTTCTGATGCTCAAACAATATTTTAAATGTCTATGTTCCAATTCAATTCTTGACCTGTCAGGGTGTGGTATACTTGTGTGGTGGATATTTGTACATGTGTCATCATCGTGGTTGTTGTTTTACGTTAATATTGTGGGGGTGTTTTTTTGGGGGACAGGCTACCAAATTGAATCCTTCAACAACCCTGCTGATTTCTTTATGGATGTCACAAATGGAGAGGCAAAATCAACAATTATGTCGATCTCTGCAGGTACGATTACACATACTACACGCACACAAACACAGTGTTAAAACAACAACCCACTAAGGATGTTGCTTACGAGGGGAATTTTAGGAGTCTAATTAAACCCAGTGACTGAATTTGGTCAGAAATTCAACATCATTAGATGTTTTTTAGGACAATGCGACTATTCTGTCTATTATAGACTATTTGTATTTAATATTTAATATTTTATATTTATACTTATATATAAATATTGAAATAAATACACTTTTAAAAAAAACGTTGCGTTCCAAACTGTATATTGGAAAGACATCAAACAAGAGACATTGTATTTAATGTGTAGCTTTCAGCATTAACCAAAACACCTTGACATTTCACCGACCAAAAACCAAACCCTATTCCAGATACTGACTGTTGTAAAAAAAAGAGTGAGGGAGAGAGAAAACCTTCACACCGTCTGCCTTTATCTACAACATTGTCCTGTCTTTCCACAGATGACAGTCAAAATCCTTTGGCATCAAGGTATCGCCAGTCCTCACTGTGCCAGAGAGTCCTTGAGGAGCTCGGCCGTTTAAACCTGAGCAGTGCTGAACGCGGCAAAGGTCAAGATGAGCCAGTTGACTATGCAACCTCTTTTCTTTATCAGGTCAGCCTGCTCTGCATCCAAAGATAAATAAATCACTGCTTAGATAAGTTCATTATAAATGTACGATTGACAGAAACTGAAATGAATTCATACTGTGATGAGGCAGACTGTGTCAATCAGCTGTGAGGTCAGTGTGCTTGGCTGCCCGCTCAGTGAACCCAGTTTATCTTTTGATTGTCATTGTGGTCATAAAGTAATTCCCTTTGTGTGTGTGTGTGAGACACAGTTACGTGTTGTGTGCGGCAGGACAGTGCGGAACTCTCTGAGGAACCCTCAGACCTCTTATGCCCAGCTGGCTCTCACCATCACTTTTGCTCTTCTGGTGGGGCTCATTTATTACCAGATGCCACTGTCGCTGCCTGAGGCGATACAGAACAGGTACTGATGTGGCAAACCTGCTTTATTAAAGCCAACAGTTGTATCTGCTCTCTATGTTCACCTCTGTGCACTCCTCCTCCTCCTCCTCCTCCTCAGCTCATCTGAAAGAAGAAATTGAAACATAATGGTTTTATTTCTTATTTAATAAGTCAGGCAGACTCAAGAGCTCTCTTCCATGAAAGACCCACGAATAAAGGAGCACTTATGAAACAAAGAATTCAGCATAATAGCAATTATGCTGAATCATAGAGCACATGAAGTACAGCTTTAACATCTCCAATGGTGATGTAGTGTTCACGTTTGAAGTTCATTGTACAATGTATACAATCCTCACTTCAGTCAATGCAGATCTCTACATTTTCATCTTTACAGTGTGGATAGATTTCTTGGAATACATTGTCATACGTACATGTACTGCAGAAATATCAACAATATGAGGGAAAAAAGAGAAGCAGAAGATTCAAAATAGCCAGCAAACACAACACAAAAAGAATAGAGTTAGAGAAGAATAACATTATTACATTTAAACCACTTCTGAGGACAGCTTCAAATCATTTTCTTTGTTCTTTTCTGGAACATATTTTGCATGTCATATGCAGGAAAATGTGAAGAGACAACAATATTGAGAATATTTGTTTTAAATGAAAGTATAAAACTGATAAAAAAAAGACGAAAAAAAGGAAAAGGACTGTATAAGACTGATATCAGTATCAAGAGATTCTTTGTGATATTGGTATCAGACACAGAAAGTGTTATTCGCCCATCTTCAGTATGCATAATTATTTAGGGCTATACAGTATGTACAGTGTATGAGAGATAAGAAGCCTGGGAATCTGTGTAAATGTGTGGTAAAGACTCCATTTAAAACTAGATATTTCACACTTGTACCTTTCACCTTCATGTATATAAACAAGTGTTGGGACGTGACACCTGGAGTCATGTCAAAATTAGTGAGATAAGAAGCCTTGATGTCAAGGTGAGGAAACGTGCTTTTATGATGCTGCAATGCTATGTGATACTCTGGTTTATGGAGAGAAAACACCCAACAGATTGTTTTTGCTGACATTTTCTGATTGTCTATCAGAAGAAATGATATTAAGATAACGTGGTCGCTCTGTTTCTCAACCACAGGTCCGGAGCGTTCTTCTTCCTCATCATTAACATGGTGTTTGCGAATCTCTCTGCTGTGGAACTCTTCATAAACGAAAGGGTGATCTTCATGTGAGTGAAAGAGAGTGTCTGTTTTGTGATGTCTAATTTCATCTGCTGTTTGGAGCAGAAGGCTGAAATGAAGCTCCAGTGCGTTGTTACGACTTTATTTTCTGATTTTCACAGTTTTACACCTATTGTGCATGTGATCTGGATTTAAACATATTTGATGCCAACAGTGGTCAGTGTGTCTAATTAATGTCTTGGTATAGGAAGAACTGCTGACCAATAAATGATACACAGCAGAGGTCTCAAACTTGTGGCCCGTGATTTCATGTTGCCCATCACTTAGTATTGAGTTGTAATGAGGTATTAATTTTGCATCATAAATACGATATCGTTCCATATTCTCACATAACACTTTTATTTTGAAAGTCTGTGAAATATCGTCACACGTATTGTTATAGTGATGGTGAGAAAGATTAAAGTTTGATGCTGTATAAAGCAGGTCTCAAACTTATGGCCCATAATAATATAGTTATAATAGAGTTATTTCTGTATGTTTCTTTGAGTCATTTAGTGTCATGAATACATTTGTTATTGTGAACTATTTCATTTCAACACAGACATTTTTATTTTGAAATACCTGGCTCCGCTAGGACATTGGAATGGAAAAACTTTAGTGCAAAGCTGTTTTGAGTGGTCATCAAGACTAGAAAAGCAACCATTTACCATTACCATCGTGGTAATGTTGCTTTTTTCCAAAGAAAAGTTTGACTTTTATTCTCTTGACTGGCCCCCTACTGGCCAGATTAGATGTTCTGTGGCCCCAGTGTCATTTGGCTGTATGATCTCATGTCAACAACTGTCATTGTTTGTGTTTATCAGTTTCTTGAGAGTCTTCCATAATGCTTTTCTTTTCTCCCCTTATTTTTAAGTCATGAAAACTCAAGCGGCTATTATCGCACCTCCGTCTACTTCCTGTCCAAGATCTTTGCTGACCTCATCCCCAACCGAGTGATCCCCATCATTGTGTTTTCATGCATCACCTACTTCATGATGGGTAATTATTTACCTGAGTTTGAGCACCATATTATTATTGTATACTACGCAGAGCCAGGACTCATGCCCTTATGATCCCATCATCCCCCAAGTACCCAGTAGAACATTAAAGGGATACTTGAGTAAAAGTGCAAGTATCTTAACAGAAAATGACTTTGCTAGGAGTTGAAGTCACGTTTTATAATATTACTTCAGTAAAAGTCTTAAGTATCAAATGTAATTTTCTAATATAAAATGTACTCAAGTTTTAGAAGGGATGCAAAGGTCAGCTGATATTGGCACAGCCCCCGGTAGATAGATAATGGATGGATGGAAGTTTTAGAAGTAAAAGGAGTAAGGATTGAGCCATGGTAGCTCAGTGGTAGGGCTGTTGAAGGTTGTGGGTTCATTTCCTTCTGCTCACGTGTGAAAAATCTGTAACAACAGTAACAGTTACTACCAAATAAAATCAGAAGAAGAAGAAGAGTTGGTAATGGTCTGTATTTATTTCTTGTCTTGATGAGCTGCTTTACGCTACCGTTTTGCCATTGACACACTTCAACAAGTGGGTAAGAGCCTTGCTCAAGGTCATATAGACTAACCGAGCCAGGAAGTTAACCCACAAGCTTCCAGTTGAATGACAGCTTAAGTACAGTAAATGTTAAGACTCTTACTTAAGAAATATTATAAAAAGTGACTTCAACTTTTACTAAAGTAATTTTCTGTTAAGATACTTGTACTCAAGTATCACTTTATACAAGACTGTGTACACATACGGTGTGAACCTGTCTTCCAGGTCTGAGGTCTGGCGTTGAGGCCTTCATGTGTTTTGTTCTGACCATGTCTCTGGTCAGTCTGGCAGGAGTGGGCTTGGCTTTCCTCGTCTCGGCAAGTGTTTCGACATTTGCCATGGCTAACGTCTTAATTGCTCTGCCCTTGGTCTTCATGATGGTGAGT
The DNA here is from genome assembly GCF_019176455.1 of Solea senegalensis. NCBI lineage: Eukaryota > Metazoa > Chordata > Actinopteri > Pleuronectiformes > Soleidae > Solea > Solea senegalensis. The sequence goes on from NC_058026.1 coordinate 20,032,792, forward strand.
CACAGACACACACACTGTCCCACATACACCAGGCTTATACATGTGGTGTTTTTATGAGGGTAGAGTCGAGGTGTACTGATGAAGACCAAAAATTGCATTGACTGAAGCTCAAAACCCACTTGGTGTTCCCTGGCCATCTATAACAGTTGGCATTTTTTTATTGACCTTGTTTCCATGTTTTATTGTTTTTTTATATTGCTTTTAGTTTATATTGTTGTTTCATATGTTGTTGTTTCGTATTTCTGTTCTATGTATTTATGCAATGTACAACACTGGTTGTTTTTAAATGTCCTATAGAAATGTATTTGGATTGGATTTGTTTGGCTCTTGGGTTATATAGTGAATACATTCTTATTGCTGACCCTTTTTTATTTTCAGTCAGTGGAGTGGAGCAGTAGTGGTTAGCACTCTTGCCTTTTCTTCATGGAGTTTGCTTGTTCTCCCTGTGTGTGCGTGTTTTTTTTTCTACGGGCTCTCTGGCTTCCTCCCACAGTCCAAAAACATGCAATATGGGGATTAGATAAATTAGACTTGACTGTAGGTGTGAGAGTGAATGCTTGAATGGTTGCTTGTCTCTATGTGGCCCTGCAATGGACTGGCAAACTGTCCAGGGTGTACCCCGCTCATCACCCTATGTCAGCTGAGATTGGCACAGCACCCCCCGCGACCCTCCTATGGAGGATAAAGCGGTAGAAAATGGATGGATGGATGGTGTAGAGCACTGGAGTCCATCTAGGAACTGGGCTGAGTCTCAGACACATGTAATGGGGACTTGACTCGGGCTCAGTCCGATTTCACCTTCTGCTCCACCTCTCCGTTTTGCATGTTCATGTGTAGGCAGTGTGTCCTGATTCTTGTTAAAATGGGTGTGGGGTGAAGAGATTTTTCAGGGCTCCACTTCAATGAGAGAGGTGCTGAAGATTTTTACCAGATTAACCAAATCCAAGGAGGTAGGAGGTAGAAGTATGAAATGTCCTGGAGCCAGAGCTAACTGTTCTTTCTTTGAGAAAACAAACACATTTCATGGTTCTTGTGGAGTATGTACAGGCCTTAACCGCCATAAAGCTAACATTGGTTGGCATGTTGTGTAGCTATGCTAACCAAAACAAAACTTGTTTACAGTCACTCGTTTGTACCTTAAAATTGTCCACTAGTATTCCAAGTCACTTTGGCATACAAGACTTTCTCTGACTTGTCTCCACTTTGTGGCAGACCAGTACATAATTCCATAAAAGATAGCTGACAACAAAATGTTTGTTTTGTTTTGTTTTTAAACAACAGCATGTTGAATCTCTGTCAAAAAACATTTAGCCACTTGAGATGATGTGTCACGTTCTTGAAGGAGTAGAGGTAAAAATGAGACATGGAATTGGGCCTTGGACTTGAACACTGGGGCCTTGAAAAAGGTTTTTGTGACTCGAGTACGACACCGGTGATGTGAGTAATTCTTTGCTTCATTCCCTTTTTACACCCTGTAGGTTTTCGGTGGTTATCTGGTCAGTCTCAACAGTATGCTGAGCTGGCTGTCCTGGCTGCAGTGGATCAGTATCTTCAAATACGGACTGGATGTAAGTTGTAGGATATAGAGAAGAGGTGGAGGAACAGGAGCAGGGCTGAGGTTACAGGAATGCATTTAGCAGGTCTTTATCTGAAGTGTGAAGAGTTGTTTAGCCCCCTCTGCTCGTCTCTCTCAGGCGGCATTCATCAACGAAATGAGAGGACAGGCATTCTACAGCAACCGCACAATGTGAGTGTGATAGCCACTCCTTTAAACACAATTACCGCATCCCATACAACACACACACACACTGAGCCTCTCTTATCTATACTGCAGCATCCCAGGCGAGGTGTTCCTGGATCTCCGGGGCCTGGATTACTCTGCGTGGGGCTTCTGGCAGAACCACGTGGCTCTGCTGGGAATGACATTTGTCTGTATGTCTCTGGCCTATGTGCAGCTGCGACGAATCAACCGCTGGAAATGACACCTCTCCATTAGTTTTTATACATCTGTCAACCATGCACTGTCTTCATCTGGTTTATGTAGCAGAAGAGAAGAAAAAAAAAAAACTTTAAACCAGTGTTTCAGTGTTTCTGCAGCATATTGTCGATAATTTCATTTATTTTAAATCCAAATATTTGCCCAACACTCACTTCCTCTCTCTCTCTTTCTCTCTCAAACATAAACAAAAACACGTGATGTAACATTTGACACCCCGGTGGATAAGCTGCCACTAAGCACACATGGTCTGTGCATGAGGGACTGTACAGCAACAGCTAAGCCCTAACAAAGCCACTTAAACTCTGTGTGTGAGTCCATACAGCACAGAAAACACTCTGAAGTTCTTTTTGACTTATTTATTTATTTTTATTTTTATCCTATTTTACTTTTTCAAAAACCATGTTCTCCATGTGAAGAATAAATAAGAGTTCATGACATGAGAATTGTAATTATATTTTGAGTGTAGTACAAACTTCAGCTGCAAAATGATTACAGTGACAAAATAAACCTAAAGATTAAATAGAAGTAAAGACACTGAGAAAATTGATTTGGAAAAGATACACACACACAACAGATATAATGAACTCCCTGAATCTCAGTTTTCTCCATGACTCCATTTAAACTGAATTGTGCACACCCTCTGTCATTACATATAGATCAAATCTGTATTATCGACTTTATGACTTTACTGTCAGATTGTATTATTTCTATTCTTGTGTCATTTTGTACATGCATTTCGAAACCATCAAACCATTTTATGGACACACATGTAAATTCAACAGCAGGGCAGAAAGATTTGAAGAGAATGTTGATTTTATTTTTTTAAATAGTATGTATATTGTCCAGGAAGAGACAAGAAACAACAAAAAAACAGAAAGATCTGTGAGCTCCAGTCTGGTGTTCTGTGTCTGAAGCTGCACCAATAGAGTAACACGCTCAGTTTTCTTTCCAAATGCATCACAGTGAGTCTCATAAAAATAAAAATAAAGAGTCAGCCTTGGATAAACATGAAAAAAACTGTATTGCATGCCAGTATTTTTGAAACACTAACACAGTAGTGCATCATTTACCTTGTTGAGAGCTCATGTAGATCAGTGTAGGATTAATTTTGTTTTCTTAAAATCACATTGAAGACAACATTACTGGTTACTTGAACCCGCAGTGCATTGTTCTCATTATGACTCTAGAGGTGGAACAGCTGCAATCCAGCAAATAACCCGACAACCTGCAGTGATTGAGTCCAAATCTAATGTAATAAAGATTATAGTATTCAGGTGATCAGCTAAGGAATGATAATCAGTAAAGAACATCGAACACAAAGTAGCCCACACAAAAATAGAAAATGTAGTTAATTCCCCAACGTTGGGCCTCCATACATCTCATTTTACCCTCAGAAACTATTCACACCATGTGCACTCTTAATCAAGCTCTTCCCCACTGTCACTGGCGTGTTCTCCAGCCCACGGAGCCACTCGGTACATTTCAAAACCACGCGCTCATCCACACCACAGTCCCCTTCTTCCTCATACTCCACATCATCATACTTGTGTTGCTCGTTCAGGAGTGAAATTTTCAGAAATGAGCTTATGTCTCCCAGTTCTGCCACACTGGTGTTTCTCACAGCTGCTCTGCTGTTGGGCGTGCTTTGTTTCTGCGCTGCCGTTTGATGCCTTTTACAAACGTTTTCCCTTCTGCGTCTGGAATCTGTGGCATTTCCAGGAGCAGCAGTCGCAGCACTTTCAGCATTTCTGGCTGCTGAACGCTGACGTCTCTCACTGTTCCTGCGCTGCAGCAGCAGAACAGCCTCAGGTGTGAGTGTCAGGGTGAAATGGGCCGCCTCCTCATGTCTGCTCCTTCTCTTCACCTCTGATTCACTCTTCACAAAACTCTGGCTCCCTTGTTTCGACTGCTGTGTCTTGGACAGAGACTCCCCTGAGATGGATGCAGGGAAGCTGTCAGTTTGTGATGAGGGCAACAATCTGTCCTTTCTCTTTGCCTGCACCTCTGCTCCCGTTGTCAGGTGACTCCTGGCTTGGCTCTTTTTCCCCAGCTGTTTAAGGTTCAAAGTCAGTCTCTCCTTCACTGAGCTGCCTCTGTCTTCTCTTCGGTCCCTCGTCTTGTCCAAAGTAGGAGTAGATGAAGAGCTGCTGACAGCTCTCTCCTTCCCTGTCAGTCCAGACACAGAGCGTGCAATCGTCACAGGTGGTATGAACGGCATTTTGGCAACACACAGTATCAGGTAGGACAGGAATTCAGTTGTGTGGCTAAAATGCTGGAAGAACAAAGAAGAGGAAACCAATTTACTGAGGGAAGTGACATACTCTGAGGCATCCTTGGCCATGCAGGGAACAGCACGTAGCTCATGTGCTGCTGCTGGGATCCAAAAGTGCTCATCTACTGTACAGCAGAACAGCCGACATCCTCACAGCATCTTCTGCTATCCAAGCAGCGGGAGGGGCGTGGCATGGCTCACCTCAAAAGGCGTGTATGACCTCCTGAGAGGGGAATGATGGCTTTTGCTGTGTCTCACATGCCCATTGCTCTAAGGCTCAATGATCTAAAAAAAGACTTGACTTCTAATCCTATGGTGTTATCACTGAGAGCACGTTCACTACACAAAGTATGCTGTCATGCAGGCTTAACTGACATGCTGTGTTGATGATTTAAACTGTGTAACTCAACTGAGCAATGCAAACTTATAGGTGCCAACAGTAAAATCAGAAATCAAGTAAAATTAACATATAGTCATCATTTCACAGATCTAGAAGGGGGCCACACCGGGTGCTGCTGGCAAGTTCTGACGCATGTGAACACGTTATTCTCCAAAGTTCCAAAAAATGAACAATTCAATCCAACCAGAAAACTTTCTTATGCAGACTAATATAATAACAAATCTTTATACATGGTCAAAAAACCGCATCTCTCCTCCAAGTTGAGCAGCAACAATGCTCCATCACCTTGTCTTAAATCCTCCCGCTAAATAACAAAAATGGCTCTCGCAAAACAAATGTTCTATTAAAGAATATTTTTACTAAAATAAGTTACACACACACACTGTACATACATCATTTTCATCCCTTGTCCTTAGAAAGGAAGCAAACAGCGTTAAAAACACATGTTAATGTGTTTTTATTTTTTTACACTGATGAAAATGATTAAATGCAACACCTATACTCGGACACATTTAGAACACCACCAACAATAACGACAAGCGAAATATCAGTAAGACACACAAACATTCTTGATATTAATTCCAGTCACTGTTCCCTAAGCCAAACTTAATGAAATGGATGCATTTGTCACTTTCTTATTTGCTGCTGACTGATGTAAGGAGCTTCTTTGGCATGTCGACACTAATTAGTCTGTGTGTTCTGTTTTAATTGCTCAGGTACGCTGCTCCCACCTCCTGGTGAAGCATAATCAGTCACGTCGTCCCTCGTCCTGGCGAGAACAAAATATCACACGAACTAAAGAAGAGGCCTTGGACCTCATTCAGAGTAAGTAAGGCAGAGGAAGGGGTGGTTTGGTTTAGTTAAGTTACATGTAATCTGTTCATTCTTCATCTTTTCTGTGCAGAGTACATAGAACAGATCAAGTCTGGAGAGGAGGAGTTTGAGCATCTGGCCTCTCAGTTCAGTGACTGCAGCTCTGCCAAGAACGGTGGAGATCTGGGACAGTTTGGTAGAGGTAAACAACCACAGACACTGTATCTACCACTACATTTGATACAAAACCAAATAATGAACTGTTGCACACATACAAGGGGTGATTGATAACTATTCCTAAGTCCTCCAGTTGTTGTGGATATTATGGATATTATAATGAGGTGGGGCATTTCAGTTTGCTACGGTATCCCTTATTTGTGTTTCCATTAGGAATGGTACCAAAATTACCGACCACAACTGTTCCCAATCGTTTTTTGGTACCCTTTCCTTGCAGTACCAGAGTAATGGTACGATACAGGTGGGGCTAGACCCACGACAGTCAGCTGATTGGGCGACAGAAAAGCATCACTCTCTTGCAACCAGTGTTTCTTCACCGCAGTCTATTTTCATTACATTACATTACATGTCATTTAGCAGACGCTTTTATCCAAAGCGATTTACAATAAGTGCATTTAAACATTTGGGTACAAATAAGAGCTAGAAGTAAGTAAGAGCTTCAAGTAAACCAAACTATGAAGTGCTAGTCATAAGTGCGATGGTTTTTTTTTGTTTTGTTTTGTTTGTTTTTTTTGGGGTTTTTTTTTGTCGTCATCTTTCATGCAAAGCTTGACGTCTTGTTGAGACAAACGGCAGAGTACTCTTCTCAGTCGAAACACAAGCCTGACCGAGTGCTTTACCCATCCAAAACGTACCATACTCTACCATGATGTTACCAACTTTAGTAAAAAGTATTGTGTACAATGAACACAGTCACAGAAACACTGACACGATAAATTAAGCCAGAGGAAGTAAGAAGAAAAATAAAAGTTATATAAAGCGAATGAACCTAAGCAATTTCCAGACCCAAGAAGACGATGATGACGAGGAAGATGGCAACAGCAAATGCAGAGGTGGGGGCTATGACATCATCATATTGATTGTATACAGGGTGATGTTTTGAGATTTTTTACACTGTGGAACCCGTTTTCCAACGGTAACTTTTTAAGGCTCCCAAAACTTTTTCTTGTGCGCTGGGGCCCTGATTGTACCGTCTCACCAAACACATTCATGGAAGGAATTAAGCCACAAAAGATTTTATTGTCACACATTGTTGTATGTAAATCCTATAATCGCCATTCTGTAGCAAAATGTTTTCATACAATTTTCTACCACTTTATCCTCACTGCTGTAAAAACTCCTGCTGATGCAGCCCCATCACTTCCCCTCTCCTGGCCGTGTGCATTTTTAACCGAGCTGGCGAGCACAAGCCATGGAGCCATGTGCACATTCATAGAGAACAGAGACATTTTTAGCTTAGCCATTTGAAAATCTAGTCTGATTTTTACTTGTGTAACCTCGCTCAGTTAGACAGTCATTTCCTCTTCTTCGCTTCCTCCTCTTCTTTTTCACCAGCTCTGCCATGATGAATGTCTGGAGCCTGCCCCACACACAGGATTTTCAAAATTGATTTTAAGAATGCGGGAGACTACAAACACAGCAAACGTTGTTACCAATTTTCAAAACGTGGGAGACCACGGACATGACAAACTTTTTTACCAATTTTGAATGTTTTAATCCTAAATCAAGACACAGGACCACACACTTAGCAGTTAATCAAACAATTTCCAGGGATTTGGGATCTCACAGAAACGCGCATGATTTAACATGACTTCAGAATATAAACATGAGACACACTGTCTGCATCGTTAGTTAATAGCTGTTGTGTGCGCAATGTTTTGTGCTGAGAAATGCAAAAAAAACTGTATGAAGCCATGCCTGAGAAGACTTGTCTCGTAAAAGTTATGGTTCTAAACCAGTCAACTCACTTATTGTGGGGTTCTGCTCATGCCCCAATCACTGTTCACTCATAAATAGCAAACATGTTTAAAACAAATTGAAATCAGGAAGGCTCTGATGCTTCTGATGATGTTAAAATCACTACAGGATAATTTTGCTGGCCAATTGTGCTCTAGTGTGGCACAGGTTTAAAATGATGCTCTTGCTGCCTTGGTCTTATAGCCAGTACCTGGTTGTGAGATGGTGTGTAGTGCTGTAGAGCAATTTGTGTTTCTTGCGAGACCTTTTGATTTTGGGCCGGAGCTGATCTTGCAAGGCTGGTTTTCCACTAAAAGACAGTGCGGGAATGGAGACAAGACATTTAACCACCACAATGATTACATTAAGGTATAAATCCTGCATACTTCCACTTATAAATACACAGAGTCTCATGCTGTTGACAATGTTATGGAATGTAACAGACATTTGTTTATATTTAAAAGTTACCCATGAAAGATTTATGTCTTTTTGTTAAAACAATAATACTTCTTTAGTACAGAGTTGAGATGGTAAAGGGGATACATTGAAACTAAACAATTTTGTGTTGTTTTTTCAAATTAGTTGACATTGTTACTTGTTAGACGTTAGTTTAAAGGACACAAATATGGAAATACCCCTTGTGATTCCCTGTTATTAGTAGTCCATGTCCCTAAGCATCAGGTGACCCTGTTCTGACTGATTTCAATTATCACTGATTGATTTTATTGCTTCTTTCACTCCTCAAGTAGGTTTAACATATAACCTACTTACTGTATTACACAGTACAGTAGTGTAGTCTGTGTACTGACAGTATATCAATACAAATGTACAACAAAGGGTGTGTGACTGATTGTGTCTTGATGTGTGTTTCAGGTCAAATGCAGAAGCCTTTTGAAGACGCCTCCTTTGCTCTCAAGGTGGGCGACATGAGTGGCCCCGTGTTCACGGACTCTGGTGTCCACATCATCTTACGTACTGGCTGAAAGGAAATACCTTCCACATACTGCACTATTCCAAACATCCACACATTCACACCTTCACACACAGTAACGCCCAACCAGTGCCCTAAATTTATTTTAATGACAGACACACCTGCCAATTAATAAAATAATGGGAATCACATGTTAGTACATGACAATTGTCCTCTTCCAAGCTTTATAGAAGGTAATGGTGAAATTTCATTACACTGAATAGCCAGGTGTGTTGCAGATCATTGCTGTGTGAGCTTTTATTACTGTGGCAATGCAAGTCTAAGGAGTTTCTGTGATTCTGAGACACGCTGTCACATAATGGTTGACAATTGAGAATGTGTCTGTATTCTGAAAAGCTTGTGTGTGTGTGTGTGTGTTTTTTTTTTATGTGCATGTCTTGAAAATGACCATTAACTGTATGTTATGGTTTCCCCCTCTTTTATGGTATGTGTGCCAAAGCGATTCCTCTTCCTCTGTTTTTGCAAAAAAGATTCTTCAAGATGTTTTAAGATGCACTCTTGTTCCTCTGTATGTTAGGCATTGAGTCAAACATATAGACAATAGGTTTTTTTTCCAATTGTCCTCTTCCAAAAGCACATTTCCATCACCCCCATCCCACCCCCGTCCTGAAGAAATACAAATATGGCACCACTAAAAATGAGCAGGTTTTAACAGTCAGCTCCGTGTCTTTAAGAAGCATCAAGGTTTAGATGAATTATTTTTGCTTTTGTGTCTTTGAAGCTCTTCTTCCATCAATAAAGGAGTTTTTTTTCTATAAGTTCTGTGGCATCCCTCTATTTTTCAGTTTCTTTTGAACCTAACCATCGATTTTTGTGTGTCTGTGTCTGTGAGAGAGATGTTGAGCAACTAAGACTTTGTGTAGGATGGGCTGAAATTATGGAAATGTGTTAAAATTTCTGCACCAAGCTTTAATAATGTGCACCTTTTTTTTTAAATAATTTTTTTAAATATCTTAATGTGTTAATCTTGCATCAATCAGTGAAATCTGCAGGTGGATTGTGTGATCATGAATGTGAAACCAAATGACTCAATGACAACAATACATCGATTGTAAAAAAATGCCAAATTGCATCGTACATTAACTTACTCAAGGCACTTTGCATACACAACATCATTGAGAGCAGAGAAACAACAATACACACAATCAGCAAGCATAAGGCATCAATGGTCCCTTTAACAGGAAGAAATCTCTGACAGAACCAGAGTCAAAGATGTGCAGCATCTGCATCGACCAGTGAAAGGAAAAATTAGGGACAGAAAGGACAAGAGGGAGGTGAGGTAGAGACAGAAGAGAGACCAGGAGCAGAAATACAACACTTGTATCAAGTTATACATTTAGAAAAGACAGTTCTGAGTCAGTGATGACATGTTTATAGAACTAGAAGTCTAACAGTAGCAGAGATTGTTGATAAAGAATCAATATCGATATCAACTTTAGTTATATAGCCTCGAAACTGGATCTGGATCCTACAGCCTGCAAGATGATGACACACGGAGAGAGAGAGAGATAAGACAGGAGTGAAATACACAAACTAGGGCGAGAAAGGTTAATGACGTATAATTAAGTCATATTCATACCTTGAGTGTGAGAGAGTGATTGTGAGTGCACTACAGGAATTCCCCCAGCAGACCAGGTCTGCCTGGACCATATGGTTCAGGTTTCCTTGAGCCAGCTCTGACTATAAGCTTTATCAAAAAGGAAAGTTTAAGTCTAACTTTAAAAACGGAGAGAGTGTCCGCCTCCTGAACCAATGGGAGCTGGTTCCACAAGAGAGAAGCCTCGTAACCCAATTAACCTTAACCTAATTAAATTCTAAACTGTACGGGAACCAGTGTAGAGAAACTAACACTGGAGTGATATGGTCTCTTTTTCTAGTTCCTGTCAGAACTCGTGCTGCGGCATTTTCAATTAACTGAAGGGTTTTAACAGACTTGTTGGAACATCCTGATAATAAGGAGTTACAGTAATCTAACCTAGATGTAACAAAAGCATGGACTAGTTTTTCCGCGTCCTTTAAGGACAGAATATTTCATAATCTTCCGCTGGTGGAAGAAGGCTGTTCTGGAAATTAGATTTATGTGTGAATCAAATGACATGTCCTGATCAAAAATAACTCCAAGGTTATTGGAGTGTGAGAAAGTTTGCCAGTTATCTATAAAACATATGTTGTCTACACTGTAACAAAATTTCCCGTTAAATTACAGTAAACTACTGGCAGCTACAGTTGCCAGCTTTAAACTGTTATTCTACAGTGTACCTACTGTGATTTACAACAACAGTTTAGTACCGTAAAGATATTACAGTACTGTGCTGTATGTAAAATAAACATTACAGTATTATACTGTCAGCTCTTTGGTTGCAGTTATACTGTTATTTTACAGTTCCTACAGCATTCCCCATTAACAACTTATTACTGTAAAACTGTAGAATGTGTTCTTCACAGTGATATAAACTAATGATTTAAAATGTTTACATTTAAAAATAAAAATAATATTAATAATAATAAATTAAAATAGCTATCACAGAAATGGCTCAGACAAGAGATGGCCTTACAACATTAGGCATTTATTAAATCTGAACATTTTCAGTATCTGCAAAATCCATAAAAACACCATTACTACTTGGTTGTCAGAATTTTTTCTTGAACTATGACAAGTGATGGCTAACATTACATTCATTAAACTTTGTATTTTATTTTATACAAATTATCAGCCAATTCAACTTCAATTAACCTTACTGCTAGTTTTGGTCATCCATCACATTTTTTAGTAGAATGGCCACATGGGGATTCACCGTTGTTGCCAGCTTCCCTGTCTTCTTTGACACCATCTTCCCCTGGCTGGGCTTTCTTCCACTCTCAGGATTAATCCCAATGAGGCGCCTAAAATGTAATAATAGAGAAAATATATAAGATAAAGATCATTTGCATTTAATATGGACATATATACTTATGGCAATAAATGTAAGAGCGAAAGGCCGAAAACTTAGAAAAAGCTCTTGTGCATTCAGGGAAACCACACTTGAAAGATGCATTAGGCAGACAACTATTATGTGTGATAATGTGCCTGACATGTGCAAATGTATTCCTGCAGGTTTTACCACGTATGTTGCAAGTTATCATGTTTTCACTACAAGCCTTCACAGCAAAACTATCTTTAGAAAAAGAAATCATTACATCAACAACTAGTCAACTAACTTTTAGCTACTGTATATTACATTAGTGCACATTTGAAGCTACTTTTTAGCTTTTTGCATAAACCTGGATAACAAGCGTCTCCCTATAAACTCCCATCAACCGTTTTACTTGAAAAAGTAAAACAACAAATGGTAAAAACAGAACCTTGTAGCCCACCTTAATTAGATCTGACAACAAGCCAACTTGTGCTAATTTAAGTATTGTGCTTCAACAGAAAGCTAAACTTGTGTCCACATAGTTGCTAAATGAGAGTATGCTAGCGTATGCTAGCATGTGGCACATACTTTTGACTCAATCTTTTTGGCAAAAAACTGTCAATAAAATGTTAATCCAGCACAAAATCACATTAGCATTATGTTGTCTTTTGCATATATATTTACCTTCTTAAGAAAGCCACGGGGACAGGATGGATGAGGGTGTGCTGCGCAGTTCAGGAGAGAATGGTGAGGAAAGCAGCAGGTGATGTCTCAAGTGCTTCATCCAGTTTGGTGCTTTCAGCAGTCCGGATGAAAACTAATTCTTCACCTTTTTGTTATTGTGACCTCAATCTGTATGTGTAGGGCTAGTTTTAATTTCACTGAGTTTTTTTTTATTTTGCTCAGATTAAACTGACCAAAGAGCAAGTCTGATTTAAAAAAAAATAACGGAAAAAGAAAAAAATACTATATTATACTGTAAAATTACAGGTAGCTTGCTGTAAATTTTAAATAAATACTGCTTTTTACCGTAAGATTTTACAGTAGCTTGCCGTTAATATTTTGTTCCTCAAAGACATCAGAATTTACAGTATTCAACTGTATTAATGGAAAACGGTACACTACTGTGCAAAATATCCAGTATTTTTACAGTAATTTGTTACAGTGTAGTGTAGTAAGAATGAAAGTGTCATACTTGTTTGACAGACCGTGCTAATAAGTCATCATCTGTCAAAACAACCATGTGTCATGTATAAACTTGATTGATTTCATTCTTTTATGTCGGCAAGTTGCTTTGAAAGAGTCTCTGGGGTGGGTTTCATTCTCTCTCTCAGCTGCAGTCAATACATAAATGACCAACACCAGTCAATCAAACTTTATTTACGTATAGCACTTTTCATACAAGTCAATGCAGCACAAAGTGCTTAAGCTACAGGATAAAAACATAATAATTAAAGAACACAAACCACCCAACAACCGTTTCAGCCGACATATGGCTGGTATTATGTACTAAAAACAGCAATGGAGAAGTGAAGAAGGGAGGGAAAAGATGAAGTAAGGGAGAGAAGAATGTGAGGATAACAAGACAGGAAAGGACGTCACTAAAATACCAATGACGGGGCCATAATAACAGAAGGTTTTGGTTGTAATATTGTGGGTATAATGAAAAGGCTACCTGAAGACCCACCGGGTTCTCAATGGTTCATTCCTTAAATCTGAAAAATACATGTACAGGGTTAGGGTTAACCCTAACTCTAAGTGGGGCTAAGACCATTTAGAGCTTTCAAAACAAATAAATGAATCTTAAAATTGATTCGAAAAGAAAGAGTAAGCCAGGATAATGATTTGAAAATGGGTGTAATATGTGTTCTCTTTCTGGTTCTGGTCAGTGCTGAGTAGCTGTAGCTGTTTTTCTTTGTGGAGACCAGAACCAATCTTACTCTGACAGTAGACAATTCTCTGTTTTGACCAGAGATAGCAACGGTCTTACTTTTGCAAAGAATTTCAGATGATGATTTTGGTTACATTTTTTTTTATAAAAATAAATAAATAAATCTGAATCTAAAATTACACTGAGGTTTCTGACTTGGTTGGCTGGATTTAGTGCTGGTAACTTAGTTTCTCTCTCTGGCTTTCAGGACCAACAACTAAACCTTGTTTTAGAGAAATAAACAACCATTCACACTCACATTCACACCCTTATTCTGATCAGAGGTGTCAAACTGGCGGCCCCCGGGCCCTTAAGGCCCTGGTATGTAGACCCAACACGCATCGTGTGCATGACGCGTCATCAACGTGCAGCCCCGATTTTGGAACCACGTGCAAAGAATGTGTTGGGTGTGCATGGACAGCGCATGCACAAACCGAATATCCGCCCGTTTCAGCTGTAAATCATCGCTGAAATGCTACAACTGTCCGAGGGAGCTGTAACATTGTTCTCTTCTTCTTTGGTAGGAAAGTGTACTAATCCCTGCGTCCAGACTTGTACCGCCACCCGATGAAGTCAGATACTACAGGACACTTACGCACAAGTGTACCAGTGTACATATGCGACATGTGCACGGAAGTATACCAGAGCCTTTAATGCTCACCCGGCACAAATCTGTGCCACAGATGCACCCTTAGTACATTGCTCAATTGCACAAATAACACACAACTCCTTACAAGGACATCCTGGATTCAGTCAAAGTTAATGATTAAGTCTATATGTTTTTTTTTTAAGTGAGTCATGATAATTGTGCAGAAGAAATTTACTACTTTTTGCTCTATAGAACACTCTATATTGCACATTGTTGTAGTCTCTGCATATACGTTTTAATATAGTAATGGGAAAAAAGCAGCCTAAATGCTCTGTGTTCTAAGGGTTAATATAAATTTGTAATTAAAACATTGGCCCGCGACTTCCTCTTCCATGTTAACACAGTGTGTGTGTGTGTGTGTGTGTGTCACAGCTGTCAGTGAGGCAATATTTTATAATGTTACAAGAAGACATTCAGTTGTGTCTATTGCATTATTAAATGTATTACTGTTATGACCCTCAGTCTGTTTAGTACTTCACTTTATCTCCAGAGGCCTATAGGCAAAAAATTAGCAATTGTGAAAAATCAGCCCACCATATGTAGAGTTTGCACAAGAGAAAAGTGTTAATTTTGATAAATGGTGCCAAGCTAGTGAAGTTGTAACCTTGGCTAATTTGTGCAAGTCAATTTTGCTGGAGGAATTTAAAAATTGGCTCCCTGAGAAAATTGTCATTTATTTATATGAACAATTTCTCTTAAACAATTTTACAATCGATAGTTTATCTTAAATGCACAAGAAAAACTCAAAAGCAAAGATTCTAGTTCAAATTTTAGAATTAACTTAACACCGTCTCCAGCAACGTATCACATAACACACACACACAATAGCAATCTTCTGCTAAATTTCAGCAGCACAGGGTTCGTTTGGGAAGATGAGGAGTGCAGTTCAGGGCGGGTTTTTGTCATTGCTGGCCTCTTCTCATGGTTAACCAATCTTCTTCCAATAGTGACACCTGGTTGCTGTGATCCAACCTGAGAGATTGACAGACCAGAGACACACCCACACCACACTCACACAGACACTCTTAAAGGAGAGAAACTGAACTGAAAGTACCAAACAGACTGAGGGTCAGAACTATCTCAACTATTACACATGACTAAGTCAGGTGCACTTAATAAACTGAAAACGTAACAGAATGTGAAACCTTTCAAAATGAAAGTGTCATACATGTTTACCAAGAAATAGTTGAAGGTTACTTTTGTTTTAGCAAATGATGGAATGCTGATTGTCAGCCTGCAGAACCAACATATAAAGAACAAACATCCATTCACACCCCAAACTACATGCTTTTGTACTGTGGGTGGAAACTGAACAAAAGGCTTTGGACAAAACAATTCAAACCAGCAACATTCTTGCTGTGAGGTACAAGTACTAACCATCACACCCACATAGCGCCAATGGAACAGGTCCAAAAAAGGCTTTCAAGACTCCCAACTAATAATCAATATCACTCTGTTATACTTTAAATCTTTTTTTTATGCAGTTAAATATTGGGCCAAAAATGTTGTACCTTCATGTTGAGTTTTTTTTCTACTAAACCTTTTTTTTCTGATCTAATCTTAACTATATTTTTCCTTTTCAAACTGTTAATAATTATTGTGCATCATTTCAATTCTTTGAGCCTTGCATACGCTGCTGTAATAGTTATTTTACAGAGATGTACTCTTTATTTTTCAAACTCAACAAATGTATGTCAGTTATTTGTCAATTCTAGCAATCGAATCTCTATGAATATTTTTTATCAGAATAAAGGCTCTGAATCTGGATGAAATTGTAATTTTTGTGAATAATAAGCAAACCATATAATTATGGTATGTGCACAATAACCAATATCAGTAGAAAATTTGTTGTCAATCCATCAAATATATGATGAGATGTTCCAGTTTGATCTGCTGGTCAAATTCCACAGCTCCTCTTTTTCTCCTAAGGTTGAAAGTTTATTTGTCCCTGTGGTGTTTAAAAAGTGATAACATTTGAAAACAAATTAACCTACAAAAGCTGCTATCCTGCTATAGTTGCACAAATGGACAGGCATTGTTTTTTGATAATTGTTTATGGGATGGTGTTGATTAATTGGTATTAATCTATTTTACTTTATCTGAACTGTGGTAAATGTATTAATAACAATTAAAATCATAAACTGTAATGGAGGGTTGCCACTTCAAACAAATCAGACATAAGTAAAAAGCAGACAGGAAATCAGATAACATAAAACAAAACACAATAAAACTACAGCTGATGTTATCTGGGTTTTAACCAAGCTAATAAAACTACAAAAGCAGTAGGATAAGATTCAGATCACAGTCCTAATAAAAAACATTGCACCACCAAAGGCATTGAAAATGTTGAGAGGTAAACTTCACATTCTGAGAGTGTTTGGGTGAACTGCACAGCCTCAGTCACTAATGGACCTCAGCTGCTCCATTATTTAAAGCAGTGGTTCTCAATATTTCTACACCAAGCGCCACCTGGGAAAATATGGAGAGTAACACCATTATCCCCAACGTTAAAATACAGTGGTTTGCGGTCATTTTATCACTTTATGGTGGGTGCACTTGAGACTTGACTTGGACTTGAGCTTAAACACTTGAGACCTGACTTGGACTTGAGCTCAAATACTTGAGATCTTGGACTTGGATATCTCTGGTACAAAGGCAGAACCTTATGTAAAATGGAGATCTTCTGTTAGTTAATTTCTCTGT
The DNA here is from genome assembly GCF_019176455.1 of Solea senegalensis. Taxonomy (NCBI): domain Eukaryota; kingdom Metazoa; phylum Chordata; class Actinopteri; order Pleuronectiformes; family Soleidae; genus Solea; species Solea senegalensis. The sequence goes on from NC_058026.1 coordinate 20,049,417, forward strand.
CACCTGCTCTGATCATAGTTTTTAAATCATACTTCCTGTCAAGCTTGCACTCACTCAGCAACTAGCGTGTCAAGGCCATGATCTGCTGTTCCTCAGCTCGTCTTCTGTAGCTCTACAATGCACCTAACTTGTTAGCCAATAAGTGTTTTTTCAATTGCTTGTCTCCTTCTGCCTTAATTCTCTTGTTCCGCTGTGAAGTGTGTCCTCCAGTCTCATCATCGTGCTTCATCCCTCATCAGTCTCACCATTTAACCAGGTAATAACCACCATCACCACCAGGGATATTTTCCTTGTCTCTGCTCAGAAGTAGAAGACCTTGGCTGATCTCCTCTATCATGTCTGACCACCATGAATTTTTTCAAGAATATCAAACTATTATTCTCTTCAGTGAGTAAATTCATTTTTAATTCACTAGTCTCTCCTGATAGAAATGGTTATAAATACATTTTTGACTTAACTAGTGCTAGTATTGACTACAGCCGGCCCCTGGCTTCTGATTGGAAAACGGTGAATCATGTTGTCTGTGACTGTGCGGTTGTTGTATTTGTTGCTGATTTATTGCTTTTTATTGTTACTATCTTTATGTTATGATCGATAATTTTCTTATGTCTTCCTTATTTTTGTTTACATTAACTGCTTGTTCCGTGTTCCATGAAGTGTCCTTGGGTGTCTTGAAAGATTTGTAAATACAATATATTTTTATTGTTATTGCCTCTGCCAGGGCAGTTATGGTTTGATGATTATATAGGTTAATAAGTTTTAGATTTTGGAGGTGACCTTGTTGACCTTCCTAGATATTTACACTTTGGAAACTGAGCAGCCTAAGCAGAGGGTTGTGTAAATGACCTTTGACCTTTAATATGCCACAGCGTATTCTTAAAATGTGTTGTTTCTATAGTTATTTATTGCATAAGTAATCTCTTCGAATGAACTTGTTTCCTTTTTACGGTTATTTCCTGTTTTTAGGTTGGTGCTTTTATTTTGATAGAACGTAACCGGAAAAGGAAAAAAGACGAAGCTGCGCATAGTTAAACGTTCCCGCAGCATAACGGGTCTATTAAAAGTTCAAAAATGTCTACTAATAAGTTTAGCACCTGGCTGATAAGCGCACAAGGTTTATTCATCATTTCGTTTTAATGTTGTGCTTCATGCTCAATAGTAATGTGATGCCCTTTTATATATGAATTGTAGAGGTTTAGAAGTTAAACATGTTTGTTTATTGCACTGACGTTGTCATTGAGCTAAAACAGGTAAAAAGGGATACTTCATGATTGTGAATGAGGATTCATTTTCAGTTAAATGTTATAAACACAATTTTTTTATATTGTTGAGCATTACGAAGTTGGTAATACTATTTTTGTTTTATTCCATAGCTCTTACGGTTTGTTCAGAGTGTGTTCAAGGTGTCAAAGGTTTTAGTGGAGCAACGTTACCATCTATTCAGCTCAAAAATAAACACTTGTCAACCATAAGTAACAGAGTTCAACCCTCATTCAGCCGGGGACGCTACAGGTTGCACTTTCTGAGTCCTTTCTATAGTTATTGTGCTTTTTAAAAGGTTTATTTGGAACTACAGAGGTTAAAGAAAACACTACTTTCCAATATTTGTAACCGGTGGTCCTGGTAGAATGGTGGTTCTCAAACTTTTATTATCAGGTACCTGAGAAAATATTGAGCTCTTGAAGTAACACCATTATCATCAACGTTAAAATACAGTGTTGTAAATAGGCCAAGCAAAGTCAGTCACAGACTTTTCACTGGAGGCAGATTTATTCCCGATAAGATAATTTGCTCTCTAATCATTCTCCTCTTCCTCACATGGCCCAGTTATTTATACCTAAAATTGATAATTATGTAAAACTAAAACGCTATAATAATGATTTTATTTACAACGTATATGTGTAAATGAAAATGGTCTATATCGCAGAGCAATAACACCCAGCGACCAGCTATTTGTCTACAGACTTCCCTCATAAAATCACTAACTACTATAGCATTTCATTTTTATATCATTATCATGTTTCCTTGTTCTAGTTGCTCATTTGCAGAATGTATGTGCAATTAACAACCTGAAATGAGCTTCCCCTTTGGTTTAATTTGGATTTGTGTGTTATCTGAAAGAATCCCTGCCAACACTTACCCGAAGTTGAAAGTAGGGTTTGTCCCCTATTAATATTTATGGCATGTGCACAACAACCACTTCCAGGCAATGCAAGAATATTATTGTTTTAGTATCCAAGACTTATATAAAAGTGCTGTCACCCACAGGCTCGACAGAACCTCCACAGCCTCGGCAAACATCCTCGTCTTATCCACTAGATTCACAAGTACATGACAAACTCTGGAGCCTAAGGTAACATTGTTTTTCATTTACTAGAAAATATTCTGAGCTTTGAGACAAACATATTCATTTATTCAGTGAGAAATCTTATTGCATTTAATACTATAAAGTGATATTGATTTGAGCTGCTGAACTGAAAATGATCATTGTTGAAAATTAGTGGATTAATTCAAGACAACACCAGCGCAGATGGATGTAACTACAGGACAAACAGGTGCCTTCCACAGGTTAAAGGGTCTTTAAATGATTTAGTGCGACTTACCCTTACACCTAAACAATAGCACAAGTCTTCTTAAAACTGGAGTGGAAGAATAATTAAGGTCACTTGTAAAACGCATGGGTCACACGATAGTGAAGTGGTTTGCGCTGTTGACTTGCAGCAAGGGCCTTTCTGCATGGAGTTTGCGTGTTTTCTGTGGTACTCTGATTTCCTCCCTCAGAGGTTAATTAAACACCCTAAATGGATGTTTTATGTCTTTGTCGTACTACGATGCATTACGCCAGGTTTATTCAAGACATGCTTGTCGTGCTGGTGTTGCGTACATATGTTGTAACGTCTGTTCTAAGTTTTGAAAACCCAAAGGCATTGAACTGGTTTACTTGTTTGATTCAAGCTCAGTGCAAATGAATTCCAGGTCACTTTTTAGATTTTATTGTGCTCTAAAAAAACAAGACTGATTTTGTGTAAATATCACAACTACAATAAATTAAATTTAAAGTGTTGCATTGGCATCAATAATGGACAAGCCCCGGCTACTCTGAGGTGGTGGTAAGCTTCCCCCAAATCAAATTCAGCTTAAAAACTTAAGAAAATAATTGGCATCCTTATTAACAGTCACAGTTAAAATAATGCTGATATCTGTTTCTACTGACTCCAGCCATGATCGTCCTCTCAAACCACGCTCCTCTCAGCCCGAGTCTGCTCCTCCTTCTGTTCCACCTCTCTTCTGTCCTCTCCATTCCTGGGTCGCCAGTACTGTGTCAGTCCACTCCCTTTATTCCGGGTCACAACCTGGCAGGGGAGGGCTATAATATGGTCACCATGCGCCGACAAGGAGCCTACGTGATTGATGTGAAGACCTATCTCAACTCAAATGGCTCGTGTGAACTTCAACATAATCCTCTTCAAGGCAACAAGCTCCAAAAGGTCATTTAAATTACATACATAATGTATGTAGCTGCTGCTTGTGTTTGAGTCCAAGTTTTCACTGAAAAGGATAATTGTATATTTAAATAAATTCTACTTAAGTGAATTTTGTGTCAGATTGTAACCTCATATCTCTAAGATGTTGTCTTCATATGATCGATTTTCAGGCACCTCTCTCTGTAGTGGATTGGCGCTCGTACAGCCGCTGTGCCACAAACCTCTACAGCAGTGTACACACCTCCATCAGGTAACTGTCATACACAATCACTATATACTGTGTGTTCTATATAAGTGCTGCTAACATGTTTGTATATGTAGCTGACAGTATGAACTAATCTGAAAACTCCTGCGCTGGTAGCTTTGCATATTCCATTTAATACAATAATAATATAAGTAATAAGTAAAATGTAAAAAAGTAATAAAGTAACATTTTTTTTATTATATACATGTCATCTTAAAGTGTTCAATATAATTTTAATGTAACTAATGTATTTTGTTTCATTTTTATCTTCACAGCTCACTACTTCAGAAATACACCGACCAGGACAGCACTGAGTGGAAGGTATTTTACACTTGCTGACGTACAAATGTTAATGTATAATGCTGTACATTCTATCGTCTATGTACAATATTTCGGGACAGTTTAAGTTATTTATTAATTTTTCATGTATATAGCAACTCAATTGTGGTAACTATGAATCTTTCTTTCAAACAAAAACTCAAATCTTCAGATGAAATTACATATATAATATAAAAATATTTTTGTGATTTAGTGAAAGTGACCTTTGAAAACCCTTTTTTCTTATTAGCTGGGACTCGATTTTTCCAAATTTGGTGGCCTGGATGTCGGAGGGACGCGTTCCAATGCTTACAGCTTTGCTTCATCCAGGACCAGGGAGGACCGTCACTCCTTCAGCATTCACACAGTCACCTGTAGTCATTACAGGTAGGCTGTCAAGACCCGCAATCGCATTACCACAGAATCACGTTTTGTATACACATTACAAACTGTATTTGTAACTGTATATGTAAGTGCCATTGTCTGATTCTCTTCTGTATAATTGGCCAAATATTTACAATATAAATCTTGAAGTAATGTAATGACATCTGTAATATTAATGGCCAATTCACACGGGATAAGAAATCACAGTAAAACTCCGCTGTTGTGATTTGCTTTGTAAATGAGACCTGGACCTTGTCCTGTTGATATTAGTCTCTCTAAGATTCCAATATATGCCTCTGGTACCATAGAGTCCAACGTCCATTTTTCCCACTGTGTTTCACAATCTTAGATAAGTTAAAGTCCACAATTGATAATGGCTTCTTCTTTACCAAGTACAGTTTCAGGTTGAATTTCAAACTGTGTTTTGTACTCCCGAGTACTCCATCACAGTAAAGTACCTCCTGAGGGCTCGTTGTTCATGCACATTCGGCAGCAGTTATGCTTTCACCTGTTAGCAATTAACCTGCTAATTGTTGAACATTCCAGAACAGATTATTTTTTCCCCCATTTAGCTACCGACTGTCAAACAGGCCACCTCTAAGCTCCGAGTTTCAGAGGGATCTGGCGAGTCTACCTAATTCCTACACTCCTTCAACCAAGGCTTCATACAGACTGATCATAGCGACCTATGGCACACATTATATCAATAAGGTTAGACATATGTGCAATTTGGAGTGTTTGGTCAAAACCAAATAGCTTTATCTCAACAATACTTTATTGTGTATTTTAGGTTTATCTTGGGGGAAGATATCGGCAATTTTCAGCTATACGTACATGTTTGTCCACACTGAACGGCTTCACTTCATCCCAGGTAAACTCCATATATAGTGTATATATACATATACAAATAGACTTTGTCCCAACTTTTAACACCAGTGCCTTCCCACTCTCTCATCTAGGCACACAGCTGCCTGTCTCTGGGTATCAGATTAGGCCTGGGGAAGATATCACTGTCCCCATCTGTTAAAACCTGCTCCAATGTCCTAGAGAACAGGGACACGGCCACTTCGTCCAGCTCTGGACTCCACCAGCACTTATCGGAGGTTAAAGGAGGAACAGGTTGGATGGGGGAGATAGCACTCACCCATAACAACTCCGTGGGCTTCCAAGATTGGTTGAAAACCCTCAAGGATCACCCTGATATTGTTCAGTACACCCTTCGACCATTGTATGATCTGGTGCCAAAGATGTCACAGAAGGTAGGATTGAAGGCGGCCATTCATGATTACTTCAAAGAAAATGGCATCAAGAGCTCGACCACAAGCCTGAACTGTGGCAGTAGTTACCCTAACCTGGATTCCAGCTGCTGTCCTAGACGGGCCCGCAAGGGATATCTGACGGTGACCATCGTCAGAGCTTGGGGTCTGAAAGGAGATTTAATCGGGAAGACTGAGGCGTGAGTAGAAAACAAATGCAGACACAGAGCAAAGACAGTTAATATTACGCATCAAGCACTGATGCACTTTCTTATATTACAGGTATGTTAAGATGTGGTACGCCAACCATTACCGAAGGACCCACATGATCAGGTCCAACTACCCTTACTGGAACTCAAGATATTATCTCGGCAATGTTAGTACCAATCTTCTCTTCATAATTCAGCTTCCAGTTTTATTTCTTTGTTTACCTCAAATAAAGCTTAGGACTCTGTTAACTGCCCAGTAAATATGGATCCCCACTGCCCTTATTCTAAATTGTATTAGACTGAAAACATTGGAAATCTTTTCTTTGTTCAGTAAAGATTAAATACCACTCACGTTTGTGAAATGGTATCTCTGCTCACATATTTATTTCACTGTTGGTTTGATGCAGGTGGACACACACTTGGGTCTAAGGATTGAAGTCTGGGATAAAGATGTGAGTTTTGATGACCTTCTGGGATCCTGTGTGAGGTACCTGAGCAGGGGGACACATCGTTTCACCTGCTATGCCAAGAATGGTGGCATTGAGATCCAGTACACTCTCACCTGTGATCGTCACCTGACTGGAAACCAATGCCAGCAGTACAGACCAACTCCATAGAGATGTGCAATGTGGATGTTTGTTCTTTTATGATCATCTCTGCATATAAGAACGACTTCTCAGTCAGTTGGGGGTTTGGCAAAAAATCATGTTTTACACCTTTTTACATGCTGATTCTTGTGGTGGAGCCATTTTAAAGAATTTATCTCAAGCTTTTATTTTCTTAGATTTTTCAAAACTAGGTGTCTGGTATATGCAAATAAATATTTTTGAAATACATTGTGTTTCTTATCCTCTCTTGACACACTGGATAGAAGAAGTTGATTTTAATAATCTAGACCTGAACTCCCATTACACTTCATACTCTTCTTCACTAATCTTCTGCACCTCCTGAGGCAATATCTCCCTCCATCTGTACTCTTTTCATCTTCTCAGCACACTCTCTTCACAGAACTTTTCCATCTCTGTCTAAAGTGGAATTTCAGTATTTTTTTTTTTTACCTGGGCCCTATCATTATAAATGTGGGTGTGTACATGAATAGAACAGTAGATCACCTCGGGTGGGAGCCGTGTCATTGTGCAGGACAATAGCGCCATTATATCCAGTGCTTGTTTTCGACAATAAATGGCTTGGATTGTTGTTGCTGATGTGTCTTCACTGAGATGGCTGCAAGACACACACCTTTCAGGCCAGTTATGTCAGATAAAGTGCCCCGAAACAAACATCAAAATGACTTTTTTGCACTCTTCACAGACAGATGAGATACTGAAGGTGTGTTTTGTGCTGTGACACACTGTAATGTGTTGGTATGGTGAAGATGTTGCTGGTATTAGGAAAACCTATGTGGGTGAACTGCAAGATCTTGTTAGCAGTTCAAGAGTTGAATGAAAAGCAATACAACTACACATCAGGTGTCAATGTGTCACTATCATGCAACAGAAAAAAATGTATGTTCTTCAATTTAAAAAAAAATACAGAACTACAGAATCAAGTTCAAAATTGCTCACAGTAAAGCTTCGCTCTGTCTATAGCACGTTCTTTTTCTGCCTCCATGAACATTTAATTAATTTAGATTATAATTTGATTAAATCAATCTAAAAACAGAGAAACACTTATTGTCAGGCGAGTCATTTCTCAGAAATGGAAAACTGCAACAGACAATGTTTTGAAATGACATTTCCCAGAAACGGAAGGTGTGGTTTGACATGACCGAGTGTTCATGACATGCAACAACTAATTAGAATATTCTTATTATTATAATAATACTAATGTTGTATTGTGCAAGACCGCACACATGTATATAAAAGTGCTGTCACTGTCACACAGCACAGCAGAGTCACCGCATCTTCAGCAAACACGAGGAGTCACCTGGAGCCAAAACCGGTAAAATTGTTACTGCTACTAGAAAATGTTCTGATCTTCTTAGACAAACTTATTTATTCATTAATTGAGAAAATTTACATGCTTGTTATATTATTTTGCGGCTCATTTCACGAGACATGTGTTGCCTTTTTGCTGATATGTCAGTCAACACTGCACGCTCTGGGGCTCTTGGTTTCAAGTTTGGAGCCCATCAAGTGACCAAAGTGATGCGATTACGAGTCGGACAGACATTTCTTGCATTACTGATAGATTAACTGAAGACCAATACAGACAGACGTCCAGAGCATCACAATGCTAAAACATGGAAAATAATTAAATGTTAAGTGTTAATATTACTGAATATCTTTGAATTTTTAACTGTTGGTCAGACCGAAAAGAAATCTAGCCAGACTAAATTGTTTGAGGGCTAATAAACTTGCAAAGAAAAAGTGAAGTTCAGAGAATTACAGATACCATCACACTGCAGTGATACTCATGTCTGTTTCCACTGTCTGTCCTTGTGTGAAACGTTTCAGTGTCTGTTTGACACCAGCCATGCTCGTCCTCTCAGACCACGCTCCTCTCTACCAGAGTCTGCTCCTCTTTCTGTTCCACCTCTCCCCTGTCCTCTCCTGTCCTGGGCCCCCATCTCTATGTCGGGCTGCTCCCTTTGTACCGGGTCACAACCTGGCAGGGGAGGGCTATAATGTGGTCACCATGCGCCGACAAGGAGCCTATGTGATTGACATGAAGACCTCCCTCAAGCCAAGTGGCACCTGTGAACTCCATATCAATCCTCTTCAAGGCAACAAGCTCCAGAAGGTAATTTAAGTCACACACACACTACATATATCTGCTACTCAAGTTTGAATCCACATTTTCATTGGAAAGGGTATTTAAAGGGTGTATTTAAATAAAAAAAACACTTAAGTCCTGGCAGTTTGTGTGATGTTCTTGAGCAGCACCAGGGCCAGTATGCATGGGAATAAAATGAGGAGGAAATATGATTTAACAGTTAATTATCAGAAACAATGAAACTGGTTTGGTGGCTTTAGTTCATTTTGTTTTGTGTTAATTGTTTTTCAGACACCACTCTCTGTCGTGGATTGGCGCTCATACAGCCGCTGCACCGCAAACCTCATCAGCAGGAAACTCTCCACCTCCAGGTATCTTCCATGTTATTTTACTGTTGTAAGCAGCTTACCAAAGCAAGCAAACTCTGGTTTAATAAAGAGGATTGATTCAATTTTTAATTTTCTATTATTACAAAATGTCCACCCAATTGAAAATTATCAATCTTTTTTTAGTTGTTCTAAATAATTAGGATCATTATCATGCTAATGTTGTTACTCAGTGTCTCTGGCAGTGTGCCATCCATATTCCTGTATGGGAAATTAAGTGCAATTAACATAATTACCTTCTGAGTACAACTTGTACTTAACATCAGTAGCCTATTGCAACTTTGTTCACTTACATAACTCTTTATTGCAAGGAGCAATATTGACCAAATTCACTGTACATGCACCTGGTTTCCTCTACTACTAATGCTGAAAAGACAGAGAATGTAATCCCTAACAATCCAGAGTTATAGGGTGCAGACTGCTCGAGATCGGCCTTCAAAAAGGCTTTTTGAAGGTCTCGGTCTCGTCTCGGAATTGACTGCATTTGTACTTGGTCTTGTCTCGGTCTTAGACAAAGTGGACTTTGGATTTTATTTCAAGACTGTTTAAGACCACAACTGTGGGGATATCAATAAATTGCCTGTGCATTTTTGGATTAACTTGTTAATATCAATACTGTGATTTTGCATAAATCGTATTGCTTCGAGTACAACCAATAACTTGACTCATTTATGATTTGAAATTTTTGTCACCGTTAACGGCTGTCACCCCTCCTCGATACACTGTGGTCTTGGTCTCGACTTGGTCTCGGTTTAGGTGGTCTTGACTACAACACTACTGTACACTATACATTTTTACCAGCTAAGTTTATTCAAAACAAACCAGCAATCAAATATCTACCTCAGTTTATTCATGATTTCCCTTTACATTTATAAAGTATAATGTGCATTTACAGGAGAGTCCAATAATACAAGTGGAATAATGTAAATAATCAAATATCATTTGTACTTTGTTTTGGAAAAAATAATATATGTTTACCGGACATTAAGTATTGAAGAGTACTGTATGTAACAATTGTATATTATGTATATCTTTACAGCGCGCTACTTCAGGAATACACTAACCAGGAAAGCTCTGGCTGGAAGGTATTTAAACACTTCTTGTGTGATTGATGTGCTCACATGGAGTAATCACATGGAATATTGTCATTTCTGTAATCTGTATACCTTGTTTTCTATTGTTTATTGGCACTCATTCTTTTTTGTTTTAAATGTCAATCCAGTTTGCACAAAAGTCACTTTCTCCATGTGCTTTGTGCACTAAACACAAAGTCAGTGCTAAGATGTCCGCTACGGAGGCAAGATGAATGGCAGACAAAAACGAAATCTTCGACCCTTTAATATTTTTGCCTCAAGGAGCTCATGTCCTTCTTTCTCATCAGTTGGGATTCGACTTATCGCGTATAGTGTCCGTTGGCCTGGATGTCGGGGGGACGCGCTCCAATGCTTACAACTTTGCTTCATCCAGGACCAAGGAGGATCATTACTCCTTCAGCATTCACACAATCACCTGTAGCCATTACAGGTAGGCTGTCAAGACCCCCAACCTCATTACCACAGAATCATGTTTTTTTATATACTGTATATAAATCTGCATTCAGAGATAATAATTTATCAATTTATTTTTTTCATTTAGCTACCGATTGTCAAATAAACGACCTCTCAGCTCTGAGTTCAAAAGGGATTTGGAGAACCTGCCCAATTCCTACTCTTCTTCCACTAAGGCGTCATACAGAAGGATCATAACGATCTATGGCACACATTATATCAACAAGGTCGAACACACACACACACACACACACACACGCACACATGTTTGTGCAGCATTCCCTACCCCTTTACCATAACCTTAACCATCACCAACTAATTTCCTAAACCTAATTCTGAAAGTCTTAACTCTCATAACCTCGCTTTACAGGGTGACAGAATGTAGGGACCAGCCAAAATGTCCTCACTTTCCCAAAATGTCCTCAATATGGTTTATAAGTTTTGTGGTCCCAACCCTAATCTAACCTAATTTAAACCCAATTCTAAGCCTAACTCTAAAACAAGGTCTTAGCTCTGTAGGGCCCAGTCGAAATGTCCCCACAAAGAGAGGTTTGTACATTTTTTGGAGCTCACAAAGATATAAGAGGGTGCTCATTGACATAATCATTCCCTAGCCCTTACCCTTACCTTTACACACAACACGCACTGCTTGAAGCCATGTGAAGTGGGGTGCACTGTGAGCACAGCATTGTTAATACTAACATTGTGTCTGTTTCAGACAAAAGATTACTCACTATCTTAATGTACCTTGCAGGTAAGCAGGTCAGTAAATCATTTTTTCAGGTCAAAACAAAAGGTTTGGTCCTGGTTATGCCAGTAATCCAACAGCTCGAGACACTGGATTTCTTTTATTTTACTGTTTACTGTTGGTCGTGAAGGGTATTTCTACAAATAAGATTTTAAAAAGTTATAAAAACCAATTATGGAAGATGGCTTCAACTCAACAATATTTTATTGTGTTTGATTTTAGGTGTATCTTGGGGGAAGGTACCGGCAAATCGTAGCAACGCGTACATGTCTGTCCAAACTGAATGGCTTCACTTCATCCCAGGTAAAGTGTGTGGAGCACACACTTAAGGAACACATTTTTTACACTTTACTTTATACAAAAACAACATCTAACACCAGCTCCTTCCCACCCTCTCATCTAGACACACCACTGCTTGTCTCGGGGTATCAAATTAGGCCTGGGGATGTTATCACTATCTCCTTCATTTAAAACCTGCTCCAAAGTCCTAAAGAACAAGGACACGGCCACTTCGTACAGCTCTGGGCTCTACCAGCAGTTAACAGAGGTTATTGGAGGAACAGGTTGGGTGGGGTCCTTTGCACTCACCAAGAACGACTCTGTGGGCTTCCAGAAATGGTTGAAAACCCTCAAGGATCACCCTGATGTTGTTCGGTACACCCTACGACCGTTGTATGCGCTGGTGCCAAGAAGTTCACAGAAGTTAGGACTGAAGAAGGCCATTCAGGATTACTTAAAAGAAAATGTCATCAAGAAATCGACCACAAGCCCGAGCTGCGGCAACCGTTACCCTAACCTGGATTCGAGCTGCTGTCCTAAACAGGCCAAGAAGGGAAGGCTGGTTGTGACCATCGTCAGAGCTTGGGGTCTGAAAGGAGATTTTTTTGGGAAGACTGAGGCGTGAGTAGAAAGCAAATAGAGATGCAGTGCAAAGACACAGATCATGTAATACATCAAACACAAGCACTAATGCACTTGTCTCCTTTTCCATGTTTTCCTGTATTACAGGTTTGTTAAGATGTGGTATGGCGGGAAATACCACAAGACCCACCGCATAAGGTCAAATTCCCCTCGTTGGAACTCACGTTATGACCTTGGAAATGTTAGTATCAGTCTGCTTTTCATGATTCTGTACCATGTTTAGTGGGTCACATGGTTGTGCAGTGACTAGCATTGCTGCCTCACAGCAAGAACGTCACCTGTGTTGTGTTTACACGTTCTCCCTGTGTTTGTGTGTGTGGGTTCTCTCCGGGTACGGCTTTCTCTCACGGTCCAAAAAGGTGTGAGTGTGAGGTGACAGAAGTTAATGAGTCCCACAGCAGGATCATTTATGGCGTTAAAAGGGGTGTCACGATAATCCAAATTTGATTCGCGATTTTAAGGTCACAATTCGATTCAATGCTTTTTTCTCTCTTTTAGGGCTGATAGGTCCTGGATTTTTTGACTTTTTTTTCAGTCTAGGATTACTGGTTTTATGTTATGATAAGTCATTTACTTTTTTAATTCCCATTTCGATTGTCTACATGGGGTCATGAGTGATATAATGTCCATCATTAGTTTCTAAAGTACCACACTAAGGTCAAATTTACAATGGAGATTGTGACAGCTCTAGGTGTTACAGTGGCAAAGCAATAGTAATATTTAGCAATATAATGGCCATTGTGCATGACCGTAACATGCACGAAGTTACAGTGCAAACATTGTTGAGGAAACCGTTTTTTATATGTCCACTCTTGCTTATTGTCATGATTTATTTCTCTGTTGTTTTGATGCAGGTGGACACACACATGAGCCTGAAGATTGAAGTCTGGGATAAAGATGTGTATTTTGATGACCGTCTGGGATCATGTTCGAAATCCCTGCTCAAGGGGACAAGAACATTCACGTGCCGACTCAAGAAAGGTTATGTTGAGATCAAGTACAGTCTCACCTGTGATCGTCACCTGACTGGAGACCAATGCCAGAAGTACAACCCGTCTCCATAGAGATATGCAGTCTGAGTGTTTGGTCTTTTGTGAAAACCTCAGCATATAAAAATGACTTCTCAGTCACACTTAGCTTTGGAAGATTATCTTTTATACATGCTTTTACCTCTTGATTCTGGTGGCGGAGCCATTTCTAAAGATTTTTTCTCAAGCTGATTTATATTTTTCTATTTTTTTCTGTTTGTCAAATCTTTGAGCTGTGTACTGTTACTGTTACTATTGGTGTTAACATGATTGTGCCTTGGTGTGGTGTGTTCAAACAAATACTGTAAATTCAAAATAAACAGCATCCTCTCTTAACCCTTGAGAAGTTAATTTCATTCATAAAATACAAACAAACGAGATTCAAATAATAACAATTAATAAATGTGGGTGTCTCATCATTCCCGAGTTGGAAGTGAACCATGTTAAACGTAAAAGGTTAAGTCAGTGTGGTTTCTTGTTTTTACTAGATACTGTTCATATTGTGAATGGAGAAAGACTGTGGTGGGGGTGATGGGCTCATGCCCATGTTGGACACATTCCAGGTGGATCTGTAATGTTTATAATATTATTACAGTCCACTATTGTCACCTTGTCACTTGGGCTGCTCATGAGTGGAAAGGGAACCTGGCTTATAACCAGAAGGTTGCTGGTTCAAATCCCATTGATTGGGTAAATTGGACACTCTACACTCTCAGACATGTACAAAGTCAAGCCTGCGGGCCAATCACAGCCAACAGTCAGATTTTGTACGAGTCCAGGGTTTGTATCCAGCTGTGACAGACACATTCACATGTTATGTTATCTGACTCCAGATGTTAAAGAATGCCAGAATTTTTTTTATTTGTTCACTCCGGCGTGGCTTATATTTGTTTACATTGCCATTTAAATATTACAATTGTGACAATGAAAATAAAATCATTATAAAAACAGTGCATTTGTATGTAAATTTTACTGTTAAAAAAAGTTCTGAAGGAACCACTGGTCACTGGGAATCTTCATATTATCAAATCTGGCCCTCTTTAAAAAAAGTTTGGACACCCTTGCTCTAAATTGACCCCAGCGCCATCCACTGTGGCGACCCCTAAAGAGGGAGGAGCCTGAAAGAAAGGTGTCACCTTGTCACTCGTGTCTCCTCTTATTATGTAATAGTCTCTCTGAATTCTGTCACTCCTGCTGCTACAGACAGACCCACGTAAGTCTCCGCCTGTTGCTGACTCTCAAAAAATGAAAACCAGACAGTGGGACAGTTATGAATGTGCATGACCACTGTGTAACACCAGGCATAAGTGTAGCTCATTGTTTCTGTTTTTTGGTGGTGGGGGGTTTCATCGCGTGCCTTGAGGCAATGTTGGACAATACTCTCCAAGATTGCAAAATGTGGATTGCAGTATCCACTTTAAATGTTATGGTGGTGTTTAACTTGCTCACTTGAACTCAGTACATGTAACAACAGTGTGATGTTTTGGTTGTGTTGAGCGCCACCACCTTGTATGGTTGAATTTAGTAAGGATCGAGTCTTTTGCAATCATCAATCGTTTCTTAACATCTGCTAGAACACGGCTGGAGACGCATTTTTCTGTCCAAACCCAGCCAAGCCCAAGAGAATAGTGACCAAACCCAACCATCGTAGTTTGTTTAGCGTTTTTGTGGAGGAAAAGCATAGTATCCACGATGGATGGCTTCAATAGCCTGTGTGTTGTGTTCATAATTAGTTGTCTTATTATTTGTTGATTTATTATGACTTATGTTTACATGTCATACATTTAAGTGTTTACACCATGTATTAAATTCACATTTCTTTTATTCTATGTTTCACAGAAAGAGCTCCGGCCACAGTCTGAGTGTCTGAGTCTGAGCCACCAAAATATTAGGGCCGCCCATGCTCACTAATACGAGCCCCATGACAGACGAATCCAGCCATGGATCTGTCTGACACTTAGTGAAGTGTACATGTAAAACCACTAATGAGCTGCCCCCGCCCTGGTGTCGTGGTGCCTCCTGTGGATTAAGGTTTACTGGCCACTGAGCCCAGTGCGTGAAAGTCCAGCTCCTGCAGCGACCGCAGGATTCCTTCCTCTCATCTCTGGAAGTGTGTTTAGGTGGAAACGACATCGCTGAAGAGCCCGGGGGCCGAGTAAACTTCTCCCCCGCTGTCCCTCCGTCCGTGTCCACCCTGTACTGCAGCAGGACACGCTGTCCTGTCACACGTGCGTCTCATTTACGCGCAGATCAGAGGGCTTCCGTTTCAAGGAAACGATGGAGGAGGAAAGTTTCTGACGCCTCTCCGTTTTGTTGGGACAGTCCGCAGGAAAAGTGGAGATCAGTTTTCGCTGCCTCGTCCCCACAACATCAACAAGTCAGAAGTGTTTGTATGGATTTGAGGTTAAACGGGTCTCCAACACTGAAATGTCTCAGGAGTGGAAATGCAGCTTCACGCCTGCCTGCTGCTTTTTATTATCACAACAGGTAATGAAATGTGTCTGTAACTGGAGTATTCATAATATTCTACATGCTTTTTTTTTTTCCTCAAATCTGCTGTAAACCTCTGGAATGCTTTGAGCCTTTATTTTTATTGTCTGATAAATTAACATAAAGCCATAATAATAGTTTAATAGATTGATATATAGTAGATTGACAATGCTCTTTTGTTAACATCATTTGGTTTCTGTAAAAACAGAGGTAAACTGATTTCTTTTAGGTGTCTTCCAGCTAAGAAAGGGATAAGCACATGACATTTATGTCTCTTTCAAACTAAATTATCTAGTGAAGAATGTCACTTCTAACAGCTCACAACTGTATATGTCTTCATTCCTTTTTTTCTCTCTCCTCAGATAAAACATTGGTCTTGTCGCTCTCAGACTGTGGTGGAGATGTCAGTGTGGGTCAGGAGCCAGTCGGTCACATTAGTCTCATGTTACCTGGACCTTTTACTGACACTAACAGGCTCAACTCTGTGAACCACCAGTCTGACAAAAGCATTTCAAACTGTACATGGATGATTGATATTCCATTAGGTAAGTCCCTCATTTTAAAGGTAGCGTTGTTGGACAGCGGTTCACGGATATCAGTGCACTGTGTCTGGAACAAAGAAGATCATGGTCAGGTCCTGGAGAGAGGGGGGACAGCTCTGCTCTCCGGCTGTGATGGAAACAAAGCCACCCTCACTTGGACAGGAGTGGGACACTCCTCAAATGTAATTCAGCTGTCCTATCATGGTGAGAAATTGGTAATCTGTTTTGCTTATTGAGTCAGTTTGACCCACTTACCAGCACTTGGACAGTGATCATGAGAGTTTGATCAGACCCAGCTTTTGCTCATGTTGTTGTTGTCTGAGTGAAAGTGTTCTGTTTACAGTGAAAAGGGAATGTTGTGGTCACTCCCATGGAAACATTTGGTGGAAATGTATTGTTTAACATGTGCTGTGAGCTGTAAATCTGTCAGTCGGAAAGTTCTTATCACCCTCACTGGGGGTGTGAGAGATGTTGTGGTTTCCACTCTGCCTCTCCTCACTCTGCTCCTCTCTGTTTTTTGTTTGTTCCTGGTGTTGCAGTCCAGGAAGATGAGAGGAATTCCTCGTTGGACAACACCAGCCCATATTCAGTCCGAGACCATATGCATTCGACTCGGATAGGCACCAGCTTTACAAGCACAGCTCCTCCAGAGTTGGTGAGAAGGACAGAGACGGTGAGAGGTCACCTCCATGAAGGTCTGGAGTCGAGTACAAGACTTCAGTCTGTGTCTGGTCCGTCCTCTCTGGAGCAGGACCTGCTACACCCCACCTCACCCCTACAGGGACTCAGTGCTGATGAGAGGGGAACTCTCCCTTTTCCTGAGGAAGGACCAAACAATGGAGCGGATACATCTGGTGTTGCTCACCGCACCGATAGTCCCGTATCTGCAACACACCCCTATTTTCAGCATGCACTCCACACAGAACCATCAAACACAGAAACAAGCTCTAGCAATGAGCTCCCTCAAACCCAGACGGCACTGACAGATGCAACAGCCAGTAAATCCAGCACCTTTATTGGCACAGGCACATACAAACCTGCAACAAGTCACACGGTTACACATTCAACCTCACAAAGTTATCACACACTGTCCACCTCCATTACCGTGCCTATCACTTCTTCTCCGTCTGAGCTACCTCTCCTGACAACCTGGGAGAATGCTACTGTCCTAATCCCTCATAGTGGGACACCTGGGGAGAGTCAAGCCCACTCCAGGAGAAACCAGAGAAGCACAGACCGAATCATCTCAGATCTGACCTCTGCTATCACTACTGACCCTTCAGAGTCACCCTCTGACCCTTGGCAGGATTCCTCAGGCAGTGTGCATGTTGATAGAAAACCCACTGGATCATCTACATCCTCACAGTCTCATGCCATGACTCAGCTGTCATCCACCAGCTACATCACAGAGTCTGACAATGCTTTTAGTTCATTTCATCCAGTCATGAGTGGAACCGGCTCATTTGAATCAGTAGCATCTGATGTTTCCAGTCCAACGGCTTTGTTTGAGCCTTCTGGTCAATTTGATGACACAGTGAAGCTGCACACTCCCACTGCTTCCACACAGAGTCAAACTAACTTGCCGCAAAGCACAGGGAGCCTCACACGCTCTCCTCACATGTCTTCTACAGCCACACAGACACAAATGACGACAGAGAGGGCTCAAAGAAGGTTCCTTGATAGACTTTTGACCACAGACACTATTCCCTCCTCCCTCGGTGTTACAACAGTTGAAGGCAGTACTTCAACTTTCACAGGTCCATCACCATCACCCAGTGAAGCACTGACATCGGCAGGTGTTGTCCAAAACTCAGCTGTAACAGGAACAACTACCGAAACGTCTACACAATATCCAACTTACACACATGAACTCGCACCAACAAATTCACCTGTTCATCCTGTACCATCCAGTACTTTTCTACAGCAGTCTGCAACTACTCACACACATACCACCGACATTTCACACAACTCTCACACACCCACATCTCTGTCCTCTGTGACCGAGTCCACCACCATGCCAAAAGTCTTTGCCAACCACCAAACTGAGCCTACATCAGCACAAACATCAACAATGAAATCTGCATCTTCACTCACACCATCCCATGAATACATTAGTACTACGCTTTCGTCTCTGCTGTCATTCACAAGTGCAAGATCAGATAACGGTGATAGAGATGCAGACGTAGAGACGGAGGATGAGTCTTGGCAACCTTTTCACAGCATCTCATCCACACGCACTCCCACAGCTGGACCACCACAGCGACATCCACCATGGACAACCCCACATTCAGGTCAGGAGAGCAGTGCAGCACCCACAGCTTCTCCCTTAACCTCTGAACCCACTCAGTGCTCCACAACCAGTCGGACACCCCAGTTTTACATCGTGCCAGACCAGCCTGCAGCTGTTCGAGGTAATGTTGTTGTGCTTTTGTGTGTAGTTAAAACTGTAGGTTTTCTGGAAAAATAGTTTATCGTTGTCTACAACTGCAGGCTATTAAAATACAACAGACACACTTGTTTCATACATGAAACTCTCTTTTAGACGCTTTCCTTTTTCTGAAACCATCTGCAGTTTTTTGTCAGTGCTGCAGCACCAGAAAGGACCTGTACGCAGTGTAACGGTGATAGAGATGTGGAACAGTCGATAGGAGCGTTGCTCTCTCTGAATTTTCCTGTGATCTGATGGGTCAAAGTGCATCATGATAATCAAATTTAGTTGTAAGGTTGTAAACAGAGCCAAAAGAATGTGCAGAAGTGTCGTTCCTCTCCCGGAGAAATTGACGTATATTATGCCGAAAGGGTAGCATCAAAAGCACCAAAAATTAAAATCCTTTAAACGTTTTGGCCCATTTTTAATGGATGTATTTGATTGTTCTATTCAGTGGAGTCAATTGAGCTGCTGCTGCAAATAATTGTTGAAGAGTCCAGATCAGCTTTTACCTCTGGCTTGGAGGAGGACACTATTGCCTGGGTAAGAGCGTGTGAGGAAAACACTTACAAACACACATTACATAACACCTTTGAAGGGGTTTATTTAATAATGCAAAGCAATTGCTGCCTGTTTGTTTCAGGTGGAACCTTATCTACAGAAAGCCCCAGGGTTCAGCAGGCTGCTGGGGGTCTGGAGCAGGTGAGGTGCATGTATAGTAGAGTATGGCACATACATAGACTATATGTCTGATCTTAAGCACATTCCCAGCAAGAAACACACAATTCTGAAAGCGACACCCACCCCTTCAATCAATAATGGATTTACATGAGTGAAGGAAGTTAACTTGACTTGAATTTGTTGAAAAAGGGAAATGGTCTTCTGTGTTTTTCAAACACCAATAGGCCATGATTTTTATCTTACCAGCCTCTGCGGGTCTAATTTAATAGAAATGAAAAGCACAGCACGTGGTTCAGTTGCACTGGGTTGTGTTAAAAGATCAAATTACTGCTCTTGTTGTTGTTGCAGTGGCCATGCAGTGCAGAGTTTGGTGGAGTTTAAAGCCAGCGGTGCTCTGCACTGGCTCAGTGTGACGGGTCCAAACTCACTGCTGGAACGAACAGGTCTCGCTCAGGCTGCTCGTGAAAGGAGGAGCTTCAGATCGTCCAAGATCACCAACATCACACTGGGAGGTGAGCCTGTGTTCACATTCATGCTCACCTATTTCTACGGTAGGATCTTCATATTTCAGCCCGGTGACTGAGGGGTTAAAGTGGAGTATAGTAAGGGACTGTTTTCCACCTATCTCCTCTCATTTCCTGTCATCTCTGTACTGTCGACTCTGATGAATGTACAGTGCTCAGTCACAGAGAGGAAATTCCAATGTCTACCTGCTAGCCTAATTACAGACAGACCTGTGTAAACATAATAACTAGGTTAGATTGACTCAGCTTCCACCAAATGCAATAATGACATAGCTGATTAACAGGCTTACTCTCATATTAAACCTGTTACTATGGAATGTCATCATTATCCTCCTTTCACTTTAGGCTTTTGCCGTGTGCACATTAATCATGACACAGGGGCTGCACTCTGATGTTGTCATAACACTTTATACAATTTGTTCATGGACAGTTGGTGTAAAATAAAAGGTGATGCATTGCAACCAACATTGGTAAATTGCTGTGGTAATAATACACATACTCCTTATACGGACATTATTGGTCACTTCAGGCTTTACAAAATGCACATTTTTTCGTCTCCTTATGTGTTGTTGAGTCAAAGCTATGATTCATTTTATATCTCATTTGTTTTTTGCAGAAGTCACAAAATAGACAGTTTCTCTTATATTTATTTTCGTAAAACGAGCCGAGTGAACTTTAGACTGTGACGTAGTTCCAAATTTCACAAATTCAATCAAATTTTAAGCATTTGGAGTACTTTTTGTTCATTTGTTCAGGTGTGTAGTTGCTGAGATTGCCTATAGGTTGTGCTGGGAAAAAAAGGATATAAGACCCTCTATATTGCACATTCTTATAGCCTCTGTACATACGTTTTAACGTAGTAATGGAAAAAAGAAGCCCAAATGCTCTGTGTTCAGTTAAAAAAAATGAGTGATTCTCCACTTAAAACCGTAAATTGCTCTAATTGGACATGAAACTGGAATTCAAAGTGAGAACTTCCTTGCTATGTGACTACTGTTATTGTCTTTATGTGCATAGAGAACAGAAACAGACGTTTCTTCGTCGTTTGCAGCTGCTGCAAAATGTGACCACATAACACCAGTTTTGTCCTCCCTCCACCAGCTTCATGTCCAGCTCAGGGTTGATTTTAAGACTCCTGCCAGAGTAATGTGATCCTCCAACCAGCTGCTCCTGGATGTTCCCAGGACAAGGTGCAAAATCAGTGGCTGCCCCCAGTATATGGAATAGTTTACCTAATCATCTAAGAGTCGCCCATATTCTAGAAACTTTTAAGTCCCTATTGAAAACACACCTCTTCTCCTTGGCATTCAATTCAGGACGAGCTGGACAACTTGCCTATTTCTATTGCGCTGGTTCTTTCTTATTTTATTATATCAGATATTTCTATATTTATATACAGTGCTTAACACATTTATTAGACCACCACCCAATGTAAGGTTTACGAAAATCACGTAAGACAGATAAACAGCTGATTCTGAACAAAATAGTGACACGTTGTAATTGCGTTCTTGCGCATGTTGTAGTATCTAAATGTAAATACAACGCAGGACATCTTTGACAACATTTTAGAGGAAGCTGAGCTTGAGAGGACAAAATCCACTGTGACAGAATGACCCTTTAACACATCCCCCTTCCAGGTCTGCAGGGCGACGTGTGTGACTGGTTACTTCAGTGTCCTGCAGGCTACAGATGTGCGTCCCACCCTGAAACTGCAGCATATAACTGCTCCTCCGCCTGTCACTTTGACTACTGTCACCACCATGGCATCTGTACGCACCATCCAGGCCAACTCCCAGTGTGCCGGTCAGAACATACACTTACACTGAGACGCAAAAGCTTCAGCACTGATGAGATATCTCTGTCCATCCGAGACGTGTCTGTGCATGTTATTGTTTTTCTTTGTTTTTGAATTAGCTGCCTTGTGGGAGACGACTTCTGGTACATGGGCCAGAGGTGCGACATGAGGATGACTCGTGCGCGGCTCGTGGGTGCGTGTCTTGCAGTCTTACTCATCATGGTGGCAGTCATCGGGGTTTTGGCCTTTGTGGCAGTGCGACGCTACCGAGCCATTCTGATCCAGGCTAAAGTCGACCAAACTCGCAGCAGGTACTACCAGCTTTGTTGTTTTTATGTCTGTCAAATTCTGTGATCATTGGCATTTGGATAAGAATGATCTGAGTGAAAGTTTCACTCATGCAACATGTGCATGTAATGCTCAAGCATGTCTTGATTAAACCTGTCGTAATAAATCTTTTTCCCAACTGATATTACTCCACATAAAATAGTATGACAGAGGCTTTCTTTTATGAAAAATGTGTTATTTTTAAGGGTTAGGTGAAATAATAATTATGGTCATCCTAGTATTGCTAATACAACAAATGTAATTGTCTAATCTAAGACTTTTGCACAGTATAATCTATAATATATATAATCACAATACAAAGATTAATAAACACAGTGCATTATAATATTATGTGCAGGTTTTTGTACAGGGTGAAATACTTTTCAGCACCACATCTTGTATTTTATACTTAATTGTAAAAGAAATATGAAGTATATGTAAGAAATATGTAAGAAATAATAATTATGGGCAGCCTATGGCCTATACTGGAAAGGGAACTTGGCTTGCAATTTTTATGCGTTGCCAGTTTGAATCCATAACCACAGTGGGGCCACATCCAGTGTACTCCTAGTGCCAATGGATTTTGAATAAATATCTAATTGCGATTATTTTTGACAGGAGTTGTGATTCAAATATGATTTGAGAATCATTATTCTTACTTTCATTGGAAAAACATATTTAAAATGATTACTGTGTCATATTTATGCAAATCGGTGAGAAACAAAGATGTTCTCTTCAGTCTGTAGAATAAAATGTGTATAGATACAATAATTAATCTAAAATTATATCTTGACACACATATTGCACCCCCTGCGATTTGAAAATTGCAGTAGGCTGTTTTGCGATTTCGATTAATTGTTCAGCCCTTGCCTTGATAAATGGGAGGGTTGCATCTGGAAGGGCATGCAAGATAAAAAAAAAATAAATTACAAAAATATGCGGATCACTAGTATTCACAGTAAAATTCACCACAAAATACTGTATGAAAATCCAGGGTTATTAATGCCTAGATCATGTATGTTTATTGTTGTTGCTGTGTCCCAGCAGTTTATACTTATACTTGAATTACCTGTACAGAACGACCAAGCATAAAATTGGTAGGATTTCAAAACTACTCATTTGATTCCATGAAGCGATACTTGCCCATTATCACAACCAACACGACACTAAAGACGACACTACATAGAAACAGTCAAATACATAACTTGTGGTAAGGTTTACAGCTTTTTTGAATATGATAAAATACATGATAATTGGACAATGAATACACTTTTACCACACAGTTATCACACAAGAACGATTTAAATTATGTGGATGGTAATTTAAGGGAAACACAATAATACATTTGACTTAACATGACCCAAAATTACTGATTATTTTGTTTGGCGATTATATATATATACTCATAGTACATGCAATTAGACTAACGTCCACTAGGTGTCATAGTCTGCCTGTGGAAGCACTCCGAAAGATCAGCACTGTGCTGTGGACCTCTGCTCATGCACAAATCTTCCTCTCACACTTGCAGACACCACACACAGACCATCATGACGTCAAGTCTGTCCTGTGCTGAGCTTTTCAGTTATAAAATTTCTGTTACCCACCTTGAAATTATTTTTACACCATGTGCAGCCATGTGCTTATTTCAAAATATTACCATAATTAATTTTTATTCATCTTTATCCATACAGCATTAAGTGTTTAGTCTTTTGTTGTGTCTTATTTAAATGTCAAGTCTTTTGTTACGTCTTATTTAAGGGTTAAGCCTTTTGTTATGTCTTATTTAAGTGTTAAGTCCTTCGTTATTTTTGCTATTTTATTGTGTACCTCAAGCCGGGAGTCTCTGCAAAAATTTCATTATGTCCTTATAATGACAATAAAAGCTTCTTGAATCTTGAATCTTGAATGAAGGTTAGTGTGGGTGTTTTCTGGGGGTTTCTGTTTCCAAAGACTTATGGTTAGGTAAACTGGAAAGTCCAAATGGACCACAAGTGAGAATATGATTTGTCATTTGTGAATAAATCATTAAAATCATTAAAACTGATCAATTTTGGTTTTGTGGACAAAACAAGACAATTGAGATCATCATAATTTCCAGACCAAACACGTATTCGATAAATCGTGAAAATAGTCAGCAGATTCATTATAGTTGCAGCCGTACACCATATTTTACCTGTTCATAGAAATTGGCCCTCCAGTCACTGAAAGTGACCAAATCCTGCCATGTTACAACTTACCCTATCCTTCATTCAATTCAATTAACTGAATACAAAGTAAACTAAACAAAAACCCTTAGCCTGATTTTGCACTGTACACATAGTTTTTTCCAAACATCTTATTTAATGTGACACAGCTCTTACGTACAGTAAGTCAAGTCTCAGTGTTTGCTCTTGGTGCTGAGATTGGTGGTTTCCTTGCTCTTCTGTTGTTCAAAAGAATTATTTTGAGTACAAATATTGTGTGCAGTGAATAATCACCCAGGATATGGAGTTCCGCAGCCGTACTCCTGAAAGCACTCCTGTTCCTGTGTGGCAATTCTTCCCTCCTTTGCCGTCTCATCCTATTTAATCATTTAATCACCCATTATTATTGGTGTATGTTTGCAGTTATCGCAGGTTCAA
The DNA here is from genome assembly GCF_019176455.1 of Solea senegalensis. NCBI lineage: Eukaryota > Metazoa > Chordata > Actinopteri > Pleuronectiformes > Soleidae > Solea > Solea senegalensis. The sequence continues at coordinate 20,074,066 of NC_058026.1, forward strand.
CCACTTCGATGAACTATCAGGTCGGTTCTGGTTGCGTTCGTGGGCGGGATCAGCAGACTCGGTGGACAACCCTGCCTTCACACGCTCCGATGAGTTACTGCACCTGCGAGCGCTCGACCGCCCCTGCTGCTACCATGACGACACACTGTCACTGGCCTCCACCTGCCCCAGCCATGGAACACACATCAACACAATCTACCCACACAGGTAGTCAAGTCAACTTTATTTCTAGAGCACATTTAAAAAAACGAGGGAGGTCTTTAAAAGGGATTTAAAATGTTCAGTGGTGGGGGCAGATTTAATTTCCATGGGTAATTTGTTCCAGTCTTTAGTCAGGATTTTGGCACATCTAAAAGCAGATACACACACATGCACACCGGTATTTCACGTGACGTGCCAATATAATCGACATTATTAGAATGTTAATGCTAGTGTTACATTGTTCTCTCAAAGGTGTTTTTGAATATTAGAAACAGCAGTGTCTTTACACTTTTTCAGGTCGCATATGAGTGTTCTTGTTAATCTTCTTTTTAAGTTTGCCCAGAAATAGAGCAGAAATTATTCCTTCACTCATATTTATTTATTAGGAAATGTCTCCTCTGATACTGCAGATTTTGCAAATACTCCAAATGGATAGCGGAGGAGATCCAGAAGTTTTGTTTAGATGAATTGAATTAAAGGTCTTTAAATGAATGTACAAGTAAAAGGACCAATATTTGAGGCTACAACAACAGTAATTGGTTTATTATTGTTGTCAATTTGTAGTTGTACTACTGATTAATAATTCCACTAAAAAAAGTGAATAAAACCCAATTAATAAAACTACATTTCTGGTCTTCTCTATATTTGTATCTTTAGCCATTAATATTGACAAAACATAAGGGTATTTACAATAATTGTGTGGCCAAAACTAATCCTTTGGCTCTTTGTGTTACCTGCAGCTCTCAGTATGGTTGGAGGGGAAGTGGAGTGAGTATGGGGGAGGGTGTGTTGGACTCCGGTAAGGCCAGTGATCTTTCCGTCTGTAGCTGGCCCGTGGAGCCCATTCACTGGACTCCATTCCCACTTTTGCAGCAACTGGCTTCCCACAGGACACCCACAGTGAGTGTTTGATTCTGTAGAATAGAATAGAATTTTATTTAAATAGGGACAATTCTGTTATTTCAATACTAAAAATGCAATTCATGTGCTAGTTTGCAACTCTTGTCCCTAGTTGGGCTTTTACATGAACAGCATGATGACATATACATGATCAAACGTGTGTGTTCTGGAGAGAGATTGTTTTCATGAGGTGATTACTGCATGTTGTTGTTCTTGTGTGAAAGCAGGTGAGGGTTTCAAGGCCACGGTCGTACTGTGAAGGCATGGAGCTGGTGGAGATGGGGAAGAGCTGGACGGCTTGATCACACGTGATGACGAATGAATGAAATCTGTTTTGACGCTTTTGACGTTTGTAGCACATCTTGGCTTTCAAAAGATCAAATGTATTGTTTGTTTAAAATAAAAATTGTAAAACAACAAGTGAAAATGTGTGAAAGTTGTTGTGTCAGGAGTGTAGAGTTAATTAACTTTAAGCTGAGGTTTGTTTTTGCTGTTGTTGATACCGTTATTGTGCCTATTGTTTGGTCTTTGTGTGTAATTATCAGACCTAAATGAGGAAGCGGTTGTGTGTTTACAGCAGCAGCGCAGAGTCACGTCCCATCAAACTCCTAAAGGACCATGGTTTTGTTTGGGCAACAGAATGAACTTCTGAAACATTTTACGGGAGGGTGTTTGTGTTTGCAGTCATCAGAAATATAATCATCAGAAAAAATAGAGTAAAACAAAACTATAATCCCCCACTCCACATATTGTAGCTAATCACATTGTCAATCTAAACAAGCATTTAAGATAAACAAGAGATAAATGAAATTAAAAGGTTTTCATGAGGTGACAGTCAAGTGCATTTGAATTTAGTGCTGGACCCTCTTAAAGTGTGTCGTATATTTTCTAATTTTAAGTTGCTGAGCACTTCTTTCAGCCATGATGTGTGGGATGGAGGTGCTGGAGATTTCCATCTTGTCAAAATGAGGCCAGTAATGTCGTGAAAGCTATTACATTTTTGGAGTTTTGCTAGAGGCAGAGCAGAAATACCAAATAAAGCGGTTAAGGTGTTAGGTCCGATGTCGGTCTCAGTCACCTCTGACAATGTCCTAAAGATCTTCACCCAATAACTGGTCAGAGATGGACATGACCAAAACATGTGTACATGATTAGCCGCTTCATTATGGCACCTCTCACAAATTGCATCAACGTGGTCATATATTTCAGAGAGTTTCAGTCTAGTCCAGTGTGTGCGGTGAACAATCTTGCACTGGATCAGTCCATGTCTGGCACAAATTCTCTTTAAGATTAACAGTACACAGCAACAACACAGTCAATATGAGTTAAAGGACCTTTAATCTGTTTGATATAGAAACATTTTGAATTCAACCGACAAGTTCTAAAAGCTCCTGTACAGTTTTTGATAATTTATTAAAAGACGTACACAAGACAACCGTAAATAATCTTTCATATACTGTATATATATTTTTTTATCTTTATTTACCCAGGAAATTCCCATTAAGATAAATAACCTCTTTTTCAAGTGAGTCCTAGCAAAGAATACAAAACATTCAACACAGTTAAAACACATGCAGAATACATCTAAGTGTATCTTACAGTGAAATACCGATTGATAAATGTATCAAAATAAACTACAAAATACAGCAGGCACAGCAAAAATAAACTACTGTATTTTTTTATTTTCAAAATGTCAAAAATATTCAGATTCAAGGAACTCCTTAAGTATCTTTATTTACTTTCTTAGTGCTCAGAAAGCTTGTGACTTAGTCACTGTGTTGCAATGTGTGACAGCAAACACCACAACATCGCATGTCATGTATTGTATTCTTATGATGTCATTGTGGTGTTTTAAAATAATAATAATAACAATTGTATGTATTTCACAGTATTTTAAAAATACAAAAATACAAAAAAAATTGAAGTATTTTGATATAAAATATAAAGGAATTTTCCTTATCTCAATAAAATACAAATTGCAAAAAAAACAATATTTTGTATTTGAAATACGTATTTTAAATAAATGTATCAGAAATAATGCCCATGTAATGCCCATGACTTCAGAATGGGTCAAAGGTCAGCGACAGCAAAAGTATTTGGGCCTAAGCCACAGAATCGTTTTTTAATTTCATGATGTGACATAGTTTACAGACTGTAGAACGGGTGTGACATGATCCCTTTTTTTTTTTAATCACTATCATGTAGGCCTGAGCTGCCCCTCCTCTCAGTGTTGTGCAACAAACGCTGCTGAAATGTGATGCCCTAAATGACTGGGAAAGATCGGTGGAGAGTGAAACGCTCAAATATGCACACACTGGCCTCACACTGCTCTCCCTTAATTGTTGTCTCTGTCCTGGGAAAATGAATAAGGAGGTGATTGATTCGGGGGGGAGAGGAAATGTGGATAAATATGTTTGAGAGAGAGTGTGTGAGTAAGTGAGAGAGGAAGAGGGATGAGTGAAAAGTGGACAGAAGCTACCTGCCAATTTCTTCCATATACGGTCTTAGTCAGAGCTGAGAGCCAGGCCTGTAAGTTTCTCTGACTGTGCGAGTTAGCAATGCGGGGTGTGTACTGTGTGTGCGTGTGTGTTGTAACGCATGCAGGATTCAAGTAGTGATATGAGTTGAAGAGAGGCATGAGGATACAGAGAATATAATGAGAAGTTATCATCAAGAAGAAGCAAGTGAGGAAAATGTTTGAAAATGTAAATTAAAAAAAGTGCAAATGTGTGGGTGAAGAACACAGAAATGATCAGACACACACACACACCAAGCCTTAAAAAGGGAGATTCATTCATTTCCTCAGACTGGTCACATGACCTGAGCAGCGCATTCTTCCCCCCATGTGACTCGGTCCAGTATCTCCTTATATGGACGTCATCCAAAGGAACTCTTAAAGGGATGGTTGTCCTGCCCTGTGTGTGTGTGTGTGCGTGTGTTCCAGGTTTTACTCATGTTGTGGGGACCTAAATCGTTTTACACAGTCTCATTATGGGGACAAAAAGCAAGTCACCATAACAAATTATTACATTTTAAGGTGAAGACATGTTGTATGGTTAGGATGAGGTTAGGGTGAGGCCAGTAGTAGTTATGGTTAAGGTTAGAATGTAAGTCAATGTAATGGAAACCAGACTGTGTGTGTATGCACGTGTGTGTGTGTGTGTGTGTGTGTGTGTGTGTGTGTGTGTGTGTGTGTGTGTTTGTATAGCAGAATAATACCATTCTGACAAGCCAACATGATCAGCTCCTTGTATTCTGTCCTTGGCTGCTCCCTACCTGATGACATAAGGGGCCCATTTGTGCTATAGGCCTGTGTGGTCACTTCCTGTATGCACCTACAGAATTGTGGCTCTGTGAAAGCGACTTCCTGTGTCTTTTAGTGAACCAGCTCCCTTATGTCCTTATTAGGAACATCATGTAGAGCCAGTGAGAATTCCTTGTGTAAGTTTATGGGCCTTTGTCCGGTGCCCTTATTGAGTTAAAACACCATCCCGACCCTCCCACATAATAGTCTCTTCTCACAAGATCGTTTTTTAAGCAATGATTTGAAATTGTGCACTCTTTAAAATAAATATATGTCCAAACAAGTACAGTGCTTCATAGACCACCACCCAAAGTCACAGCTGCCCTTAATTAACAGCATTGGTAATTATCAAACTCATTTCTGTAATGAAAAAAAAAATATATATAATTGTTATTGTTATTCAAATTTACTGTTTTACAAAAAAAAACAAAAACAAAGTAAAAGGACATTATTTAATTATAGTTATCAACTTGCATTCCTGAACAGAAACATTAGTTTTAGTGGTTGAATGTTATGCTTGATTAATTTCTTACTTCTCAGATAAGCCCAGTGAGCTGACTCCAATTTGGGTATATAAATAACAATAACATTTTTTGCTTTAAAATATTGACATGTTCTTGCTGTACGTCAGGTGACAGAAATCCAGTGAATTAAGGATTGTGACATATCTGGGAGTGAACCTGTGTGATTCACACATTCATGAATAATGATTTCATGAAGGCGTTCTTTTTTTAAACTCCAAATATAGTTATGATCTTGTGATGACACACCTGTTTACTGCAGGTAACTGAGGCAAGCCAGGTTCTCCTGTCCCTTCCGCTCACTCGAACATAATCAGAAGTGATGAGAGATGACAGATTTACAGCCTCACAAATATTTGCTGTAAACATATCTCAGCTTGACCACGCGACACGCATGTGTGGAATGCCAAGGGCAGACGTGTCAGCTGACGTGTGAACCGTGCTGTCATCAGTCAATGAGACTGTCACCACCCCAAGTACTGGCATACTAACCTAAAGCATCTTCACTAACTAGCCAATTTATTAGGTACACATGTTTATATTCTTGTTGATACAAATATTTAATCACCCAAGCATAAGGCAGCAACTTGATGCATTTAGACATGGTCAAGACGACCTGCTGAAGTTTAAACTGAGCTGTGTTTAAAATATTTTAAAAAAATGTCTTTGACCAGCCTGTTGGGCTGCCACTGTGTACCAAATAAAGTGGATGGCAGGTGCGTGAAGAACAAGCTTGTTGTCAGTGCAGTTCATTTCTAAATTCTGGATTCCCCATGATGGTTGGATTGCTTTGTCTGTGCTTCTGGACGTTGATATCATTTTACATCAAAGTGGAGCAGAAGGAATTCAGATTAAGCACTTTGTGTAGCCATAATGACTCTGTGAAGGTCCCCATCCCAGAATGCATGATGACAGGGGTGAAAACTTGTATGAATGGACGAACAGAAGGCTCTATGTCACATGTCTCAAACTCAAGGTCTGCGGGCCACTTCCGGTCCGCTAGGTAATTATATTCTACCCAAGAGATAGTATGTTGTGTCTTTCATGCTCCTCAAGTGACACACTTATTAATACCACTTGTCAAGTCGCGTCACCCATAAATGCATTAAACAAATTAGTGGATGGTGTGGAGTTTGCATGTTCTACATGTGTGTGTGGGGGGTTCCTCCCACTGTCTAAACACATGCAGATTTGGGGATTAGACAAATTGGACACTTCAAATTGACCGTAGGTGTAAATGTGAGAGTGGAATTTATGCGGCCCTGTAATGGACTGGCGACCACTCCGGGGTGTACCGTGCCTTTCACAGTATGTGAGCTGGGATTGGCACCAGCAATGAGGAGGATGAGTGAGTGAGATGTGGACTTTAAAAACACAGTGCTGGAAACGTCTACTAAAAATGATTGATGATGAGTACAGCAAATGATTGGCTAAGATACATGTATGTGCTGTTCTACTGGAGACAGCAGAGGAAATTGCATTAGATACTGCTGATTTCAATGGAAAATCAATTTATGTTCTTTTGTGACTACTCCAACAGATCATCCAGTGTTGCTATTTAGTCCTTCTGAAGCTCTTCAATGAGTAAACCAATGAATCACTAATGTATCTCAACCTGACATATCTTTAATTTCAAATTTGATCTCTGATTTGTGTCTTTATCTAATCTATAAGCTTGCCCTGTTTTTTATTTTACAGTATTTGACCCTTCCTAAGGGATCATGTGTGTTTAACGGTGATTTATAGCCCAACTGTGGGGCAAACTTGTAAATTTCCCACGACTCCGTTCACAGTCATCACGAGTAAATCCCGATCGACCTGTTAGACGAGCAGTGACGGTCGATTTTGATCGTGAATGGCTTAATTTCATCATATGTCCTGTCTCGGCTTGTGAAGGCGCAGAGCCGCTGTGAGCCTGAGCCACGCCCAGTGCATGCGGCGGAACCAACCAGACGCCGCCGTGCGGAAATTCTCCTTTTATGGAGAAGGGCTGCAGCGCGAGCGCTCATAAAGCCCTGCAGTCCACGGGCCTCCACTGCAGTCAAGTTCAGACACTACGTCAAAGCGGATTGTTGCTGCTTCTCTCCTCCGTTAAGCCACCCTCACACAGGTAAGAACACCGCGGAGGTTCTTTATTTTGTACTCTTACACTTAAAAGCCAGTTTTAATGAATGTTTATAGTGTTTTCTGCCCTGTGGTAAAGTTATTGTGTAAAGTTGAGGCAGCCACAGGGAATATGCAGCGTCATTCATTCAAACCGTCGTTCAAAAAAAGTTACATTACTGTCAGTGAACTGGCACCGTTTCCTGTTTATAATAAAACTAGATACTGGAATGGCATATGTGTGTGTGTGTGTGTGTGTGTGTGTGTCTGTCACGCTGTCATCAGTTAAATAACCTGTCATGTAAGCAGATGCTTTGGTGCAGTTTCTGGTTTCAAACAGGCGGATGTTGAGCTGTTGATGCGTTGTTAATATAATTTGACAAATATCTAATGTGACGGTCAAGACTTGACGGTCTCATGTTACAAAGAGCAGGAAGTTAATTTAGTCGAACATTATACTAGATGTGGACAGCTCAGTCAGTGTTTAGATAATGGGAGTGGCCGCCGGGTGTCTGTCTGTCTGTGTGTGTGTGTGTGTGTGTGTGTGGCGTCGGTGTCATTTGGGGTTTAACGGTTCACGGGCCGGGTCGCCGCCGCCGCCTCTAAGCCACTCTTACTTTTTGCCTTATATGGCCATGGCCAGACCCGGGTAGAAAGTGCCTTTGTTCCTCAGTTCTGGGTTTGGACTGGAACCTGCTCCACTGCGACGTCCAGCGTCCATTCTCTGCATTGACAAGGATTTAGCTGAGGTGACGTTTGCCCACATGTAAGGCATCTTTGTCGTTAAAGGCATCTTTGTCGTTAAAGGCATCTTTGTCGTTAAAGGCATCTTTGTCATTAAAGGCATCTTTGTCAAAACTTTGAAGGCAGTTCCTCCCTCTGTCATAAAGGCTTCTCCTGTGATGACATTGATCCTCTTTGACTATGATATGTTACACCTTGTAATGTTCAGCTAATAGTGTTCAGTCTGTTTGAGATCTGTTCGAGGAAGTAGCACGTCGTGTTCAGCTTGCTGACAGTTATTCAAAGTACTCCGCTTTAAACCACTTGCGCCACCTTTTTTTTGACATCCTGCATCTCTATCTATCCAGAAAATGGAAGAAGACATTGCCGCCCTCGTTGTTGACAACGGCTCCGGTATGTGCAAAGCTGGCTTTGCAGGAGATGATGCTCCACGTGCCGTGTTCCCCTCCATCGTTGGACGTCCCAGACATCAGGTATGTTTGTTCCCCAAACAATTGTTGGGACACCATTTTTAATGTGACATATTTCCTACAGTAGAGACTCAAAAATGATGTATGTATTTGTAAGCAGTGACGGAAATGCTCACTCAGCGACAGCTGTAACACTGTAGCCTCAGCCTTCATTTACAGTTTGTAAATTGCAGCTTTGAATTTGTCTTCTCCTTGCCTCTTAGGGTGTGATGGTTGGTATGGGCCAGAAAGACAGCTACGTTGGTGATGAGGCACAGAGCAAAAGGGGAATCCTGACCCTTAAGTACCCTATTGAGCATGGTATTGTCACTAACTGGGACGACATGGAGAAGATCTGGCATCACACCTTCTACAATGAGCTGAGAGTTGCCCCTGAGGAGCACCCAGTCCTGCTCACAGAGGCCCCACTCAACCCTAAGGCCAACAGGGAAAAGATGACCCAGGTAAGATTTATGAAGGAAACCTGCTCAGCTCACCTGCAGGGCCATCCAGAGCTGTCGCAGCATTTATTCAGTTTTTCTTCATCGTTTCCTCCTGCTCCTTTTTAAATCTCCAGGTTTCTTCTGTCCTGAGCTGATCTTTTCCCCTCTGCAGATGCTTCAGGTCTCTTCCTCTCTGCACTATGACGCATTGAGAATGACTTGTTGCAGCATGGTCATGGCTGCTTTTTTTTTAGTTTAGGCTTGTATTGGACTTGTTAAAATGATGAGCATTTAACTCCACTGGTGACTGCATGATGCAAAAGATGATGGTAGTGTGGTATTGCACTCCCATCTTGTACTATTAACATAATGACCAAACTAAAAATTCAGATTACATTGAGTGAGTTTGTACTCGAGACAAAACTAGCTACTCTGCTGTGCTCCCCTTGATCTGACTTCACTAACAAATCCTGGTTTATGTCATTTTAGGTTTACTCACTGATCCACTGACTCATCTCATGTCTCCCCTTTTTCCTCCAGATCATGTTTGAGACCTTCAACACTCCTGCCATGTATGTGGCCATCCAGGCTGTGCTGTCCCTATACGCTTCTGGTCGTACCACTGGTATTGTCATGGACTCTGGTGATGGTGTGACACACACTGTGCCCATCTATGAGGGATATGCCCTGCCCCACGCTATCCTCAGGTTGGACCTGGCTGGCAGGGACCTCACAGACTACCTCATGAAGATTTTGACTGAGAGGGGCTACAGCTTCACAACCACAGGTGAGAGGAGCACACAATCTTTTGAAGTACCTATATTCGAACCTGGTGATGGGGGGGAAAAAATTATAATTAAGTGTACCTTTTTCTCTTTCAGCTGAGCGTGAGATTGTGCGTGACATTAAAGAGAAGCTGTGTTATGTTGCACTGGACTTTGAGCAAGAAATGGGAACTGCCGCCTCGTCTTCATCCCTGGAGAAGAGCTACGAACTGCCTGACGGACAGGTCATCACCATTGGCAATGAGAGGTTCCGTTGCCCGGAGGCCCTCTTCCAGCCTTCTTTCCTTGGTAGGCAACATCATGAAATAACATTTTTATAGCAAAACTTTTTATTTATTAAATGCACAAAAGGGAACTTAATTAGCATAGCAGTTGTGTCAGCAGAGATATTTTTTTTTTACCCAAAATATATTTTAATGTTACTTTCATGTCACACAAGGTGATTCCATTTAAGGAGCTCATTCTTCACTGGTTTGTAAAATTTACTCAAACTTATTTTTACAGGGATGGAGTCTTGTGGTATCCATGAAACTACCTTCAACAGCATCATGAAGTGTGACGTGGACATCCGTAAGGACCTGTACGCTAACACTGTGCTGTCTGGAGGTACCACCATGTACCCCGGCATTGCTGACCGTATGCAGAAGGAAATCACTTCTCTGGCTCCCACCACCATGAAAATCAAGGTAAAATTGCTTGGACTCTTCAGCCCTGACACAGTAGTGTTGTATCTTACCAAGATGCATACAGATCGAAATGAAGTTTACAGTGTATCTAATGTTGCTTTGTTTCTTTCTGCAGATTATTGCTCCCCCAGAGAGGAAGTACTCTGTATGGATTGGAGGCTCCATCCTTGCTTCCCTCTCCACCTTCCAGCAGATGTGGATCAGCAAGCACGAGTATGATGAGTCTGGCCCCAGCATTGTCCACAGGAAGTGCTTCTAAACAGACTGTCAGTCCCCTCCCTAAAAACACACTGCTACAAACCCAAACGAGCTCTGCATACATGCCTACTCCAACACACTGGTGTATGCTGAGCCCAACACCTTACATTTCCCTCATCACCATGGCTTTGGCACTCTGCCCCCCTGATGGGGAGAAACTCTGGGAGATTGGAGCATCCCAGGCGGTGTGAATGTGTGAGGAACATTATGTCCAATGTTGCATTTTGTGTAGGTCATTCCAGATGTCTTTGTTCACCATCTTATTTGCCTCTATGAAGGTTTATTCTCTGGTGGGCCCACTGCCCAACAGACCTGTAGTATTGCTTTAATATGTAAATTATGTAATCTGAAACTTGTTTTGTATTTTCAGCCTTAAACAATATCCAGTTTGTTTGTCATTATGCAAAAAACTAAGCTTCTATATTGTATGGGGGTGTATGGTTTGTGCATAGGGCTTTCAAGCCTTTTTGTTGTACACAACCTAATAAAGTGCACATGTCAGATTCCAGTCTGGCTGCTTTGTCTTGTATTTCCTGCCACATGAATGTTTTCAAATTGGGAAGCTCAGCCACCACATGCATTCAGCTTCAGGGTTACAAATAGAGTTTATCTATTTTATAGAGTAAAACCTTTCAATGTTTTTAATGTAACAAGCTAAATGTGTAGTCTTTTAAGGCTTGGTTCAATTCACAAGAGGGTATATTAGAAATAAATGAAAATGTGTTGCCAAGTTTATTGATTTATAAACTGTCTGCTGCTTTATACCTTGACAGCATCTTCTGAAATCCATACAGCCACATGAGGAAAGTGAGCACGCGCTTAAATTAATCCGCTGCATTTTTGTGAAGCTTTTTGCAGCTTTTCTTCAGTGTCTTAGGGTTATAATGCATCACGGTGATGTGAGAATTTACAGCATGAAGAGCAGAGTACAGACGTTTTACAGCATTTTATTAATGATATAGTTCACTTAATCTCTTAGTATTGCAACACCAGACCTTCCAGTCACCTTTCCATTCTCTAAACAAAGTAAGCACTCCTTATTACAAAAACCCACTTTATCTTCTGCCATATTACATTTAGAGGCGTTATGGTGTCAACACATTTTTGACCAATTTACAATGTCATAAGTTGAAAAGATTTAAGAAACTACAATAAAATGGTTAATTCACCACTGTTAAACATGACTGAAATGGCTTCTATTTAATTATTTCTGTTACACAAAAACGTACAAATGTTTATAACATGTTAAATAGAAATGTGTAGTTAAATATGTGTGTGTGTGTATATATATACACATATATCGGCTGCACTAAATGGGTGGAGCTGTAGTATATTTTGTTTCTCAATTAGCATTTCTTAATACAGCTTCACCCTTTCAGTTTTTATTATACAGGAATTTGAAGTGTCATATTAGATGGAGTTCTTCGTATGAATGAAAATATTAAGAACTAGAACACAATGACGAGATGTGTCACACAAGAAATTCAAGCTGATACATTATCTCTGAAAATTGACAATCTACCTCAGTTTACAGTGATACATATTATATGAAGTGGATTCCAAAGTATCTGACTCTGTGAACTTGGTGAAAATACCATATTTACTCACTAAAGTGGAATGGAAACCCACCATTATTCACAGGCTTTGTGTATAACCATTATTATTTAATGTAATTTAAAATAATGGATAAAAACAACGATATGACCAAATAGGCTGTACACATTTCTTTGTCATTCTTTGTTCATACAATTAGTCTTGATCCTTAGAGCTCCTTTCTTTTTGTTTAACTTTGTTATTTGTACTAGGATTTACTAGGATTCATAAACTTCCTCCCCACTGCAGTTGTTTTACATGTTGTAGCCAATAATTTACTGATTTCTCTGTCTTGTCTGTATTTTCAAAATACAGTTTTGGAAAAAGAAAAAAGAAAAAGATTGACGTGTGGGCCAACAGGAAGTGTGTCCGTCCATGGAAAACCCTCCGCAATTGTGCAGCAGCAAACATCGTCCGTGCTGTCAACGGTCGGCCCGCCGCTGTTCATCTAGATACGTGGGAACATGGCTGGATGAACAGCTAAAATCTTGCCGATGAGTGAGACAGTTGCGGCTAATTCAGAAGACATGGATCGACAGATTGTACAGGTGAGTGGACCGACAGAAACCAACAACATTTCACTGTTGTATTACTGGAATTGCTGAACTGATGCTAAACTGTTAGCTAATGCCAATGCTAAACCAGACTGCACTGAAATGACTGTGAACTTTTTTTTCTGACTGGTTTGGTCGACTTAGACAGACAGTGGGATAAAAAGGCGTATTTAATGTGTCTTTGAAAGCACTTTCCAATTAACAGTAGTTTTTAATAATTAATTAAAATGTTTGTTTTTTTCAAAAAATGGTCATGTGGAGAGACACATGTTTGCTAATATTTACGGGCTTCAAATCAATCAAAAATAATGAAAAGACAAATTAATTGAGTAGACAGATAGATGTTGGAATAAATGAGAGCTCAAGCCGGTTGGTTTTGTACTTGCTCTCTCTGTAACGTCTATCTGAACAGCTCATATTGAACTGATTAACAATGTGGCAGGACAGACAGCTAGATGTTCCTTGAGGAAAGAGGTTGGGACATTTAAGTTTTACTCAACCAGCTCCTTTTAAGATAGAGTCCTGATGTTTAGCCAGAAGCCAGTCCATCACAGGGCCACAAAGTTACAAACAACCTTTTACTTTCACACTCACAACTACGGTCAACTTGTGTCCAATTTGCCTAATGCCCAAATCTGCACGTTTTTGGACTGTGGGAGGAAACGGGAGGACCTGGAGAAAACCCATGCACCCCCAGGGAGAACATGCAAACTCCATGTAGAAAGGCCCTTGTTCTGTCCATTTTGCTGCAAGGGCAAGAGTGTTCCTTTTTTGCAGTTTTAAAAAAAAAAATCTACTGATGTTTTCAACTGACTCATTTAAATGATCTGCTTCTTTGCTGTTTGTTTTGTTATTCTTCCCAATGGTTGGTTCCCAAACACAGACCCTGACACTGTTTGCTGTTTTTCTCAGGCAGTATGTGGTGAAGACACACTGTCTTCGGCCTTGGTGGGAATGTCGGACTTGTCCGATGAGATCCTGCTGTGTATCCTCCACCATGTTCCAGCGAGTGACCTGCTGCTGAATGTGTCGAACGTCTGCCACAAGCTACAGACACTGTGCCGTGACAAGACCCTGCTCACACATGTCAGCCTGTCTGAGGAGTACCTGGTACAGTTATATAAATAATATATATATTTTCGTATCTACTTATTGGGCATATTTCAGCATTGTTTTAGTCAAAATTTTACATCCTCACTTCTTTAACAACTTTTAATGTAATTTTTTTCCCCCTCCAGGCTGATGATCTTTTGGTTCAGCGCTTACTGAAACAGTTAGCCAATCACGTGCAGTCTCTGAGCCTGAATGGTTGCTACTGGCTGTCTGGTTCCACCTTGGACTATGTTGCTCGCTGCACAGCGGTGACACACCTTGACATCACAGGTTGTCGCCTCACTTCTCTTCGTCTGTCCCGCCTCCTCTCCTCCCTTTGTTTCCTCACATCACTTGCTTTTGATGTGACCGCGGGCTTCAACTCTGCTCAGCTCAGTTCGGAGGCGGTGGGTACACTGAGCCGCTTGTCGGAGCTCAGACAGACACTGTTGACACCCAGTTATGGTGTGGTGCCATGCTGTGCCCAACTCCGCAAGTAAGGATTTGTCCGATCAGTGAGCTTCACACAGGGCATTATATTGATCTTTTTTTTTAATACATAATCAGGACACCTGTATCATTAATTTAGTCACACTTCACACAATGTGAAACTGATGTGAATGTCATTAGTTTCATAGAGATACTTGGTCATAAATTACACTTTTGATGAAATAATAGAGGTGGATGAAAGGTAAATGGACTTGGACATTTCTTAAACCACAAATTAGGGGTTCGATAAAATACTGATACAGCAATATACAATTTTTGTATATACAATATATAATAGTCTTGTTTTTAGATATGTCAATGCAGAAATGTTACATATTCTAACTTACAAATATGAACTCAATTGTCTGTGTGTGTATGTGTGTGCTGTAGGCTGATGCTACAGTTTGACATCTCAGATGTGACCAGGGAGGGTGTTGGTGTTTGTTGTCAGTTAATGGTGGGTCAAAGCAGTGTGCCACATTACCAGCAGCTGGAGGAGTTCACTGCAAGGCTGGCTCCAGGAGAGGTCAGTATTCATGCACTTGTAATGTGTGCCACACCTGCAATATACTGTGTACTGTGCATAGAGTCTGTATCTATGCATTAACTATGTTTAAATGTCCACAGGTAAACCAGACCTTGCTTCTTCTCTACCTGGCAGTTTTCAGCGTTCATGTTCCAAAGCGTCTCCGAGTTTTCCTTGTTTCAATTCCTGGCCCAAACCCTGCTCACTGGCCTGCTGGCCCCTCACTGGCCCAGAGCTTGGGTCAGCATGGCGACCTGGAAGCCCTGCAACTCCCTCGGTCCTGGCTGGATCCCTTGTCTCTTAAGAGAGCTTTGGAAGGCAACAGTCCAAAGCACCTGAGCTTCAGCCGCTGCCCAGCCTTGTGGCCACAGGTGTTTCAGTCGCTGCTGGAGGGAGGCGTCAGAGATGCTACACAGCTCAGCAGCCTGAACCTCAGCGGGATCAACCAGGTCCTTTACTCAGAGTGCAGGAGTGTGGAAGATCACCTGGTTCCTGGGACAATTAGCCGTTTGGCAGTGAGCTGTTCAAAAATTAAGCACCTGAACCTGATGCACACACACTATCACCATGAACACTCATCTGAGCTTGGTGGAGAAACACACCTGTGTGGCAGCTTGGCCAAATTCAGACAGCTCCGCTCCCTCACTCTGCCAGCATGTGCGCTATCAGATGGCTTAAACACACATCACACTTCTGTGAACAATACATCTCCCTCTCCGTTGTTCCTTGGGCTAAAGAAAGGTCCACGTTTGGGCTTCCAGAATTATAAGCCTGGTTCTGATCCGTCTTTGTCAGGAGACAGCACCTCAGGGCTTGCTCAGCTCTTGGCTAGCTGCTCTTTGTTAGAGACCTTGGAGATCATTGGTCCAGGTTTTGTCTCTGCACTGCCTCGGCTTGAACCCTGCAGTCGTGTTAGCGTGGAGCCTCGTGGCATGTGTGCATGGGCCCGGGGAGTTGGTGACGCCCATTTGGCCTCTCTCGAGGCTTTGCCTCGATTACATCGTCTGACTCTGGCTGGACTTCCTGGGGTCTTAAGGGGGACAGGACTGATACAGCTCACCAGGCAATGCAAAGACTTAAAGGTTTTATCCCTTGCGAACATGGGATCACTAAAAATCATGAACTACTTTCCTGCCCTGCTGGACACCATTAAACAGTGCACACAGCTGCAGGAACTCAGGTTAGAAGATGTTGTGTGTCTTTCATTTACCGCAAATATCAACATTCGCCATCACATCAGGTCCAAGGGCTGAGCAACATATTGATAATTATCACAGTAAATGCCTGAAAGTTGAAGAAGTTTAAGAAGCAAGTTGAATATGGTTTTAAACATTTTTATGAACATTCAAGGTAGTTATACAAGTTATAGCTCAATGTGTATTTGCACAGTGCATTTAAGGTCCAGTGTGTAAGATATAATGACATCTAATGGTGAGACTGTAGATTGTTACAAATAGAGGACTCTTCTGCTCACAGCTCCCTTAATGCATGACAGATTATGTCTCAGTAGAGTTCACAAAGTCAGATTACATTTATTTGTTCTTTTATTGGCTCTCTGGAATAAGATGAAGGGAAATAAATCGGGAGTTGAAGAAGTGAGAATACAGCAGGTCTGGAATAATGTCCTCTAAGCCTGTTTCCAAACTCATAAAAAACACTGAGGCATTATAAGGATCAGATATATTGACTTTATCAAGTGTT
This sequence comes from Solea senegalensis, assembly GCF_019176455.1. Taxonomy (NCBI): domain Eukaryota; kingdom Metazoa; phylum Chordata; class Actinopteri; order Pleuronectiformes; family Soleidae; genus Solea; species Solea senegalensis. Next base: position 20,090,415 of record NC_058026.1, read on the forward strand.
GCGATTTATCAGTCAATTTAAACGGTGCAGTAATGTCAAAAAAGTTATTTTTTGCCACATCTTATCTTGCTAACTTGGTGGCTCATAGGGACTGAGTCACGTGACTTCTTGAGCTTTATAGACCATTTTAGCTTTTGTTTTATGATAATTAGTTTTTTTTTACTTTGTTGTGAATTGTTTGTTTGTCTTTAAGGTTAGAGCAGCCATACCTGAATGCCAACGCGTCATTCTTTGAGGCGCTGTCCTCCTGCTCCCATCTGCAGCGCCTCTGCCTTATCTCACGCAGTGGCACCTTCGATGCATCAGCAACAGAAACCTTCATGGAACGATGCCTTCAGGTCGTCATGTGCCACATGTTCATGGGTGGTACTTTGGTGGGTTGTCGCACACTGCAGAAAGCTCTTCTGGACAGGTCAGTCGTCATGTCAATCGTGTGTGTCTGACTCTGTTTTATCTTTGTTGTGTTAAGTTTCACCTTTCCCCTTTTCTTTGCTGTCAGATTTTCAAATGAGCGCGCTGCCCTCAGTGTGGTCATCTATCCATTACAACATGAAGACCTGCCCTCAGTCATCAGAGACATCCCACTAACCTTGCTTGATCGGATAACTCTGTTTCAGAGCCACGTGGCCCAACCACCCCATTTATCGCCACTGTGACATCAGTAGAAAGCTTCCCTGTGATTGGTGTTCCACAGCTAAACAGTGTTAATATTGCTTGTTTACATTTACCAGACTCAGTAATGATGGTCTTTAAAGGGATATTTAAGGGTCAAAACTCAGGGTCAACTACAGGTCGATCTGGAGCTGTTTCATGACATTTCGTACTTGGTGCCACAAGGGCCAACATTCTGGCTTACCTGACACAATCATTTCTGCTGTTTTAAAAATAAGTGTCAAATTATGTTTGCTGAAAACTTAATGTAATAAACACCATTTAAATTGTTGTCGATTCTTCTCTGTGTATCAATACCGCTAATTATGTTTTAGGTGCTTTAATGCGGCCTCCACTAAAAAAAAACAACCCAACTAATTCTCACACAGTACATAACCTTTTATAAATGAGTGATGAGTTTTCCTCAGTTCACACTGCTGCATGTTTTTTTTTTCCAGCAGGATACTTAATCTCTGCCATTTTGCAATTGTATGATTTGTTATAAATTTATTCCAGATATTTACAGTAAGCTGCTGGACAATTCAGACATTTTTACATAAAAAAATATTTAGCTTCAAAACATTAAATATAGGTATAAAAGAATATGTTATTTTTTTCTTGGAGTAAAATGAATACACATGATTTTTCCATCATGTCAATTTTTCATAATTTTTTTGATGATATTTCACAGAATTTCAGAATAAAAGCATTAGTGTTGATATGGCTCAATATACTGTATAGTCTACAATTAAAATGTCTTTATAGTGCCAAATTAATCTTACTAAAAAAATCTGTCAATTATTTCCCCAATTAATCGAGTATTTGTTTGGTTCATAAAATGTCATAAAATGTAGAAAAATGTTGATGGTGTTTCCCAAACCTCAAAATTATGGTCTCAAATGTCTTGAATTGTCTCAAAGAAAACGTTTTAATTATTAAGAAAAAATAGAGAATAAGAAGAATAATTGATTATCAAAATAAACAACCAATTTAGTAACGATCGATTAATCGAATAATCGTTGCAGCCCTACTCAAACTTCTCTGTTTCACTTCACCCTGAGGAAGAAGCAGAATAATAAAACCAGCAGGGGGCGACCGAGGTGAATGCTTTCGTGACTCAGGCGTAATAATTCATTGACGATCAGGTGCTCCACATGGATGGTGCTCCATCATAACATGATCCTAGCAAAGATATATATAACTTCTTTTCAAGAAATATATAGTACAGTAATACGTCGTGTAATTCTCATTAAAAAACCCCGTTGTTATTCCCTGTGGGGCCAAATGGGGCACTTTATAATTACTGTTAAATTTCTACTATTTAGGTCTTGCTGCGTTTGTCATTGGATCATCATTGTGCGCAGTCCGTGTGTAGCATGCAGCATGTCAAACCCTCACTTGACTGCGTTTTGCTTATAATTAACTATAATGAATAGCTTTACTTTGCGTGTGGTTTGATTAATTGTGAGTTTGTCAAAAACATTTAGACATGTTTACATCCGTCGCCGGTTCTTGTGTGCGACACGGGAGGAGGTTGTCGTTCCCTGTTGTCAAGTTGTCGTTGTACCCGGCGACGGGCCTGAACGTGAGGGGGCTTCAGCATGGATCACAACAGCGGTCACCCAGGCTCCTCAAATCGGCTCTCTGGCGCTTGTCGGAAGGGGCAGCGGCCAGGTGTGTGTCCCTATCAGCCGCCTCGCAGCGGGAGAGGGAACCTCGGTGCTCTTCAACCTCAGACCCAGAGGACACGGAGAGATTCGGATCTCTGTCCAGCGACATGTCCTCCAGGAGGTCGTACAGAAAAAGCAGCCCAGACATCCAGGATCTGCGACACCGAGATGGAGAAGAGGAGCAGGAGGAGGAGGAGGAAGAGAAGTCGTGGAGAGCTCCCATGAGGAGAAACACGCCGTACTGGTACTTCTTACAGTGCAAGAAGCTGATCAGAGACAACAAGGTCAGTCTGCGGGAAAAGTTTTAATTAGGGATGAGTTGACATGATACTCCCTATCGGTCCGATAATGATCCAAATCAATGAATCGGATATCAGACATACAAATGTAAACAATCCTAAAATGTTATGTATCGCATGCTTCACTACGCACTGACTATAAAAATGTAAATAAAAATCAGCAACAGCATTTTGGCTGTCTATTTTTATAACGAGAGAAGAATATTTAATTTACATAATTTAAGAATTATGTCTAGTTTAAAAAGATCTTAAATGATTGTATCGGACTGATATCAGTATATACTTTAGTTTGTGGTATCATGCCATCCATAGTTTTATGCCTGTCCTCCTTTATTTTATTGTACTTTTTCAAAGCAGACAAGAAGAATTAACATGACTGAAAATACATCACCTTTTTAGGTACACAAATATCTAAGTAAATATCTAAAAGACTCTTTTGAAACAGTTGAGAAAACCTCAGAAGGGATCATTTATGCCACTGTATTTAGCAATTGGTTCAGGGAAGAGATTCTTATCATTAACATGTGTTTCAAAGCCGCATGTAATAAAGATCTGGTTAAGGAAAGGGACATTTTGCTTAAGATATGAAGAGCACTTGAAAGATGTTTTAAGATGATGAGCAATTGCTATGAATATGAAATAAATTATTAACAGACTGAGTTTTTGTGTTTTTGTATCCTCACAGCTGCAGGAGGCGTTGGATTTGTTCAGCAGAGACATGCTGCATGTTGACAGGCTCCAGCCAGCGGAATATAACTACACTGTCCTGATAGGAGGCTGTGGACGAGCTGGACAGATGAAAAGGGCCTTCAGACTCTATAATGATGTGGGGATATTTCATATATTGCAGTAGACCTTTGCATTTGAGTATGTCACACGTAAAACTGATGAAAAGTTGCTTAAAAGCCAGTCATTTTATTTTTGTTGACACATTTCAGTTTTCAGTCCTTGTTTTAGCTTTTGTAATTTTAGCTTTTAAGAAATTATTTCCATACATTTCCATACATTGTGTGTTTTCCAGATGAAAAAGCGAGGTCTCAATGCTGTCGATGCCACTTATACTGCACTGTTCAATGCCTGTGCCGAGTCTCCTTCGAAACAAGCCGGTCTTCAGCAAGCTTTGAAGTTAGAGCAAGAACTGCGCCGCAAAAACTATCAACTCAGCACCATCACATACCACGCGCTTCTCAAGACGCACGCCATCACCAACCATCTTCAGGCCTGTATTCACATCCTGAGGGTATGAAACCTTCATCATGTACAGACAGATCAGTCCATCAGGTGATCATGTGAGATTTCTGTTTACACGTATGTGTTTGTGCATGTTTGCAGGAGATGATGCAGAATGGTCATGCTGTCACTCAAGAGACTTTCCACTATCTGCTGATGGGCTGCTTTATGGACAAAGATGCAGGATTTAGACTTGCTCTACAGGTACATGTTTACACAAACCTACAAAAATGTGTGTCAGATTCTCTAGAGCTGGTGGAGGAGAAGGGACACTACAGAGCTGAGGGTAATCTATGACTAATGTTTGGACCGATGTCTTGTTGATGTAATGTGATTGTTTTTTGTGATTGTTTCAGATTTGGCGCCAGATGCTGAAGTCGGGGATTCGTCCAGACTCGCAGAACTATAACCTCCTCTTAAGAGCTGCAAGGGATTGTGGGATTGGTGATGTTACCCTGGCTTCTGATATTCTGCTTAGTCCTGAGTGGGGGAGCCAGAAGGGAAAAAAACATGTGTCTGTCAGTAAGTCAAAGTCCAGACGTGAGGATGTAATAGACGTTGACCTTCTGGAGAAGCAGTTGTTTCTCCTGCCTGCTTCATGCAGAGATGGTGTGGAGTCAGTCAGTAGGCAAAAATCCACCCAGCTTATTCCAGTCAGACAAAAAGAAAACATCTCACTGCCTGCTGACTCCATGAACTCCTCTGCCCCTAATCTGCTGGACTCTTTTGAAGGGACAAAGGGGGCAGTGGTCTCCCTCGGCACAGTGGGTGGAGCATCTGATAGGCTTGCTCTGATTGGAGGACCTGCAGGGTTTTTAGAGAAGATGGCAGCTAATGGACTCAGTCCAGACCTCAGAACTCTGACCATGTTGGCTGACATAATCAATCCAAGCTACGAGTCTCTGCAGATGCTGCTGAAGGTCGCTAAGCAGCATCAGGTGAAGCTGGATGTTGCATTTTTTAACTCTGTGATTCGCAGAGCATCCAAAGCTGGTGACCTTCAGGCTGCAAAGGTACTATATACACTCACACAAGTTAGTCTTTCTATAGTTGTTTCAAGCCCTTTACCCAAACAGCAAATATGACATAAATGTAGCCAACTCCTACATACACTTAATCTGAAAAGCAAGTCTTAAAGGTCCAGTGTGTGATATTTTGAAGGGTTTATAGGCAGAAATTGAATATACTTCCCATGAATTTCCCCATTGTGTGATGTATCTTATCCTATTAGTATGTTTATTAGGGCTGTCCCTTTTTTCTCCAAAAATGTAGTTCGAATGAATACTGTGTGACAGGTTATTCCTTCAAAGATGTTCGGCTATTCACATAATCTTTTATTATTATTAACACATGCTTTGCTTCCCGTCTGTGATGCCTCTTCTGCCGTTTCACTCGTTGGACCCTTACTTATCTATGGTGAAGAACACCCACCACTTTTCAGATGCTTTGGTGTTATGATTGTCCACTCAGGAGGATGGATATGTAAAGTTTGCTTGTGTCCTCCATGTGCAAACCTTTAGGCTAAGAAGACTCTTATTTTTCTGATGGGTTTAAAGTGGCTCTAAGGCGGAGCTTTGCTCACTGTGCCCTTTGGCTAACCACGACTTTGTTACTTCTGACAATCTGAACAGCAGACAGCACACTGTAGGCTGTGACAGTGACAATTCTTTAACTGTCTGTGAATGTAGATTTTAAATGCTTTCTTCTCTTTCCAGAGTGTGTTGAGGGTGATGCAACAGCGTAACGTAAGCATGGATGTAAAGACGTTTGGTTGCCTGGCTTTAGGCTGTGAGAGTCAGAAGGACGGTCTTCAGCTGCTCAAGGACATGGAGGTGATAAAAGACAACAGATATCACTGATACATGTGTTTAATGTTAATTTCAACATTGTGAAAATGTTGCGTTTGATGTGCAGTGATAGATGACAATACTACAGTAATGTAGTAACACACTGTCATCATACCTGGCTCTATGTTTTCTTCTACAGGAGGCAGGACTTAGACCGAACGTCCAGGTGTTCTCTGCTTTAATTGGCCGAGCAACTCGCAGACTGGATTATGTCTACCTTAAAACAATTCTGAAAAGTATGAGCAACATGGAGGTGTGGCCTAACAAGGTCATCATCAAGCAGCTGGAGTTTGCTGCTCAGTATCCTCCCAACTACGACCAGGTGAGCATATGTAGCACACTCCTCACTGAGCATGAAAACAGATGTCTGCAAGGATGCATCTCTCAGGAGGACGGTTTCGTTTTTATTGTGTCCTCCATTGTCACTTCAGAATAAGGTCACTGGTGTCTTGTCTGAGCAGAGGGCATTGGTGCAGACAAACGCTGCACTCACAGCACCCTCTGCTGGACAACTTGTTAATTACTTTAAAATGTCAGCTGGATATTTTCAACTTGAACAGATTTTTTTTTACGTTTGTTTGTACTGAGCAGTCAGTTCTTTACAGAGAGTTGTTGTAAGTCCTGATGGCTGATGGCAGGAATGACTTCCTGAATCTGTCTTTGTGACAGTGGAGCTGTCTGAATCTCTTGAAGAATGTGCTCTTCTGGGATGATGCATGATGTGGTGGAGAGGATGATCAGGGTTATCCATGATGGAAAGCAGTTTATTCAGCATCCTCCTCTCCACCAATGTTTTCACGTTGTCCTGTTTGCAGCAATATATAGTATTGCAGTATTGCTGAGCAGTATATTCACTGCTCAGCACCAAACATTAGACGGACGCAAATTGCAACTAGTTGGTGGATATGTTTTAGCGTAAAACTGTTAAAGAGCTTGGTGTAAAAGGAGGCAAGGAAATAAGAATTCTAACTCTAAAAGAATTCTTTAGACATTTCAAAAGGGCAATGTTGCGTTCCCTCGTCCTGAGGGAAAAAACAGTTAATGCAGCTTTACAAAGACGTAAAAGTAAGTTATTGTGACGTAAAGTAAAAGCCTGAAAAGTGTTTGGGGTTAATTCATTTGAACCGTTCTCTCAATTTCAGTACAAGTCCAGAAACAACTACTTGGTGCACATTGATGGTTTCCGTGGTTTCTACCAGCAGTGGCTCAGATTCATGCCTGCTCAGGATGCTGAGGATGAAAATGCGGAGCTGCAAACTGAAACAGATGCTGCACAGCTGAAAACAGAATGTGAAGATGGGCTGACAGAGGCTCTGAGGAACCAGAGAGCAGCAGCAAGGAGATATAATTCTCATAAACAAAACAAAACAAGCAGTGCTGCTCTGTAATAGAATATTTCTGAATTCTCTGCCTGGTCCCCTGTTTGCGTCCAGCTCTGCCTACAGGACTTTGTGTCAAAGAAGAACCTTTAATCTATAAATCCTGTGCATTTGTATTACACAGAAGATCAAAAAGATTGTTTATATTGCAATAAATGTCAAGTTTTTGTTTTATGTTTGTCTTCTTAAACCTCATTTTGGTTGTCAAGATAGTTGACTATTGGGAATTTCAATTGTCATAAACACCTGCTAAATACTTCATTACCTCCAACAAGGAGGTTGTATTTTTGGACATATCTGTCTGTCAATCTCTGTCTGTGAGGCATGGATTTGGATTGACCTTTCTGAGGATGTAGATTATTACTAAGTAAGAAGCTATTACATTTTATAATTGTTTAAATAATCACCCAGTAAGAAATTATGCATACATTAGATTACATGCATATACATGTATATACACATCTATGTATATATATACATAGATGTGTATATAATGTATATATACACATATATAGATACACACAAGTATATCGGTAGTGGTGGACACTGCCAATCATGTAATATATAATGTCTCAGACAATGTAGTAAAATGCGTTTATGTGCCTGTAACTGCAGTTCAGTCCGATAGAGGGCGTTAATACATTTCGGTGAGCTTCAGTCGCTAATAAAGACACCGAAGAAGAAGCTCGTCACATCCGTTGCCTGCAGATTCGAGATCCCCGGCGCGAAAAAGTATCACTTATTTTGATGATACAACAGTAAAGGTAAGTGTTATTTGTCTTCAACTAAACAAAATTAAACGCGAAATATATTTAAATGGTCTTACGAAACCAGGCCTAGTAAATACATGAACGAGAAGACGTATCCTGCTGACAAGCCATTTTTAAAGAAGCATGTTTGGGGTTTCCTGCCTTGGTGGAAGCTAATGGCTAGCTCCCTAAAAGAAAACAAAAATTCGTGTGATTTGGTTACAGTTGTTTAAGAAACCTGGGGCTACAGAATAACACAGCCTGTTTTATATCAAAGTTACCGCTCGTCTACATGTTATATATTGTTTTACATATTGTTTTACAGTTGAACCTGTCCTAATCCCTTCATAAAATCATAACATTTTATGAAGGGATTTTACTATCTTCTCCGTCCAGTTTCAGTTTCAGAATTCAGTACTTTATTCAGTCCTATTCAGTACAATACTCTTTTTTGTGTTTTTGATGATCTTCAAAAAAATACTTATCTTCTTGTTTGTGGAAAATGCAGTAGTAACCAACAAGAAAACTAGAAACTATCCTACCAACACAGCCATCGAACAGCCTGCTCACACCAACAAGCACATTTTATTGTTTACTGGTGTTATTAGTTATACTGTGAAATATATAATGTATTCAACCATCTCACACTCAACCATCTACCTCACTTATGAACTTTCAATAAATTCTGGCAGGCTCTCTCAAGGCTCCTCTCATCTCCTCAGTCCCACTACCCTCCCAATTCTCATTAGGCAAGTGATTTCTTCTTCCTGTAAGCTCCAACAGCCTGAAAGGTGCAATGCTGCCCTCCACAGTTCAAAGTTCACAATCTCTTTTGTATGTGGAAAAAAAAACATTTGTCACAGAGCCAAGCCTGTCAGCTTTCACAAACGAGCAAAACGTTGATGGGTTGATGTGCGTCTTATTCAGAGATTAGACTGGTATTTTAAACGGAAGCACTTTTGGAGATAAATTGTGTATTACAAGTATCTGTATGTTTCTTTCCCTTATTTTGCTAGTAAATTCCAGTAGTAAATGGGGGACAATGGAGAAATAATCATCCTGAGTGATGATGATGATGACCATGACGTATCATGCAGTGATGCTTCAGTTCTCATTGTGGAGATGGAGGACGTGAAGAAGAAGAGTGGTAACATCTGCGTTTACTTAATTCACCTGCTTTGTGAGGTTAGATTGGAGGTTCTAAATGTTCAACAGCTGCTCATTCTCCTCCTGTGTTTCAGATGTTGTGTTATCCCAAAGTTCTCTAGATGAAGACCTGGTCGTTACCTTCTCCCGTCGTGCTGAGGTGCTACCTCACGCACGCTATGACTGTTCCATACATCCTTTTACGTGAGTAAATTGCTGCACGCACTTTGACAAATACCACCACCACTGCACACACAATCACACCTCTTCTCTTCTGTCCTGCTCAGGGCAACAGAGTGTGAGGTTGGTTCTCCTGTGGCCAGTAACCAGCTCATTTGTGATCAGTGCTTCTGCTACATCTGTGATAAGCTGGCGTCAGCGGTATGTGTTGATGTAGTGTCTAAATATGCTTTATCTGTCACTGCAGGTACAGAGGGATGTAATCTTTTCACTTGACCTCACAATTATTAATTACTTCTTTGCACTGCCACTATTAGGTCCCCACAGAACTTCACATTTGTTTTTGATGCTGTTTTATAATTTTCTCATTAGTTTTGTGTGCGTGTGTTCTTTTTAGTGTCTAATGTGGAGTCACAGTGGTGTGTGTCACTGTAACAGCCACAAGAGGAGTGATTTCTGGAACAATCAGAGAAGCAGCTCACTGCTGGGAGGACTGAAGAGTTTTAACCTCACTCTCTCTGAAATAGATGCCCATCTCCGACATGCAGGCAAGACTGGCACTCACAGGAGGCAAAAGACTGGACCATTTGTTAAACTGTGATGACATTTGTTTGTCTTTGTCTTGTTCAGAGGTGATGCTGCAGAGCTTCAGACAAGAGCTTAATGCAAAGTTCTCAACCTTCCTGAAAGGAAACGCGTTACCAGAATATGGTCTGAACCTACCAAACCAGCAATGCCTCATCTTTGAGTGAGTTCCACAGCAGAGCTGTTCATAATGTCTGAGACAAAAAAGACATTTATCCACACTCAAATGATCTTACAGTGAGGATACTTTGAAAATGTGTGCAATTGATTTCTAAACACATGGATATCATCCTCATCTTAGGATCATTATATGGATGAAAATCTGGGCATTCGCATATTTTAATTACAATACAATTCAGAAACAGTGTGTAATCGCACTACTGCAAAGTTTATCTTTTCCTCAAAATATAAAAACCAAGTGTTGATGAAGTCAGATAGTGATGGTGGTTTTTAAAGGCTGGCTCAAGTTTATCACAAAGGATCTGAGGGGGTTTAGGTCCCTCACTGTGGAGAAAAGTCACTTTTTTCTCCTCGCTGACCTTTGCTTCCCCAAAGGTCCTTCCCCAGCATGTTAATATTTAGAATTGTACTCCAGATTTCCACCTTTTCCTTTTCTATGAGCTGACAGATTTTGACCACTAACTCAATTTATGTAAAAAAGTGATGGCAGTGTAATTTAAACATTTGTTTTATCATTTTTTAACAGTTACACAAATGTTTACGAGTTTGTGTCATCGTTTCTGAACAAAGCCGACAACCAGGACGGCAGAGCGGCCGCCATCATGAGACTGGGAGCTGCTGAAGACTTTATCAGACATTTTCAGCGCACAGGGTAAACAGATGTGTGTAAAAAAGAACACTTTCCTTTTCAGGAAAAATTCTGTATATTCATATTTTTTTGTGTTCTACAGAGGTATCAACATACAGTCTGCCATGGCCAATGCTAATGAGGCTAAACGGGCTTTACTACAAAGGTAAGTTAATGCTCTCTCGCAGAGAACTGTGTCACCTGGATTATAATCTCCTTTTATTGTGAATTTGTTTGTCTTTCTCAGGGTTGTAGCATCACTGCAGAGACAGATGGTGATGGCGGATTTCACTTCAGAGTTCATCCACAAACTGCAAGACTTTTACAAGAGATTATGTTTCCCAGCTGAGCTGAGGAGCTTGAAGAACTGGTATGTGTGTGTTCAGATGTCGCTGTGAGGACTCGGTTTATAAAAACCTGTGCGTGCGTGCGTGCGTGCGTGCGTGCGTGTGTGTGTGTTCTTGTTTGTATCCCAAGGTTACAACTAGAAATATTTTGTGTGTTGCAGCATGTGTGTTCGTCCCTGGGATGATGTCCTGCTGGTGTCTGTGCTGAAGGGACAGAACGTGTCGGGCGTCCGTAAAGACAAAGGCAAGAAGGATGTCCTGATTGAACAGGTGTCCATAATTCGACTGAGGACAGAGCTACTGCAGCGACAGCACAGGTACAAGGACACACACACTTGTACAGCTAACTTAGTGAAGACATAAATCATTCTCTAGCCCCTAACTTAACCTTAACCATCACAACTAAATGCCTAACTCTTAACCTGAACAGATTTAACACAAAAACTAAGTCCCCTTAAAGCCAAAATGTCCTCACCTTCCCAAAATGTCAATTTCTGTTCCTCACAAAAATGGACATACCAGTCCACACACACACACACACACTTGGCCTTTCATACCAAGCTAAGCTGTGTTTTGTTTGCAGGTACAGAGAGTTGTGTCGCTACCTACGAGTCGTCCAGACTGATGATTCCAAGCTGTGAGTGTTTCATGACACACAGATGCTTAATCTTCCTGTTTCTTTGGAATTAATTGGAACAAGCACATTTCATTTCACATGTATTTTCTATGGAAGAGGATTAGAGCCGCATGGGAATTTTTTTGGAAACAAAATTTTAAAAATAAAAAAAGCCAGAATTCTCAGAAAAAAAGTCTCACTTTCATCACAGTAATCGTGCTGTTTTCCAATTTTCATTTTAAATTTGGCCCTAATCCTCTTTCATAATTTAACATTGTCTTTGCATCGTCTTTCAATGAGTAAATGACACCTTACATCCCTTTTCATTCACCCAGTGGCACCATGCGTCTCTTTAGGAAAAAAAAGGTGGTTGGGGGGGGTAAATTGAATTAAATAATAGAATTACACAGATGACTATTCAATAAATAATTTAATAAAATGTGAACAATTTCACAACTAAACATGGTCTTTTTGAGAATAATAATAATCATATATTTTATTTATAAGCACCTTTTCACCACACAAGGACACTTTACAAAAACAAATAATAAAACAAACAGGATAACACAGTAAACTGAAAATGGAGTGTGATTACAGAGCAAAGTTATTTTGAACAGGTGGTTTTGAGTCTGTATTTGAAGAGGGGAAGAGAGTCGAGTTTCGGATGTCTAGTGGGCGTGAATCCCAGAGATGGGGACCAGAGCAGCTGAAAACTCTGCTCCCCATGGTGCTGAGACTGGTGGAGGATACAGTGAGGTGGATGGAGGAGGAGATCTTGAGAGCAGGAGGAGGTGGCGATGTGGAGAAGATCGGAGCGATATGGAGGGAAGAAGTTGTGGATGGCCTTGAAGGCATGTAGGAAGATTTTGTATTGAATTCTGAGTTCTTGTAGGATGGCGGCGATGTGGTGGAATGAGTGACCAGCTGATGTTTATGGAGGGATTTGTGAGGGAGACCAGATAGGCAAGAGTTACAGTAGTCAATGCGGGAGGTGACGAGGCTGTGAACAATGATTGAAGTTGCATGGGGGCTGAGGGAGGGGCGATTAATTTTGCAAAGATGGTATGCAGACCGGGTAATATTATTAATGTGGGACTGGAATGATGGTGTGCTGTCGAAAGATGACACCTAGACTCTTGAGGGGAGGGGGAAACGGAGGAGCTGTCAGTGGTAAGGGAAAAACTTTGGATAGTGTGGATTTAGTGCCAATAACGAGGATTTCTGTTTTATCCCTGTTTAATTTGAGGAAATTAGAGGTGAACCAGGATTTTATTTCAAACGAGCAGTTGGTGAGGGAGAGGGTGCGAGTGTGGTGAGCTGCATAAATAGAGAAGGATTGTCATCCACAAAGCAGCGGAAGTGGATATTGAATTTACTAAAGATATTGCCCAGTGTATTGAGGTAGATGATAAAGAGAGGCGGACCCAGGACTAACCCCTGGGGCACACCTGTATTGAGGGGGGAGGGCTGGGATCTGAATGAACTGAGTGTGGCCTGAGAGATGTGAGTGAAACCAGTGCAGGGGGGGTGTGAGTGATACCAATGGATGATAATCTATCGAGGAGAATGGAGTCACAAATTGTGGCAAAGGCTGCACTTGGGTCAAGGAGCATGAGAGTAGTGAGTAATCCAGAATCAGATGCCATGAGGAGGTCGTCTGTGATTTTTATGAAAGCAGTTTCGATACTGTGGCGGGGGGTGGAAACCAGACTGGAATTCTTCAGAGGCTGTTTCGGTTTAAAAGGGAGTAGAGTTGAGTGGCTACTGTTTTTTTCCAGTATTTTGGAGATGAAATCAAGGTTAGGTGTTGGTTTTTAGGTGTTGACCTAGTAACGTATATACAGTAGAGCAGAGCGTTTATTTCAATTGAATGTCTTTTTAAACGGAAATACTAAGAAACTTTTCAGTATTAACTGCTCTTTTTCTTACGTAACTGTTAAGTCCAGCCCACGATGAGTTCTATCTTTTTATTTATTAAGACATTTTCCAGCTTGAAGTTTGAATTCTTTATTTTCTTAATTTAAAAACCAAATATTTGTTATATATTATATATATATATATATATATATATATATATATATATATATATATATATATATATATATGTATATATGTATGTATGTATGTATGTATGTGTATATATATATATATGTATATATATATATATATGTATGTATGTATGTATGTGTGTATATATATATATGTATGTGTATATGTACATATTTTAGGACGTAATGAGTAGTTTTGATGGAATTTTCTAGGGCTGGGGGAAAATTAATATATTGAAATATCGCTATATTTTGTGTGCCGTAATCTGCATATTTTTAGATCACATTAGCAGACTTTGTTACTTTTGATGAAACAAAATTGTTTATCTGGGCTTTGAGAATTT